>NC_139021.1:2674114-3238653 GCF_964662115.1 Mustela nivalis | reverse complement strand
AACAAAGTATTACATATAATAAAAGAGTTCAGCAAGCCTGCAGAATGTAAGACCAATATGCAAAAAATTAGTCGTATTTCTATACACTTGCAATGAACAATCTGAAAATGAAATTTAGAAAACCTTTTCAGTCACAACAGCATTAAAAAGAATAATAAATTCAGGAATAAATTTAACCCCCCCAAAAAAGCATAAAATGATACTCTGGAAATTCAAAACATTGTTGACAAACATTAAAGAAGACCTAAATAAAAGGAAAGATCCCATGTTCATGGGTCACAAGATTTACTATTCTTAAAATGACGATGCTCCCTGGGGGATCCACAGATTCGATGTAAACCCTGTCAATATCCCAGCTGGAGTCACTGCAGAAACTGACTAGCTGAATCCTAAAATTCATAGGGAAATTCAAGGGCTCCATAATAGTCAAGACTAATTTGAAAAATAAGAATGAAGTTGGAGGATTTACACTTCCCAATTTCAAAATATATTACAGCTTATAAGGAAATTATCACTAATTGTTAAATTTATCTGCTTGTCTTAATTTTCTAAATTCTCCACAATGAACGTGACTTCTATAATAAAGAAATATAAGGTATTTTTTAAAACATGCACACCCTTGGGGCGCCTGGGTGGCGCAGTGGGTTAAGCTACTGCCTTCAGCTCAGGTCATGATCTCAGGGTCCTGGGATAAAGCCCCGCATCCGGCTCCTTGCTCAGTGGGGAGCCTGCTTCTCTCTCTGCCTCTGCCTGCCTCTGCCTGCTTGTGATCTCTGTCTCTCTCTCTCTCTGTCAAATAAATAAATAAAAATCTTTTTAAAATAAATAAATAAATAAAACAGGCACACCCACTCGTCAAAAAAATGCATTAATTATAAAGAAGCGAACAAACGGGGTGCCTGGGTGGCTCAGTGGGTTAAAGCCTCTGCCTTCAGCTCAGGTCATGATCCCAGGGTCCTGGGATCGAGCCCCACATCGGGCTCTCTGCTCAGCGGGGAGCCTGCTTCCTCCTCTCTCTCTCTCTGCCTGCCTCTCTGCCTACTTGTGATCTCTGTCAAATAAATAAATAAAATCTTAAAAAAAAAAAAAAGTGAACAAACACCCAGGGAAAAATAACCACCAAAAACAAGAGTACATTTAAGTTCTCATAAACTGAAAACTTAAAAGTACAAGGACATGAAGTTTTTAGGGAGATTTACAACATATTAAAACAAATTAATTTTCAAAAATTCTAACTGAATAATGAAAACTCAAGAAATGAAAGAAAATCATATTTCATAGCCAACTTCAAATATATGGAGAGGAAAGGCCTAAAATCACAATTCTTTTAACTCTGACACTAACTCAGTATAATGAGAGGAAAATCTTTACCTAGGAAACAGTGAAATTCTGAGCCTAAGACAGGATAAACTCAGCACAAACTGCACTAGACAAAGTGATGATTTTTTAAATAGAATTCTAAAGTTAGAACACTGCTGAAAAGCTAAAAAATTTTCCCAAAAAACAGATAGAAATAGAGAGGAAGTCTATCCCATGTGGCATCCAAATGCAAGTTTATTTTTGTTTACTCTCGGCTCTAATTACTTTCACCGAAGCAGAATATTTTAATTAAGATAAATAATCAATATTACACTTCTCTTGTCAAGTCTCGTTAATGAATTCACTCTGCTATGTAACCATAAGATATCTAGAATGGATCTAAAATTAGTGAAAATAGCTATGTATGGCTTCTGGAACTCTTCTCAAAGTTCCAAGCTTTTAAAATAGATCTGAGAAGTATTTCCAAATTATCTTTTCCCTCGTGAAACAAACAACAGATATTGTTTTCAAAATTCCGTTACTACAGATGATGATTCACGATCACCCTCATTTGCTGGACAAAAAGCTCTATCTGGACACTGCGAGCAGACAAAATGGGAATACGGAAGACAATGACCCTATTCTGAGAGACTTAGAATCTGTCTCAAAACCGGAGTTTTTTATTTCACTGGTTAGCAAAATGAAATCAACCAAATGCTTCTTTGAATGTTCTGTAGTCATGACTCTAGTTTTAGTGTGATGAACAGAAGAGGCTGAAGCTTCACTTTCTCGGGTCAGTCAGCAACAGTCGTTGGTGAGTAACGCAGAAATTCACTGACAGCCATGCTTCCCCCTACATTAGACCTAAATAAACCTGCACTGAATTCTGCACAGTAATTCCCCCACTGAGGAAAAAAAAATAGTAAGAAATAGTAAGAAATCAATAACCAGAGAGTTTTTAATAAATGATTCCTACAGAAAGGAACAGAATATGGTGGTTATGAGGACAGATGCTGGAGACAAACTCATGCATCTGAATTCCCACATCACCATTTACTAGCTGTGACCTTGAGCAGGTCGGTGAACGTCTCTGCATCTCAATTTCCTCATCTACAAATGAGGCATAACAACAACACCTATTTCCTAAAATTTCTGTAAGGTTCAAATCACTTCATATGGCAAGCTTATATACAACACCTTGTATCTTAGATATGACACTAAAATCACAAGCAAGAAAGAAAACACAGATAAACTGGACTTCAACAAAATTTAAAACATCTCTGCTTCAAAGGTCACCATCAAGTAAGTGAAAAGACAACACACAGACCGGGAGGAAATTTTTAAAAATCATGTATCAGATAAGGACCTGTATCCAGAATACAGAAAAAGATGTTACAATTCAGTAACAAAAAGACAAATAACTCAAGTAAAAAATGTCCTGTAAAGGATCTGAATGGACATTTTTCCTAAGAAAATATGCAAATGGCCAATAAGCACGATGAAAAGATGTTCAGTGTCATTAGCTCGAAGGGAAAGGCAAAACACAGCTACAATGAGATACCACCACTTCACACTCACTGAAGCGACTGTGCTCGAAAGGGTAATAATAGGTGTTGGCAAGCTCGCAGAGAAACTGGAAGTGTCATACACCACCAATGAGAACATCAAATGGCACAGCCACTTTGGAAAACAATCTGGCAGCTCCTCAAAAAGTTAAACACTGAGTCACCGTATGACCCAGCAATTCTATTTACTAGGCTTAAACATAAGAGAACTGAAAACATACGTCCACACAAAAACTTGTTTGTTGAATGTTCACAGTACCATTACTGATGACAACCATAAAGTGGAAACAAACCAGATGCCCATCAACTGATGAACGGGTGAACAAAAAGTGGTCTATTCATACGGAACAATATTGCCAGCAGTAAAAAGAAAGGAAGTATTGATTCATGCTACAACATGGACAAACCTTGAAGACGTTATGTTAAGTAAGTACAGTCACAAAAGACCACTGTTGTATGACTCCATTTCCACAAAAAGTCTAGAACAGGCAAACCCGCAGAGACAGATGAGTGACTGCCTAAGACTGAGTGGGGAGTGACAGCTAAGGGGCATGGGACTTTCTACTGGGGTGATAAATGCCCTAAGACTGACTGTGGTCATGTATGTACAACTCTGGAAATGTAGCAAAAAGCATACAATTGTGTACTTTAAAGGGGTAGACTGTATTAAAGCTGTTTAAGAAAAAAAGCACTTAGAACAGTGCCTTCACACAGTAAGCACAAATTGTTTATTCTTTTACAGGCAGAAGAAAATCCCCTCAATGTGAAAATGGGAAAGCAGATTTGAATTAACTGAAATTGGCCAAAAAAGTCATTTCCCTTAAAACAGTTGCTGAATGGACAGGGCATATTCAGAAGTGACAAGAAATAAAACAATCTGACACCATGAAGCATTCTGTTTCAAATGCAGATCAAGTCTCGGAAGCCTAGCTGCCAGAAATGACTAGCAGAGAAGCTTGGTTCTTAAAACAAACTTTGGAGCAAAAGCACCCAAAGACTGTCAAACTCTTTCCCTTCTGGTCTTTGAAAAAGTTGTAGGAAAAGCAGGAAGGGGAAAAAAATTCTGAAACAGGTCATTTTGAATAGTATATCTATATAAGTTTCTAAAAATAAAATGGAATGATGCAATTCTGTCAAAACTTCATATGGATGGGTTTTCTAAGGGACGGAACAATTTTATAACCCTGAGGAGAACGTTCAGTGTTCAGATGTAGAGACTAAGGAGACTCGTACCACATTGCTCCTAGCAGTCATGAAGTGATTCCCTACCAACCCATTTGCCAGGGTTTGAACAGCAGAAAAGAAACTGTTGCAGAGGAAAACTTTCCCTCTACCCTTCAAAGGTTCTTCTGATTGGTCTAAGAATTAAACTGACATGAAACAAATTAACAAAAAATCAAATTTAATTTATTTGGGAACCTCACATACACGAGGGCACAAAGACAGGTAAAAATGAGAGCATCTATGCCATCCTGAGCTAAGGAATGGGATAAGCTTGGGGTTTTGAAAGGGAGGAGCACAATTCACAGGGCGATAAGAGGAAAAGTACAATTTGGTAATTAGAGATACACCCAGCCAGACAGATGGGTCATTCAAATAAAATTTATCTCCAGTAAAAACTCTTATTCTGGGAAAGACGCCAAATTGAGATTCTTCTGGGCAGTTAAGGGAGAGACAAATGTTTCTCTTGATCCCACGGAGTTTCAGTTGCCTTCAGCTCAAAAGATTCCACATGCCAAAGAGGCACAGTTTGGGGAGACCTGCTCTGAACTCCCTCAAGTCTGATGCCTGAAAGATCAGACCTTAGTAAGTGAGGAAGAGGCTGTGGTCAGCCCTGGCACAAAAGCCCCCATGAGCAGAGGCCAGAAGGCAGAAGTGCCGTGAACTGGAAGGTAGGGGGAGAGAAGAAATTCAATATTGCACTTGCTCTCCTTGGGAACAAAGATCAAGTCCATGTTTCTCTAATTTGGGAAGGCTGCAGGAGATGCCCTCAGACACCCAGTGCTGTTTCCCAGTTCTTTCCTGCCAGCTCCAACCTCTACAGCAGGATCCCCACACATCCCATATAACAAAGCCTGCAGACGCCTCCCACTTCTACCCCAATACTCTAGAATCAGTTTCATCTCCATTCGACCTTATTTTGAAAAGTTTCAGATATAAAAGAGATGTATTTTTTTTTTAATCTCAAAACATGACTGGTTTTCTGATAGCTAAAAGCCACTTCTACTTGGTGTAAACATCTAATTCTCCCGCAAGTAGTGGTCAACACAGTAAAATTCAGTACTTTCCATCAAGAATAACTAGCCAGATTGGACTCAGCAACTTCTACTGGCCAAATACCAATGCAGCCAACATTGACCTAACTGTTCATCTCTTTCAGCTGGGGGGGAGGGGGTGTCATTCAGTTCTTCAGCCCAACCCCAAATTATTTTCTCATCACCAACTCAGGTCTCCTAAAAATAAAACAAAGCCATCTGTTTTCCTTTCTCTATACCTTCCATAAACCCTAATAAGAAACTAGTACCACTGTATGTCAATTTTATCCCAATAAACTAAGGAGGGGGAAATTTTTTAAATTAAAAAAGAGAGAAAGAAAACATCAGTCTAGAGGGAGGATTCGACACAGATGTTAAAACAAGAATCTGCAAACCTGAAGCTATTTCATTTCAGAATGGAGACACACAATGAGATGAATATAAACGCACCAGTCACAAAACATTTATTAACACGGCTGTCTGATTTCTGTTCTTCAAAAGAAAGAAGTTTTTCATTTCTTTTTATTTACCTTTGTCATTGATTCTAATTAACCCAGAAAATAATAGAGCTCATTATGAAATAATTAGGTACTGCAGTAAAAGAGATTTTGCTATATTAATTACAGAATTAAGAAAAAAAAACCCACCTCCGTAAAAAACACAAAATTTCTTTCTCTGTTAAGAATACATATACAAAGATGCAATCGAGAATTGAAATTCACATTGAAAGGGCACAAACCACAAAATCAGAGCAGAGTCATTACCATGAACAAATTCGAAATTAACTGGACAAGCATGCTCAATGCATTCAAAGAATTTTAAATCATTGCAAATCATTCACTTAACCATGCTGGAGGAAGAACTCCCCTGTTCGACAGACAACATAAATCAACAGGGTGGCCCATCAGACAAGGACCAAACAATAATCAGGTTTTTGACAGTTCTGATTTAAAGTTACTTAAATCAGAACGTTCCAAAGATCACAATCCAGAAATTTTAACCATTCATTCACACCACCATGAAACAAGCACTTAAAAAAAGAACCAAAAGAAACTAAGCACATAGATCATGTACCTGGGTCAATGAGAACTTCCTGTGCCCCTGGAAGAAAGAACAGATTACGGTCTTTTATTTGGAAAACAAAATTACTTTCAAAGACAACTACTAATCACATTTCTTGATTCACATCGCCTTGTAAAATCTGAGGCACTTCTATCCGATCAGGAGAGCAATTCTGAGGATGAGTGTACCACCGGTTAGTGCCGTTTTACTTTAGGAGGAAAGAAAAAACAGGGGCCATTCCTCCCACGCTGCACTGTGGAGGGCCTCTTGCCTCCTGCCCTCCCACCCCCGAGCACACACTCCCCCAACCTCCTTAATCAAATAGGAGAATTTCTTATTCCCACAGTTAAGCCAAATGACAAAGGTGTAATCATTTGTTTGTGCAAATACAGGCCCACAGCTTGGAATGGAGGGCAAAGTTATCGCAAGGAACTTGGCGGCATCCCCCCGAAATCTCACACGCATACACTCGTTCACACCCGCACTCACTGAATTCCTGGATGCTTCACAGGCTAAGGACCCCCAGCTCACAGAAGGTAGAACACAAGGAGTTCCCTCCGTTATTACCAAGAAGCTCGATCGTCTGCCTGACCACCCAAGTGTCCGTGCAATCCAATTAGCCTTCTCTGCAGAATGCAATTTCCTATGACGGCAAAACACACCCTGAGGAGTACTGGTTCCAAGAGTAGTGTTTATCGTTAGCTACAATCATTTTTAAACATGTTAGCAAGATGCAAGAAGGTATGTCCCAGCGACACGAATTCTTATTGAAATAGTGCAGTTACTCAATCCTTTCTGTCGAGAATAAGTCCCACAGTCCTAAGAGCTACTTGGCGTGCTGCGATGTCTATATTTAAATGCAGATAAGAACTCACTGTAATCTAGAAGGCACGATTATAATAAACAAACAGGTGCTTTCTGTTAACACCAACCACACGCCAAGCAGCGTGCTTGACAGCCAGCGCGTGTGACTCTCCGAGCAGCCCTGCAAGGGAGACAGCGATGACTAAGGCCGCAGGGCTGCGGAGCGGAAAGCGGTCAGAGGAGCCAGCCCACCATCACTCTGCCCCGACCTCCACGCTGCGGGACCACACAGACGGACCTGCCCTGCGGGGACACTCAGCTGCATGACCGTTGGGGCATGCGGGGTTTCCAGATAACGCTAGAAACTTTTTGTTCGGTGTGAAACCGGTCAGATACCTTACGATACCTTACACGGCACCAACCCGTGAAGTAGGGGGCTGCCTGGGGTTCCTCCCTGCTCTGCTCATTCTCGCCATCACGGATATTTAACCTCTCAGCTCAACCGGTGATGAACTCGGCCCCATACGAAGGGCACCCCAAAGGCAGAGCTTTCAAAGTTCTCTTGTTCAACATGTAAAAATCTTAGTCTCGTGGCTCACACAGGCGGCCAACTCTCACTTCGCATTGGTGTGGATGCATCGCCTGAAACCACCCTCTCCTGCCTTTTAAATCCGGGTCATCGAGTCTAACGGCGGTCGGTAAGCCACGTGGCGCAGACAGTCTTCTCAAACAGCAGAGGAAACGCTCAGCTGTGAACAAAAATGGACAGCATCTCCCAAATGGACTTTAACCTCTAAGTGGACTTCCTGGAAGCCTTTCATTAGCTCCTTCTAGGCACTGAGAGTTTTCAGATTGGGAGGAGAAGCCCGTGGACTTCGCTGTCTACTATCTGGCCTAGTCAGAAGGGCCCTTGTCCTATGCGGGTGGGGGCGGGGGAACAATGCTGTCTGAAGAAATCACGCGGTGAGAGCCAGGGTGGCCTCCAGCCAGGTCTGCATGGGCGGAAGTACCTCGAAGTGTGCAGGGACGGGACGACCAGCATCCTCAGGCTCCAGCAGACGGATTCCACATGAACCAAACTCCTAAGAAACTCACATACGGAAAGTGGAGGTTGGACTTACTAATGCAATAGAAGACATAATCATCAGTCAGACCAAAATATCACAGTTCAACAATCAGCACTTTTCTCCTCAACGGCCCAATCACAGGCAGGAGGTGACGTGGTGAGCACGAACAGAAGCCGAACAGGAAGGGGTTTTCCTAGATTAGCTGGGACTCCCTTTCTGTTTTGGAGTAGACCTGCTGCCTAGATGAGCGATCAAGGCTGACCACGGTGACAGTCCCGGTCTCTCACAGTCAACACTCTGCCTCTCTTTCTAGACTGGCTGAGCCCTGACTCATGGATAGCTGCCCCTGCTGATCTACAGACAGGCTGACGCCCTGAAGCCAGCCTCTGGGAGCCAAGACCCCTGCTCTGACACCTGCTAGCTCTGTAAGCCTGGTCAGGTTACCTACCCTGTCTCTACCTCGA
Organism: Mustela nivalis; assembly: GCF_964662115.1. Lineage (NCBI taxonomy): Eukaryota > Metazoa > Chordata > Mammalia > Carnivora > Mustelidae > Mustela > Mustela nivalis. The sequence continues at coordinate 3,230,137 of NC_139021.1, read as the reverse complement.
TTTCCACATCTGTAAGATGGGCACAACTGTGAGGGTGGAAGGATGACATTGGTACAACCTGGCATTCTCCTGCATCCCTAAAGCTCGTGGAGAATGGGGCTTTATCAGTATTAAAGGTGCCCGTTGTCTCCACTTGCCTCCTCTTCCCTCCTGTCTCCCAGCGGGCTGGTGGGGAAAACAGGAGTGCAACGACTGGGCCCCCGGAAGCCCCAAGAGATGCTAATTAACACAAAGTTCTGTGACTTCTGGGTTCAGAGTGACCACAAACTGGGCCCATCTCTGGGGCTGCTGCACAAGTCTGAGCACAGGAACTGCTGACTCTCCTCAAACCGTTCCCTCATTTCTTAATTGCATCTTGCTTCCGAAAACCATCATTTCATATTTCAAACCCTTAGCAATCCCCCGAAGACTATAAAATGATGGCTTCATGCAGAAAAACAGCCCAAGTTCACGAGCTCTTTTATGAGATAACCACTGTGCTAAACACTTCACAAATTTCTCTCTGATCCTCCCAATTCTGCAAAGCAGACATTAGCATCCTTGTGTCTCGGAGGAGGAGGAGGCTCGGAAAGCACGGACTCGGGGTCCCAAGGACGAGTGGTGGCGTGCGCACTGCCACCCGATCAAAGCACGAGGCCTGGTCCCTGCAACCAAATCACCCCCCACTGATGAACACCCGGGACTCCGCGTTCTCCCGCGTCCAGGCACGCCGGGGAGTGTTTGTTTCTACCTCGCTTACGAGAGCCTGGCTGACGGGTCTCTACCACCAGAGGAAAACCCACTTTCCCTGTTGTTCACGCAGCTGAAACGTTCACACCGAGATGACGGAATAAAAATGAGGAATAACTGGAACACCCAGACGTGATGGACTCTGTACTGCTCCGAAGCATTAAACAAAAAACCCCGTTAGAGGAGCGTGGGTCAGGTCCCTCACAAACGGGAAACTGAAGACTCGTCACAGGGGCAACAGCGCCACCTATGGCCACAGAGCGGCGCCCCGAGTTGCTGGGAAAGGGGCCGCCCAACTCGCCGGCGCTAAGAAAAGCTGCGTGAGGTTGCCAAAAACGGGCTGCTCAGGGACCTCACCAACAGCCGCGCTAGCACCCTCAAAACTCCGCTGTAGGAAGGGGCGCTGTGTTCAGCACTTAATCGGGAGCCTTCAACAAGACACAGGCTCATGGAAACCAACCTTAGCGGGAAGGGGTCCTGGGCATCCTGTCCAGCGCCTGCATTCTCAGGGGCCTGAGGCCCAGACAGTCTGTCCTTCCAGCCCTCAGCAGCGAAGCGAACCCCTAGTCCTCGCGTCTCGCACCCTACCAGCGCCCACCAGAGCTACGCCAACCTGGACGCGCAGAATCACAGCTGTTTTCCCCACAGCAGGTCGTCTAAGTGTCTTGTACTTCCCAAAGAGCCGGTGACTAGAAATCATACAACTGTGTTAACATACAAAAATGTTTATTTTCACAGTAAAACAGCATGAGATGCCCCCCTTTTATTTCCTCTGTTTAAAATAAAAGGACAATGTCAAATCAACATTTTGATTTTTTTTTAACCTATTAAGAGTACAGAAAAAAATCAAAATTTTCTTCACTCACAAAAAAGAGAAGCTTATTCCCTGAAAACAGCTCAATACCCATTTTCTAAACATATTGACTATGGTCAACATCCTAGCAATTTAAAGGTTTAGTGAATGAGTTCAAGGCAATATGAATTCTGAGTTGTAAAAGCATACATTCTATACAAAAAATCATCAAGTCTCCAGCTTATGGCAATTTCGCCCTTCTCCCACCTTACTGGAACGACACCAATTTCATCCAAACTTCCTACCGCACTAAGAACTGCCACCATATCCATATCACGTTAAGTCATACTCGGACTATCAGACACACGCTGCTGAGCAAATCGGAATCAGACCAGAAACAGACTGTCCCCTTCAGTCTTCCAAGCTGATACTTCTAGATACTCAGCAAAAGTTTACTAAGCACCTCCTAGGTGCTTTGTACACAAGGTAGCCAACTCTCAAAATCGCACAAATCAAGTGACACTCACAATCCACAAGCGAGGAAGGCCGACAAGCCCCAAGTCCCATAAAACCTACATAGTCATCATCAGAAAGAAGAGTCTAGATTGTTGCCTTCTCTCAACATTCACTAACTTAATCTTTCCTTCCGAAGTCTTGACTACATAAAGCCAAGTCTAACTTTTTCTCCCAATAAGCATCACCAGAGAAAAACAAGTACTAAGTCATTAGCAACGTCTGGATTATCAAAGGCACTTATTTTCTGCACCAACATCATTTTTAAAATGTTTTATTTTTAGTGCGTATGGGGCTAAAATATTAACTTTTTACTGTGTTGGCAGAGACTAAATCAACCTCAGAAGTGTCCAAGTTCAATCTATGCCCCTCTGTCTCACAGTCCCCCTGAAATCTCTCCTTTCAAGCCGCATCAGGCTGAGACCACTGAAGTCTGGCACCGATGAACTCCCTGATGTTCAGGAAATCAGTCAGTGGGGCTGGTTAGCGGAGCAACAGAGCAAGGGCCTGCAGTCAGACGAGCCTGCCCCCCCCCAGGCAGGCCTCAGCCCTTCACGGCATGGGGCCAGGGACGCCTCTCTTTCGATGTCTTTCAGCCGTGATCCCTCGCATGCCCAAAGCAGACACGGATATGTGCCCTCCCACACCGGCCGGGAGGCAGGATGCAAGCACAGCACTGAGCACAGCGCCTGGCCAGGCAGGCAGGTAGGGAATAATCCGTAGCTATTTTGTTGATAATGATGATGGTGATGATTAATGAACCAGGACAGGCCAAAGAGAAGAAGTAACCCCTGAGAAGAAGCAACTACAAGTCAATAAGCATTTATTTTCAGGTTGATTGCAGAACGTACTGGTGATTTTTTTTAATAAACCAAGTTTTGTTCATTTATTACACAGACTTACAGGTTCACACACAAGTCTCCAGAAAAAAAAAATCTGTGGCCTCTAACTTCTGGATACAAAGAAATTTTAAAGAAGAAATTTCAGACAAAAGGGAGAACTAAAGCAAAAGGGAGTGTGCGGACTACAGAAGTCTTTCGCAACCACAGTGACTCGACCGGAGGACATGTGCTAGAGATCCAAACGCATGACTTCATACCATCCACCCTAACGCTCCGGCTGCCGTGGCCACTAACAGTTTTCCAGGGCCACGGAAGGTGGGTCCGGGTCTTCCATGTGTGCGTCTCACACACCTTCAAGGGAACCCTACAAGGGAAGTACTGTCACTATCTTCCCCATCTCAGAGACAGAGAAACTGAGGCACCAGGAGAAGGAACAGTCCAGGTTATGATGACAGTAAGTGACATCTGCATTTCTGCTGCTGAGAAAGGAACTCGAGGGAGAATGTTAGGTAATCAGGCTGCCTGGCCCTCACCCAGACAGCAGATGCCATACACCCCTGCCGTAAGATGAGGGGCCACAGACAGACAAGCCTGAAGTCACCGTCCAAGATAAGTCAACACGTGAGACGGAGCACAGTGACGGACGTGGACCCCTCTCTGTGTGAAGGGTGGGACCGGCGTGCTCTGTCTGCCCTGGCCTGGGCTTTACCGCACCACGTTGCCATCAGCCATCACCAAAAGTTGGAAAGCCTGAGCCCTTTACACTCTGCGGAGCTAAGGAGAAACGCTTCTCTACTGCAGACAAAGCAGCGTTTCAAACAAAGTCTAAACCTTTTCTTTGCCTACATGCAGCAAAGGGGAAAAATGAAACATTTCTCTAAAAAGTGTCTACAGAGTCTCACTAATCATATCCGTAGAACAGTCTCAACACATGAGAACTCTTCAGATCACAGGGGGAACCACCACCTCCAACAAAAGGCTCCCAGAGAGAGCACGAGCCAGTCTTCTCAGGAGGAAGCAAAGCCGGCTGGGGGGAGATGGGGGGGACCACAGCAGGACAGGCAAGACTACAACCAGGAGGATGCCCAGCGTCCGCACAGCAACCCCAGTGAGCGTCCAAGCACAGGAGAGGGAGGCACGGCCAGCCTCAGACTCCGCATCCTTCTCACCCCTTCTCAGCCTGCTTCCCTTCCCCACACACAACTGGGAGACCACGGAAATCGTGAGGCATGCCGTGCTGAAGAAAGACGAAATCAATCTTCCAGAACCATTACAGACCCACCTGTAGCAGTCCTACAAAAGATGCACCCGGTTCCAGCTGTGCAGCCACGGGAAACCAGATCCTAGAAGCCTTCTACACTCTCTGTTGGCCACGGGAGAAGGTGTAACTCAGCAGACCACACACTCAGGCCACTTCCCCAGCCAACACACATTAGCCCCCAGGGGCTTTCTCTGGGGGAAAAGGTGTCCAAACATCCCACCGATCAAAACACGCCTAGCAACTGTGTTAAAGCCTTGCCCCTGGGACCTGTGCTCTTACCTTCACGACCGAGGCTACTACAGGTCATTCAGTAAGGGTCAAAAGGGTCAAGTTCATGGGACAAGCACTTGTGACTCTGCTCCTCCAAAGATTTTTTTCCTCCTCACGGGTGCTGACAAACGTAAGGAACTCGAGCATGTTAAGAGAATCTCGTCAAACCAGAAAATGAGGAACAGCCCAGGCCCTGAACTCCCTACTGAAGTCAACATCTGAGACCAGCTTCCCTAAATACACAAAAATTAAGAAAAAGACCCAGGCACAGAACTTTGAGGTCAGGCTACCAAGAAACTTCATTCAAGTGTTCCAGAAATCAACCAATCATTGCAATCCATGAAGAGTAAGATTCCATAAGCACAATGTGCAATGAACGTGGAAGAGAAGTCTCATACAAGATCCGTGACTCAGCCGTTATGTTTTATCTGAACATTTCTCAGGTGGACCCAGAGGGAAACTAATACGCGAGCCCCGCCCCCTGCTTCTGACCCAGAGTGAGTCTGGGCGGGAGGGCCATACAGCGCTTACCTGGCCGGTGTCTGTTGGCTGCTTCCGCAGGAAGTGAGCTGCCCTGGAACCTCCGCGCTCCAGTCCTGCCCCCAGTCCCGCCAGGATAGTGGTAGATGACAGAAGCGGAACACAGCCCTTCAAGGGCAGCTGGGTGGGGAAGAAAAGCACGGTCAGTCAAGTGAGTGGCCCATCCCGAGCTCGAACTGCTGTGGCTAAGAATGATCCGAACAGATCAGTTATGCAGAAATGTCCATTTTTCCCCCAAAACAAAGATCGAAGCTACAGATCACTGGTTTGGTTACAGACAGGAACGTGCCACCATCGCCCTTCCCCAGGGCCGGCCCACGCAGGCAACACCAAACCCTCTGGGGAGACGCCAGGCCTCACTAGGAGGCTGACACACACGTGCCTCGGGCCGGCCAGCTCGTCCCTCTGACCGGCAGCTGAGCACTCACGGGGAGGCAGGCTGTGTGCCCGATTCCGGCGCTACGGAGCTGGGCGGCAGAAAATGCCCCGGTTGACAATAAGCCAAAACAAGACCAGCAAAGCCGGACCGCAACGCCCCGTCCCATCGCACACCCTGCGTGCACCTGGCACCCTCGGGGCCAACACACGCGAGCCTGTCTCCTCCTCAGAGGCAACCTCGTTTTGCTCTTCCGCGTGGACAGTTACAGCCACGTCCTGCCACGTCCTGCCTCGGCGCCCGCCCCATTGCTGCAGCGGTCCTCAAGCGTCGTGGTCTCAGCACCCTTCGACGCCGTGGAAAATCACCGAGGTTCAGAAAGACCTTTCCCCTGTGCCGAGCACACCTACAGATGCTCACCCCATCTCAAAATAAAACTAAGGAAACATTTAAATATGTGTTCATTCCATATAAAATCACAGTAAGCCCACTCCGTGTTCCATGCTTAGGAACACTAATTCCCAAAACAAAAGCACACTGGCAGAGCCGCACCATTTTACACTTTTACAAACGTCTTTAAACATCTGCGAGGGAGCTGGGCTCTCCTGTCTGCGTCTGCCTGGGACCCCCTCCGAAGCCACAGGTCGCGGAGCCTGTGGGAGAGTGCTACAGGCCTAGGACAGGCTGCGGGAGAAAGCGGCCATCCCCACCCTGGCCCCACGAGCCCCGCCGACGGGCTTATCGCTCTGTGGCCCCCCACATGACCGGGGCCCATTCTTCCTGGGTAAGTGTCTGCTGCCAGGGCCGTGACGTTCTGGCTTGCTGGGGTACGGATACAGTCTACCACCCAATCTCTAGCCTCTTTGAGAAACCACATTCTGAAGTGGAAAAGCCCATTTTAAGGAGCGCCTGGGGGCTCCGTCGTCGAGTGTCTGCTTTGGCTCAGGTCATGATCCCAGGACCCTGATCCGTCCTGGCGTCAGGCTCCCTGCGCAGAGGGCAGCCTGCTTCTCCCTCTCCCATTCTCACTGTTCCCCTTCTCACTGCGTCTCTCTCTGCAAATAAATCTCTAGGGAAAGAAAACACACAGAGTCCATTTTAAGAATGTCTGGCATTTAAAGTGCCCCACAGTAAATGCTAAACACTCATCGAAGAGCTGACTTCATTTCCTCATTCGGACTTGTAGCCCGGCTGCCCGGCCGCCTGACTCACCCTCCAGGAAAGAACCCTACTTCACTCCACACTCACACGTTTCTCTAACAGCGTTGACGGGACACGTACGGTCAGCTGGACGATGGACACGGAGAGACCGTGCCTCCCACGCCACCCCCAGGAGGTGGTCCCCGAAGGGAAAACAGACGTAAACACACAATTCCAGCGCAGAGGGCAAGCTCCGTCACAGGCAGGCCTCGCAAGACACCGCAGGCCCCCCTGCCTGGAGGACTGGGAGAAGGCGCTGCTTTGAAGTAGGTTTCTAACGCACTAGTGAGGGTTTTACATTGAAAGGTAACTCACAGGGCATGACCACGGGGCAGGGGGAATGCTGTCCAATTCACAGGTGTGGGACCTTCACACCATCTAATTCCAGGACCTCGGGAAGGGTTTTCACCACCCCTTCCCTGTGGGAAGCGCCACAGCCACCAGCACGCAGACACCCTCTGCCCAGCCCCTGGAAGCCAGTCATTAGAACCCTGACTTTTCGGGACATTCCAGCTAAGAGGCGGCCCTGTGTCCAGCTCCCTGCACTTACCGTGGTGCTGTCAGGGTTCGCCCACGCTGGAGGGGCACCTGGACCTCGTGCAGCTCTGCATCTTTCATTTACGGAGCTGCAGTGCACAGACGACAGGACACTCATGTCAGGCGCACGACGCACGGGTTCAGCTGTTCCCTACAAGGACTCCGGCTCACCCAGACAGGCGGAGTCATCCGTCGTCACCGCACCGCGGCACGACCCTGTTCCTGACACAAGGCCGTGCTGCCACCTTCCACACCTGCACGTCTTTTTTTTTTATTGTCCAACACATTCTTTTTTTTGTTTTTAAGATTTATTTATTTAATTTGACAGAGAGAGACACAGCAAGTGAGGGAACACACGCAGGGGGAGTGGGGGAGGGAGAAGCAGGCTTTCTGCTGAGTAGGGAGCCCAGTGTGGGGCTCGATCCCAGGACCCTGAAGGCAGACGCTTAACGGCTGAGCCCCCCAGGCGCCCCTAACTGTCCAATATTTTCATGTCTTATTAATATTCCACTGAATGGGCGTACCATAGGCAGTTGATCTGTCCACCAGCTAATGCACAAATGAGGTTCTAAAGAATGAGGGAGAGAGATGACCAAGGTGGGGAGCGGCATTCTAAGCAGAGGGCAAGACATGCTTAAAAACAAGCCCAAGAGAACCCAGAAGAACAAGGAAAGGCAGCGCACTGTCCGGGAAAGTGCACGCGGGTGGCAGCAGGACCTCAGTGTGGGGCTGGGGGCTGGGGAGCGGGCGCAGTGAGGCCGGGGATGGTGGGGTAAGGAGACCCGGCAGCAGACAAGGCGGCAGAGTTACCCCAGACGATCCCCCACAGCAACCAGACAGCCGACTGCTTCTCCTCCCGCACCCTTCATTTTTAGAACCACTTTTCTATGTTTTCTCTTATTTCAAGTAACAGTTGCTCTAATGGCATATGTGCTGTCTGCGCGAGATGATCTTACCTCCAAGCCACAGGAAGTCATTCACGGAGCGGAGGAGCTCCACGGACATGTGGTAGTGCACGAAGGAGTCCTGCAGCATCCCGGCCTGGAGGCACAGATCCCCCACATGCTTGCGCATGCGCCCTTGGCACCGCTTCTTGTAGTGTCTACGAAACACAATGCACAGACACGCATCACCGCTGGTGCACCACTTCTGCCCCCAAAGTACACCAGCAAAGCACTATTCGACTCTCCCTCAACCCAAAAATGCTAAGAAGGCAACCTGAGGCTCTCTTGAAAGGCAGCGGCCGTCATGGCCAGTGTGGGAGCTGGAAGGGTCCTGACCTCACAAACACCTGCCCAGTTATTTTCTAGAGGGGACAGGAATGTGGGACTTGCGCTGTGCATTTCACTTAGCAACACTAAATGTAGGATTTTCCTCCACAAATTTTCCATGACATCAGCACAAGAAAGCTGACGTTTCAGCTCTTTAAAAAAAATCAATTATCTTCCACTTTCTTAACTTCAAACCCATTATTATTTTATGAAGAGAGCTACGGGGCATATCAAAGGCCATCCACTTGGTGTGGGCGGACATGACCTCTACCTCCACTCCGTCAGAGCAGGCCCCAGTAATGCCTTCAGCGGGTGGGACCGGGCATCACCAACAGCTCCTTGAATACGGGCAAGGAAACCGCCTTTAGATCACGCAAAGGCTTCTATCTACTCAGAAACCAAAGAAACTATACCAAACTTTCCTTTACCGTTTTGAAATATTCCTATTCTTTTAAACATTAAATTTCTTAAAAGATAAGCTTTTCTTCAAGAAAAATAGCAGCTGTATTAAATTTTCACTCTGAGGAAGCAATCACATCAAGAATAAAACCCCCGTGGAAATCCACGACACGCGAAGTTTCCAGCTAAGTGATCATTACTGACAGCCCGTGACACGAAGTTAAGTCTCCAGACCTAAGTGACGAGCTCTCCCCACACTCTGGCTCTGGGACTCGGCACCCCGTTCCCAGTACTGGCTGAAGTAAGACTGTCCTGTAGGGCAGGGGAGAGAGAAGAGGGAAGGCCAGTCTCCTGCCCTGCCCTGCGGCACTGTGTGGATGGCCCCCCACCAGCAAGCCCTCCCCCTGTAAAAAACACAGCCCCCGTACTGCCCTGCCTTCCCCCACTGGATGCCTCTACTCTGTAGGGTCCCTCCGCCCTGTCCCTGCTACATACATGTGCACGTGTGCACAGGCATATGCACGCGCACATACACACACAAGGAGGGGGGGCTATTCCCAGACGGTAATTCTAGGTCACTCCCCAGCCTCAAACACCCAGCACAGTTCTAGCCCCCCTCCCGCTGCCCCTGCCTCCCCTCCTCCCACTGCCCTGACTCTACAGCTTCACCTTCCTGCTCGCCAGGGTCCCCAGTGACCTCCTGCCTAATCCTTCACACTCTCCTTAGGGCTCATTTCCACCGTCAGTTTCTCAAGGAAGCCCCCCCGCCTCCTCCCTCTGCACACTGGGTTAGATGCCCTGCCTGCATTTCTAGAACATTCCATGCTGAATCAACCTCTGACATTTGTAAGCTCCACAAAGGCAAGTACTTTTTGCTTACTACTGTGCCTCCATCCTTCTCCCCTGGACACTCAAAAATTTGTTATGAATAAACACATGAATGGACAGTCTCCACAAGGCTGAACCTCTCCGACCATCCCAACCCCCTCTTTGTGCAGAACAAAAGCACTAGCCCGTCTCCGAAAGGCCACTCCCCACTGACACCCTTCACTGCCTCCCTCTGTTGTCAGTTTTAATAAAAACCAAGTTCCTCTAAAGCTCTGCAGGACAGGTCCTCTCCAGGGTCCTCCGAGCCAGCGGGAGCAGCCTCCCCACTGAAGCCTGGGGCATGGACCGCGCCACACCGGGCACTGACCTCAGCCCCAACCACACAAGCTTCCCGCCCCTGCCCGGGCTGCTCCTGTCACCTGAGCCACCTCCCTGGCCCCTTTACCTGGAGGCTGTCAGTCTGTCTTCAGAACACAACGCAGAGCCCTCTGTCTCCTAAATATCCCCCTCACGGTGACCCTTAGCTCCCGGAGGGGCTGCCCCCCAAACACAACACCATCATTACTGAATTTCTGTCCATCCCCTCTATTAAGATGATGGCCTCGGGGCGCCTGGGGGGCTCAGCCGTTAAGCATCTGCCTTCGGCTCAGGTCAGGCATGATCCCAGGGCCCTGGGATCGAGTCCCGCATCGGGTTCCTCCCTCAGCGGGAGCCTGCTCTTCCCTCTCCCACTCCCCCTGCTCGTGCTCCCTCTCTCGCTGTTTGCTGTGTCTCTCTGTTAAAGTAATAAATAAAATCTTAAAAAAAAAAAAAAAAAAAGACCACGGCCTCTCTGAGAGCACTTGGGAAGAGGAGAAAAAGAAGAGAAGAGGGGAGGAACAAAAAGCAAAACGCAGCCCAAATCCGAGGGTCCTCACGGGCTTGTCACAGGCTCCACTTCACCACTATGAGTGACCACATCTAACTCTTGACGGCTACTCAAGGTACCGAGCAGGGGCTCTGTCTTGCCCTGACTGTAGAGTCACAGGAGAGAACCACATCAACTGAACATAAGCTCGGGAACGTGCGCCTGTGCGCCAGGAGACAGGAGCTCAAAACCAGCTCCCCAGCTGCACTTCTGGGTCTCCCCCAAAGCTGGGCGGTGCCTGGCTCCCTCCCCCGGGGTGCTCTCCGTTCCAACGGGGAGAGGACCCCAGCATCCACACGCACACTTCCCTCCTCCGGTAAAACTGTCGACCTCCAGCTCCTGGCCAGGGCCAGGTGGACAAACACTGCCCCTGGGTCGCTGTGCCGGGCGACAGACCCAGGCAGTGAGGCTGGTTGGGACCTTACCCCTCCCCTGCCCCTTCCGCCCTTAAACTGGTGTTAATTCCCCAATGGTGGAGGCCATGGGACACACAGTTAGTGCCTCACACGTGGGAGGATCCGAAAAGAACTGCTTCCTCCCAAGTCCTGCAACCCACCGGTCCCAGACCCGCCCTCATCCTCCTCCCGCTCCTGTCTACACCGGGCTAGAGGATCTGGCCCTTGCTCCTGTCTCCACTGGGCTGGGGGAGCTGGCCCACGCTCCAGTCTACACTGGGCTAGGGGAGCTCGCCCACACTTGGTTCTAACTACAAGCCACATAGTGACGACTCCAGCGCGTCTCCCCCATCCGCTCCCTGCCTGCACTCCAGGCTCACAAAGCCATTCACCTCTTGGAAACCATCGCCTGAACGTCAGATAGGCATGTACAACACACGTCCAATATTTTCCTCTCGAATCCGACTCCTAGCAGGGGCCTCCCCATCTTCCCCCCCAGACAGCCCCGCCACGTCCCCGGCTCTTCAAGTCAAAACCCTGAGTTTCTTACTTGATTTCCTCTGCCCCTCACCACTGCCCCCACACCAGTCAGGGACAAGCCTCGTCTCCGCTTTGTCCCCCACGACTCGCGCAGGACACTGAAGGCTCCCGGCACACGGGCGCTGTCAGGGCCCGCCAAAGAGCGGGACGTCTCTCCTGGCACCAGACGCCGGGGAAGGCATGTGAGTCTCGTGGGGCCAAGAGGATGGCCCAGGAAAAGGGGCTCACAGTTCTACGGTCGTTCGGACTTGGAAGGGTCTGAGGTCGAGAGGAACTCCCGGTGAAGACACATGCTGCCCGAGGCCGGCCGGTGAGAAAGGAGCAGCCCCAGCAAAGCCATTGTCACAGGCCGGCCCCACGGCGACCCCAGCCCGCACTTCCGCAGACAGGAGGTTTCCGCGTCCTCCGCTCCCTGAACTTGCTTTGGCTTTGTTCTCCCCACCCTAGCCCGTGAGGGACTTTCTCAGAAGGTCCAGACCATCTCCCTTGAGACAAAGTAAGTAAAGGAAGAAAGTGTTTGCAGGCCGAGGGCAGCAGAAAAGAAGAAACAAGGCCTCCAGGCCCACAGAGGGGGTGGGGCCAGACCTCTCCCCATGGGTGAGCTGGGCCAGGGGTAAGGACAAGGACCTAAAGCAGCCGAAGGTTCTCCCTCTAGGCCCGACCTCGGTCAAATGTTGGCACTTCACGGCTGCAAACTGGTGACATGCCTGTCGGTGTGGGACGTGAACCCAACAGAGAAACAGCGCTCTCACCCACACAGGGTCGAAAGGAAAGGCTGGGTCAGGTACAGGCCGCAGGACTGCAAAGGCAAACCATATACACAGCTCTGCGCGCTTCCTGGCTAGAGCAGAAAGGCGGCCACGGCCGACTACAGAGGCCCCCATGTCCACAAGCTCCAGAGGAACTAGCTCTTTAGAAGGCCACATTTTCCTAATACCTAGAAAAGTTGCCCTCATAGAGGGGGCAAAGACAGATGGTGGAACAGCCTCTGCCCTTTTACGGAGGACGGGTGCTCAGGTGAGGCAAAGGAAACAGCATGCTCCAGGTGAAAGCCACAGCCTCCGGGGACCGCATCCTCCGACAGCGTCCAGCTGCGGCCAGCACACCCCCGAGCCGGGCACCCCGCGCCGGCGGCCGCTGGCCTACAAGCTCTGTCATGCACATCACACAGCGACAGCCAAAACCACGTGCCTACTACGCTCATTCCCAAGCCAGGATCAAGCGAGGCGCTGCAGTCTCGGACTTTCCAGTTAAAAACCCGGTGAAAAGTCCCTGTGCAGCCACTGAAATCAACAAGCATCCCACGTCCTCCAAACAGAAAAGATTAATAAGAGCTCGTTTGCCACCAAATACTAAGACCCAACAAGTTCCCCGAAGCAAATATCTGAACAGGTATCAAACATCGATGGGTCACGTGCTTTAAAGAGCAAAATATTTTTTAAATTAGAAAATGGAAAGATGGTCGGGGTGACACAGGGATCCAGGCAGCGTTAGTTTTTGGCTTTTCAAGCGGTGAAGGCAGCGAGAAGGCAGCACACGGGGAGATCTAGCTACTTCCAATGCAGCGTGTTCACAGCCTACCTTTTCAGACCCAACAACATACTCACAGGGCGGTATGGAAGAAAAAAAAAAAAGGAAAAGGAAAGAAAAGAGGAACAAGCAAAAATTAGAAACACACAAGAACAAAAATAACTTTGACAGCTACAACACTGCATGTCCAAGAATCTCCCGTGGGCTTTCGAGGCCTGGGGCACATGAGAACGTTCCCATGAAATGCGTCCGCACCTCGTGTTACGGGGAGCTGTGCGGCCCAGAGTGGCCACAACCGCCACAAGGCCTGTGGACGTGAACAGTGCGCCACCCCAACCTCGGCCTTCACCTAGACGTTTCCTGTAAGCTACGAACTTCGGTCTCGTTTTAAGCTGGACGCTCCTACCCAGAGCGGCAGGACAGAGCTGGGCTCTGTCTCCGCACCAAGTCAGTGTTTGAAAAATGAGAGCCTGTAGACGAGTGAAAACAACATGGACCGGCAGCGGCAGGCATGACGGGACAGCGTATTCGATCTGAGGTCGCCGGCGTCCCTACGTCACACAAGTTCAAAAGCTGGCTGAGCGTCGACGCTCGCCAAGAACAGAACGGTCCCCCCGGGAGGGCCATTCTACCTACTGCCGGACTTCCCGTGCCTACAGCCGTGCCAGCACAGTCCCTGGGCTTCTTACTCCCGCCGAATCGTGAGCATCGATTTCAAATGACAAAAACAGGCCGGCATTCTCTGGTGGGTCTGCAGCCTCAAAGCCAAGAAGTCATGACCAAAGAATGTCCCCAGTTCCTCGTGTAGCAGAGGGTCAGAGCGGGATCCCTGGCCGCCTCCGAGGCGTCAGCTGCTGGTCTATACGGCGGGGACCGGCCAGTCCAGCCCATGCCACAGGCTGCGGGGGCTCGGGAGTGCAGGGGCTAAGCGTGGGCTGGCCCCGTGTGGTGAGGGGAAGTCACCGGGTGGCTTTGGAGAAGGCCTGGCTGCCCCTCATGGCTACCCCTCACGGCTGCCTGGGCTCCCCCGCCTCACCACCCCAGCTCCGAGGTGGGAAAAGGAACTACTAGTGTCCTGACTTCAGGGCCACTGCGAGGACTGAGTACAGATCGTGGGTGCAACGGGCCCTTCCCTTAGCCACACACACGCATGTCTGTGCGGAAAGAAAACCAGCACAGACCCTGCAAAGCACCCGGGGGGGATCTTAGGCCACTCTGTGCTTACCCCTCGCAGGGCTGGCCCGGGCCTGTTTTTCTCAGTTCTGTGACATTTTCTCTTCCAACTTACCAACAGACGGCAAGTCAGTGTTTGATCTCAGGTAAACTCCAGAAACATGCTAAGCACCTACTCTGCAGGGCCATTGTGCCCACGGGACACAAGGTCACTCAGTACTCACCCACAAGACCCTCGTCCACATTCTACAGGAGGGAAAGGAGAGACCTGGTGCCCACAGTCATGAAGCCCCACACTCTCCTAGCTGAAGGGGACCCCCTCCAGGGAAGCAAGGAACCTACGCGTCGTCGTCCTCTGTGCACGGACACCACAGTGGCCACGGCACAGGGAGGCAGCGCCGGGGACAGACAGGGGAAGTGAAGGGCACAGGAGGCTACACTGCAGTTCCAGTGCAGAGCTCAGCCGCTGACTTCATCTCAGGAGAAACGTGAGGCCTGGCCTTTCCCTGCTCTGTCTGATGCCCCCGCGACACAGAGAAGAGAGACACGCAGCCGTGGGCAGAAGGAGCTCTTTGGGAAGTCCCTGGCAGCGTGCCCGACACCGTGGCGCTCGCCTTGGCTGGCTGTCAGCGAGGACTAGGACCCTGGAGCTATCAGCTGGGAAGAAGGGCCTGACCCATGCCCCGTTCCCAGCCCCGGAGGCAGGAGCTCCACTGGCTCAGCTGGGCCAGCTCCTAGTTCGGCCGCCTCTCCAGGCCCAGCACCTCCCTGTGAACCAAAGGGAAGAGAAGCTCCCAGCTGCGCACAAGGGCAGCGCGTCCAACTAGAATAACACGGGAGCCACGGACATAACGCTGCTGGCTGCCACAGTGTACAAAGGAACAACTAAAACCAATTTTAATATTTTCTTTAACCTAATGTATGTAAAATATGATCACTTTGACATGTAAAAAGATTAACAAAATATTTTCTTTTCTCCATACTAAGTCTCAGTAACTGATGTGCACTTTACTTACAGCACATCTCAGCTCAGACTAGCCAACCCTCTGATCCACAAGAGCCACAGGGGGCCACCATTGTGGACAGCAGCTCTGGGGGTCCCACGGGGAGAGCCAGCTGAAACAGGGGAATAAGGACACACACTAACCCTAAAAGGTTTCCCCTTAACCAAAGGCTGTCCCGTTTCCAGAAGTCTGAAAACCATGGCTCAAGCCTGCCTACCCCTTGAGACATCAAATACTACCCCTTGCTTCTCCCTTCGTGACGTCAGGAACCAAGCCAAGCACGAGGCCTCCGGGCCTCCAGGTGAACTTACCTACTGTCTGTATCCAGTCCTACGAAGTCCTTCTTCTCAAACGGGACGCAGAGAAGGGGGATCTTATCGCCGGACTTGTCGGTGGCCCTGTCCAGACGCTTGGACTCGAGCACAATGAAGAGGGATTCGATGAAGTCCTCGATCCTCTTTTCCACCGTCTGGCAGTCCTCGTAGTTGGGGTAGAAGGTCACGTCAGTGCGCGGCTGCTCAGCGATCTCTCCCCGCAGCCCAAAGACGAAGAGCCGGGAGTCGTAGAGCGTGGAGCCATAGATCTCCTTCTGCACGTGGAACTTCTCGAAAGTCTGCGGCCAGTCCTTGGCGGAGAAGCAGTCCGTGATGGTGATGAGGCCGACAACCTTGCGGTGGGTCTGGAAGTCGCCCCACTCGTTGTTCTCGGGCGGGTAGTGGTGCCTGTAGCGGATACAGAGCACCCGCTGGGAGTCCCGCACGCTGACCTGGCTCACGGAGGAGATCCTCTTGTAGATCTTGAAGAAGTTCTCTTCGGAGACGATGCCCACAGGCTGCACCACCACGAGGAGAGTCTGGTGGTCCTCGGCGCACTGCATGTAGTCAGGGACACTCATCCTGAAGACTCTGCCGGAGAGAGCGAGGGCGCGGCTGTGAAGGCTGCTGGCCCACCCTGGGATGCGGTGCTTCTCACGTGAACCACCTGCGAGGGGCGGGGGCGGGGGGCGTGGAGCCCTGGGCTGCCCTCGGTCCCCGGGGCTCGGCACCTGGCAACCACAGCTCTTCCCCAAACACCACAGCGCCTAGACGAGGCCTTGGGCTCCTGCGGCATAGGGGTGGCCTCTTTCTCTATCTCCAACACCCAGCCGGATGCCGACGGAGAGTCAGGGCCCGAAAGCGCTCCCTGAAGGAAGGCACCGCTGCCTCATCCCCTCAACAGGACAGAAAGCAAAGAACCACAGTGAGATCAGAAGATCGGGATTTGACCTTCAGTCTACCCCGGACAGGAAAGGCTTGTATGCACGTTACCTCACCTCCACAGTTCTGTGACACGGCCTCCGCTCTACTGATGGGGAACCTGGGGCGGAGAGAGGCTTATCACCCGTCAAGATCGGAGAGGACGGGTCAGAGGAAGGTCGTCCTCTGACCAGTGTCTTCTGCACCCCCTCGGAAAGAACCAAACCCATGTGGGTGCTCCCCAGAGAGGCCCAGCAGCCCCTGGGAGACTTCCCAAACCCCCAGGAGTTGGGAATCTCCGCTGAAAGCGGAGATTTAAGGTTCTGTGTTTCTCAAAAGAAGGCACAGCTTTAGAAGCGACTGCAAAACACATATCCGGTCCAGGCCTTCGCTGCAGAGACAGAGAGGGGGCCCCGGCGCGGCTGAGGGAAGGCCGCCCAGCCAAGGACCAGCTCGTGGCAGCACCAGCAAGCCCAGGGCCCTGCTGAGGGATGAAGCCTCCGCAGGGTGCAGGAGAACAAGTGCAGGAAGAAAAGACAGAGGACAGGCGGACCTGCTCTCCCTGGGACGGAGGACAGGCGGACCGGCCCTCCCTAAGACAGAGGACAGGCGGACCGGCCCTCCCTGAGACGGAGGACAGGCGGACAGCCCTCCCTCCACATACCGTGCGACGAGGCTTCATCGAGTCATTCAGTTTGTCGGATCAAACCCACTGATCTGGATCACCACAGTGACGGTGGGCTCTATCCAGGTGCCACGGGTTACCGAAGTTGGGAATTTCGAGTCATAATGGAAATTCCCACCTGTGCTACGACTTTCCCGGTTCCAGCATGTGCTCAGCGGGCACCCTGGGCCGGGCAGGACAGGAGCCACGAGGGCTGCCACACACACATCTTTGTTCACACGTGCTCACATCACACCGAGGCCCCCCCAAGGACAGCCGTCTCCAGATCAGACGGAATTAATGACATTTAAAGGAGCCAAGCAGCACACGTTATTAGGGGAAAGGAGGCTGTCACCTCCTTAGCGACAGGTGGCAGAGAACCGACCGCAGTCACCGAGTCCCTTGAGCTGCTTCTCTCCCTGGCTGTCATTCTGCGTGACCGTGAGTCACACAGAGCCACCGAGGCGTTCCCTTCTGTGAAAGGCTCTGATTGAAATGAACAAGGTTGAAGTCTCGTCATTCACGCCCCCAGCATTGGGCGAGGACCTCCCATGTCCCAGGCTCTGTACAGACGAAGAGACAGTGTTCCAGGTACACTCATGAGGAAAAGGGGAGACAGATATCAACTCTCCCCAGCTGGATACACAGACTCGATGCTATGCTGGTTGGACCTCCTACCTGGTTTTCGGTGGAGTATGACAAATGAGTTTATGGCCAGAATCGCCAAGAAACTTCGGAAGACCACCAAGGGGGAAAGCATTTATGCCCCCACCTGCCCCCTACCTCCCCCCAAGAGCAAGATCAGATACACCTGCGACTACCGACAGGATACAGGGTTTCTGTGGGGGGCAATGAAATGTTCCAAAACTGCGGTGATGGCTGCACAGCTCTGTGAATCCACCAAAAACCGCTACACTGTAGATTTAAATGGGTCAACTGTGTGACAGATGAATAATATTTGAGTACCTTTTTGTGGAGAAAAAAGACCAAATAAAAAGCTGCAGTCAGCGCAGGGCTGACCCAGGTAATCCCACCCAGAACAAGACCCACGCGTCCACGGCAACTTGAAATAACAGCAGTGCCGCTGTAGGGCGAAAGGAAAGCACAGACTCTCCGGTATGTGACACGAGACAATGGGCCATCCCCGCGTAAGCAGAAGACACATCGGTGACACCCAGTCAGGATACAGGCAAGACGCTCAAAGAGGCATCTTTGAAGACAAACCTCAAAGGGCAAAGACAGGTACAGAAGGGTGCCCACCTCAATGGCAACCAGGAAAAAGCTAATTAAGCCATAGTGACAGGCCATTTCACACCCAAAATAAATTGACAAAATAAAAATTGTATTGTGGTAAAATAGACATGAGATTTACCATTTTTAGGTGCATGGCTCTGGGGCATTAAGGACACTCCACTGCTGGGCAAGCATCTCCAGAAGTCCCCCACCCCACCCGCTCTCCCCGACCCGGTCCTCTGTACTTGGTAAATTCCCCACGCCCACTCTCCCCGGCCCTCAGCAGCCACCATTCTGACTTCCTGCCTCTACAAACTGAACCGCTCCATGTCCCTCATGAAGTGGAATCACACATTCTGTGTCCTTGCGAGACTAGCTTATTTCACTACGCAGAAGGTCTTCAAGGTTCATCCACGTTGGGGGAGGAAATCAGCATTTCCTCCTTCTTCAATGCTTACAGCCCACTGTATACATATACTGTTTAACCATTCACCCATCACAGCTCACTGGGCTTGATCCTAGCTTTGGGCCATGGTGAACGATGCTACCACACAGACAAAATATTTTAAGTATGAGAACCACCAAGTGTTTATGAAGATACAGATCAAAGTAACTGTCCTATAGGACAGCAGGCATACAGACTGGTATGTCCTGCGCCCAGGAGTTCCCCTCCCAACTTGGGCATGTGGATGGCAGGAGCATAAACAAAGGATCCTTGAAGCCAGAACTAGAGGGGCGCCTGGGTGGCTCAGCCGTTAAGCCTCTGCCTTCAGCTCAGGTCGTGATCTCAGGGTCCTGGGATCGAGTCCCGCATGGGGCTCTCTGCTCGGCAGGGAGCCTGCTTCCCCCTCTCTCTGCCTGCCTCTCTGCCTGCTTGCGATCTCTCTCTCTCTGTCCAATAAATAAATAAAATCTTTAAAAAAAGAAAGAAAGAAAGAATAGAATCCAGAACTAGAAACAACACAAACATCCACTGTCGGGACAGTCACTGTCAGGACAGCGGACAAATGAACTGTGGTCTTCTCACGCAATGGAGTACTGCAGAACCCTGAACATGAGTGGCCCAGAGTGACCCTGCAGGAATACAGCAGAGTCTTAACAGTGGGATGAGCAAGTAACGGAGGTCATGGGTCAGGACAAGCAGCAGAATCCGCTTACAACCAGCTCAAAAACAGGATACACTATATAATTAATGCTTAGGGATATTTACACACAAAGTAAAGCTATAAACAAAAATAAGTTTGGGGGGGGCGCCTGGGTGGCTCAGTGGTTTGGGCTGCTGCCTTTGGCTCGGGTCATGATCTCAGGGTCCTGGGATCGAGCCCCGCATCGGGCTCCCTGCTCCGCAGGAAGCCTGCTTCCCTCTCTCTCTCTCTCTGCCTGCCTCTCTGCCTACTTGTGATCTCCGTCTTTCAAATAAATAAATAAAATCTTTAAAAAAAAATAAAATAAAATAAGTTTGGGGACTGGTTACTTGGGGGGCAGAGAGGAGTGTAGTTCGGGACAGAGAGAGGCGTCGTAAGTTAAGTCAGATGGAGATACTTGTCCTGCCATTCTTTAAACTATACATAAACAGCACAGGCAGCTTTGTTAGAGTCTGTATTTCAAAATTTTTCAAGAGTTAGGGGCATCTGGGTGGCTCTGTCAGTTGGGCGTGTGCCTTGGGCTCAGGTCCTGATCTCAGGGTCCTGGGATCGAGCCCTGAGTCGGGCTCCCTGCTTAGAGGGGAGCCCGCTTCTCCCTCTCCCTCCATATGCTCTCACTCTCTCAAATAAGTAAATAAAATCTTTTAAAAAAATGTTTTTCAAGAGTTAAAAAAGGGAGAGGGTCCAACTTCAAGGAGCTCACAGTCTAGTTGTCAGCAGGTCAACCAGTCTCAGAGCCCACACTCCGCCCCGTCCTCCACACATGGGTTACACTCCTGGTCCTGCAAATACCTTCCTCTGTGAGCCAGAGAACAGGAGGCACAGAGAGGCAAGGGTATTAGAGCCGCAGACCTGGGGCGCCTGAGTGGCTCAGTGAGTTAAAGCCCCTGACTTTGGCTCAGGTCATGATCCCAGGGTCCTCGGATCGAGCCCTACATTGGGCTCTCTGCTCCACAGGGAGCCCGCTTCCTCCCCTGTCTCTCTCTGCCTACTTGTGATTTCTCTCTCTCTCTGTCAAATAAATAAAATCTTAAAAAAAAAAAAAAAAAAGAAGAAGAAGAAGAAGAAGAAAGGCTGCAGATCCCCCTGAAGATAAGGCACGCGGGTCCTGGGCCCGGGTCTCACGACAGGTGCTCAATTTCTCTAGTCTGAAGAAAACGAGAGAAAGTAGAACAGTGCATGAACTTCTCATAAAACTAAACTCAGGTAAATTTGGTAAGTGCTTTGTTTTTAAGATTTATTTATCTGGCAGGGAGAGAGATAGAAGGAGAGAGAACACAAGCAGGGGGAGTGGGAGAGGGCGAAGCAGGCTTCCCACAGAGCAGGGAGCCCAAGGCGGGGCTCCATCCCGGGACTCTGGGATCATGACCTAAGATGAAGGCAGACACTAACGACTGAGCCACCCAGGCGCTCCTGGAAAGTGCTTTATAAATATTAACTAGTATTGTAATTTATGGTTAGGTAATGAACTTCCATATTTTTTGGCATTAAAACATTCTTGCTTTTATGAAATGTTAGCGAGAGTGGACAGTATTATCTACCCATTGTTCCATCTGGGCGAAACTGACATCCCAATTACTGACCCTCCAGGTTTTTGGAATTTGCTAATCTATGAGATCCAAACGAACTCACCCTGAACTAAATGAGCCCTCTGGGTCCCTTCCAGTTCTGACTCGGCGCTGAAAAGACACCAGCAACCCAATGTGTGCCACGAGTCAATAAACCTCACAAGCTCAAACAAGAATTTTCCCGGAAGCAGCTCAGTATCACAAACCCCTTGTCTACTTTTACCCCAAATTCAAAATACTCATCTCACACCAGAGGAAATCTGTCTCAGGTAAGGTAGAGAGAGGACATTCACTGGGCTCTCTATCACGTGTCCTGTTTAGAATTCCCATCAGTCCCAAGAAAAGAGTATCCCTGTCATCAATCGTAGGGATGAGATAAGGCTCAGTCATTCTGCTCAAGGTGTCCTCATCGGCAGGGGACGGACTAGGGCCAGGAGCCAGCATCCAGGCTTTGCCGCTGGCTTCTTCTAGGGAGAAGCTGACGAAACAAGAGCTGGCACTGAGCCAGTTCTAGTGTCTGAGATTAATCTAACACAAATATTAGAACATCAAAAAACAGGGGCGCCTGGGTGGCTCAGTTGGTTAAGGGTCTGGTCTGCCTGTGGCTCAGGTCATGATCTCGGGGTCCTGGGGCTGAGCCCCTCTTTGGGCTCCCCGCTCAGCTAAGAGCCTGTTCTCCCTCTGCCCTCCCTTGGTCCCCCCATCTCTCCCCCCCCCCAAATAAACAAATAAAATGGTTTAAAAAAATCAAACACATATTTCTTCAACATGGCTGCTCCCCCAAAAGTTAAATGCAGGGGTACCATAAACACAGCAATTCTACTCCTCGTTACAGACCAAAGAGGTCTGAAAACACATGTCCACGCAAAAATGTGTCCGCAGATATTCATAGCTCTTAATGGTCGACGAATGGAAACACCATCGCCCATCAACGAAGGAACAACAAAATGGGGTCCATGCAAACGGAGAACATCGCTCAGCCCTAACAGGGAACCAGGTAGTGATCCGGCCGCTGCCTGGAGGAAACTTGCCAACACGACGCTCAGGGAAAGGAGGGAATCACCAGAGGCCGCACAGTGTGAGGCTCCGTTTAGATGAAATGCCCACAGCATGTACACCCCTGGAGGCAGAAAGTAAATGAGCGGCTGTGGGGGCTGCAGGACAGAAGAAGGGCCTGCCAACCAGGGGGAGTTTCTTTTTGGAGTGGTAAAACGTGCTGGCACCGGGATGGCCCCGCCGGTGGGTGTACTGAAGCCACAGCACCCTACATTCTAAATGGGTGTTTTCTGTGGTTGTGAATGCTACCTCAATAGAGCAGTTATTTTTAAAAAAAAAACATTTCTTGACAACCGCTGGTCCCTCTCCACTACTATACTGCCACGCGGTTTAAGGAAAACACGCACACAGGCTTGCGGGATCCGGAGTATGGCGAGACTCCTGGGTCTCCCACCTCGGGCCGGACTGCGGTCCTTTCCCCTTAACAAGTACTAGCTGGGCTGGACGAGGAAGTGGCGGTCACCGTTTCTCCAACACGGACAGTCACTCGTCGAGAGTCGGGGGAGGAGCGCCGGTGCACGGAGCCTGTCCCAGCCCTGCCCTGCTCACTGGGAACGAAGGCCAGCCCCGCGGTCCACATTTTGGTCCCCGTCGCTGTAAAAGCACGGGATCCAACGAGCAGCCCCTCCGACCACCAGAGGGCATAGGTCAGAGGGCATGTGCGGCGGCCCGGGCAGCGCGCGCGGACCGCGAGGGGAGGCGGCCACAAGCGCAGCGCGGGCTCGCTCCGTTCCCCCGGCGCCCGCGGCTCGGAGGCGCTGACCACGGAGGCTCCCGTCCCCGCACGCAGCGCCTGGGGCCGCCGAGCTGGGTCTCGGGCACTCTCGACCCGGGGGAGAGCGAGGGTGACCGGGACCGGACGGTGGCCCCGGGCCGGCCGGGCCGCCCTGCGGGGACAGCAGCGCGCGCCGGGGGCCCCCCGACCTCACGCGGCCCGGGGGCCGGGACGCGGCAGCGGAGTGGGGAGGGGGCGGCAGCGGAGTGGGGAGGGGGCCGCCGCCGCGCGCCGCGGGGAGCAAGGCCGGGGCCCCAGGGCGGCAGGTGCCGGCACGGCCCGCCCAGGTGAGCAGCGGGCGCCGGGCAGGCTCCCGGGCCGGGGTGGGGGTGAAGGGACCCGGCCCGGCAGGTGCGCGCTGACTCGCGCCCTCGCTCGCCGCCACACACAGGCAGCCCTCCCGCCGCCGGCGACCCCCGCCCCGCAGCCCCCCACCTCGCACTTACGCGGCCGGCGGCCCGGGCCCGGAGCGGGAGCCAACGGCCTGGCGGGCGGCGGGGCGGAGCAGCCTCGGCGACCGCTCCCCCTACTCAGAGCCGGCGCTTCCGACCCGCGGCCGCGCCGGCACCCTCCTGCGCATGCTCGGGGCGGTCCGGGCCGGCAATCCGCTCCGGGTTTTGGGAGGGACGCGGGGAGCGGGACGCGGGGGGAGGGGAGCGGAGAGGAGGGCTGGGAGGGGAGGGAGGAGCCGCGCGCGCCGAGGGAGGGGCTCGGTCGCCGCGCCGCTTTCCAACCCTCCTGGCGCGCAGCTCGGATTCCCGCGGCTCTGCGGCCCCTGCGCCCCGCCGGCCCCTGCGCCCGGGAGACCAACCCCCGCGGGCACTAGCGTGGAGAACTGCCCGCGGCTGGACGAGGGCCGCTTCTGCACCCCGGGCGAGCCTCCCGCGCGCGCTCTCCGCGCAGCCCTGGGCGCTGGGGCGGAGAGGGGGCGCCAGAGTCGGGTCCCCAGGTCTCCCGCTGGAGCCGCTCCCGGCGCGGAGCGCAGCGGCCCGGCACTGAGCGGGTGGGAGCCGCTGTTCCCGAGGCCAGAAGCCACTTTGGGATTTCAACTTGTGTCAAAAATGGGTGCGGAAAGCGGAATTCACGTGCGGACCTCAGAGCGACACAGCACATTGGGGAAGATTTGGAAAGGACATTGTCAACAGCGTCACCTCCAGAAAGGGCCAAGGGAAGGGGATGGCGGGGAAAGACGCTCTTTCCGAGTAGCTTTGTGTTGTTTTATTTTCAAATAAAAAGTGTTTTCGGGGCGCCTGATTGGTTCAGTCAGTAGAGCAGGCAACTCTTGATCTCAGGGTCCGGAGTTCAAGGCACACCGTTGATCATGGAACCTACTCTAAAAAAAAAAAAAAAATTAACGTCCTGGAAACAAGAATCGTCCCCTCACCAAATACAGCAGACACGAAAGAAAGGGGCCATCATCTTTGCTGGCAGCCAGCAAGCATTTATTGACTCTTTGCTATGGGCCAGTGCTGTTTTATGACTTACTTTATTATTCATATTTTTTAACAAAATATTCATTCATATTTTTTAACAAAATAATAATATGCTATCCCTCATCCCTGCCCAGAGTCAATGGAAAAACAATTTTTTACTGAACTGTTTTCCAAAGAGTAGGAATGAGTTACAAGCAGAACACATCTTCAGGGCAAAGCAGGGGAAGCCGATTTCCAGCATGCCAGAGAGCCGCGAAGTGTTTTCAACAGAGGTCCCCAGACGCTGAGAGAGAGTGCCTCCAACACACCACAAAAGGATGCCCACGGGGGCTGCTCTGTGGCATTAAGAATGCAGGCTGACAAGAGAAAACAGACATTACAAGAGCCACCCTGGATGGAGGTCTGTGTGCAGGGGAACAGAGCTCCACTATGCAGCTCCCGGTCTTCCTAAGTCCCATGCAAGGTACTGTTCTTAGCGCTGCAGTCCGAAAGGACACACCACTTGGCTGGGGTTGCACAAGTGGCTTGTGTCATTTAGGAATTCACATCCAGGGTTGTCTGATGCCATGGCCTGTGCTCTTTCCATAGTCCTCTGTCCCTAGTCTCTTTATAAATGGATAAAGCAAGCAATTCAGAAAGCAATATTGAAAGCTGGCAAAAGGAAACATTGCTATTTTAGTACAATGTTTCTGTTTACAATGTGCTCACTGACAGCAGTTTATTGTTCCAGCAAATCTGTGTGAGAGAGAGACTATCCTGCATTTTTATCAGTTTGAAGACTGAGGCTCAGAGAAGGTAGGGGCTCGCATTAAACTGACCCAAGGGGGCACCCTGGGCTGTCTGGCTTCTGGAGTTACACCTTTCACGGCTTTAACATTACCTGCGCGTCTCACCTGAATGTGCAGAATTCAAAGAATATAGCAAAACCTGCTCTCAAGGAGTTTGTAGACACTTCAAGTTGGACTGGAAGGAACCTCTAAAATAATCAGGTCCCACCTCCCACCCAGAGCAGATCCTCCACAAGAGTCCTAACGGGGTGGAAAGTTTGGTGATACAGAGCTCTAACAGAAAGTTCTCCAGTTGGGGCACGTGTCGGGCCCGGTCCGTGGAGCACGTGACTCTTGATCTTGGCATCATGAGTTCTGGCCCCACACTGGGTCTAGAGATTGCGAAGAAATAAATCCTTAAAAAAGAAAGTTCACCAGTAAAACGAGGCAGACTGGGAGGCTTCCCCGAATCATCAATTCATGGAGTCCCGAAGATGAGAACCAATGCCCCGGGGACCCTGTGGAGTTGAGCTCTGTCCCTGAAACAGGAGTCACAAAGTGCAGTCCAAGCACCCACCCCGCCCCGCACCAGCGACACCACCTCAGTGTCTTCACCTGCAGAAGGGGTTCACCGCTTCAGGAGGCCAGCAGGGCTCCACGCAGTCAGGGAGCACAAAACATTCTGAGGCCGAAGTTCCACTTCGATGACGTCACGCGCTACTCATACAGCTTTGGGACAGGGTGACCCCAGGTCGTGACTGGCCTGGAACAGTCCCACATGATGCCTGTTGTCTTGACGAAAACGGTTCTGGCTGGGTGACATTTGGGGCACTTTGGGCAGAGCCCACCGTGAGCCCTCAGCGGTGTCACGGAGGGTCTGACTCCTTCCGGCGCGGGGCGCTGTCCTGCCCCGCGGTCCGCTCCGACGCTCGCGCCGTGTCCGCAGGTGTCCGCAGGTGTCCGCGCGCCCAGGCCGACCGGGAGGGACTCACTCACCCACCTGAGCGCGTCTCTCCCGTCCAGCCCACTGCCCTGGCGGGTAACGGGCACCGCGCTTGCACAAAGGCCTCACGGAGTCCTCGGAAGACCCTTCCCACACCGGCTGCACCGGTCCGCAGCGCGAGCGCCAACTCCGGTCTGGCCCGACCAACTCCTGCCCCTCGGAGCCACTCCGCCTCGAGCCGGCGAAGAACGGCCTCGGCCCGCGCTGGGCAGCGGCGGCGTCCCGGAAGGCCGAAGTCGCGGGAGCCGACGCGGGGCAGAGCCAGGGCCCCGCACCCGGGCCGCCCCGAAGCTGCTTCCAGGCCTCACAGGCCCCGCGAGGACCCGGGAGCGTCCGCGACCGACGAGGCTCCCGGCGCGGGCCCTGCCGAGGGCGACCGCGGCCCCCGGGGCAGGACTCTCGGGCGAGGTCCCTGCGGTGCACGGGGGCAGGGGAGAGGCGGGGAGGTGGCGCCGGAAGCGGGGAGGCAGCGCGGGGACCAGCCGGGTCCCGGACCGCCGCGCCCCGCCCCCGCGCGGACTCGCGCGCCCCCGGGAAGGCCGAGCGGATCGACCCGCTCTGCGAGCGAGCGACGGAACGGGCCGCAGAGCCCGCGGCGGTGGACAGCGGCTCCCCGCGGGGCTCCCAACCCACGCCTCAACGCCTCGGGTCGCGCACCGCGCCCCCCGCCACGCCCCCAGCGCGCCCCTCGGCGCTCCCACCGGCTGCGCGGAAATCCCGGAGCAGTGGATTCCGCGAGCCCGCGCCGGCGGGAGTGCGCATGCTCCGGATCCGGCCGCCGCGGGGCGTTCTGCGGCCGCGGTCCGGGGGACGGCTGTGACAGCCTCCGGTGGGCGACGGGAGCCAGGCCCGCCGGCGCCCCCACAGCTCCTCCCGCAGGACCACAGTCGGGTCGGCTGCTCCCGGCCCCCTGCAACAACCCCGCTCCCCGAGGAGAGCGGCTCCCGCTCGGAAGCCCCTGCGGGCTGGAGGGCCCGCGACGAGCGGCCGGAAGTGACGAGCGCGCGCGAGCCCCGCGGTTCCGGTCCCGTCGCCCTGGAAACCGAGCCCCGCCTACCGTCGCGAGCGCGTCGGCCGCTGACGGGTCCCCGCGCGGGTCGGCGCGCCGCGGGCGGAAGGGGACCCGAGGCCTTCCGTGGGGCGCGCGGTTATGCCGCCGGGAGTACGCGGGCCCCTGCGCGCGGGGGGAGCCTCGGACAGCCGCCCGCCGGGAGCCGCGGCCCTGCCCCGGGGCCTGAGCTCTCCGTGCGCTCCCCCGCGCAGGGCCCCGCGCGCTCCTGCCGGAACACCGGCTCCTCGTCCGCGGAGAGCCGGTCCGCTGGGGCACTGCGGTCGCGGAGAACCCGCACGGGCCGTGGAAGGACTCCCGGCGTCCTTCCCCGATCTGTGTCTTCTCCGGAGGGACGGAGAGGTGCATGGTATACCCCACTCGTGTGCCGGCGCATAAGTATACCCCAGTCGTGTGCTGGCGCATAAGTATGCCCCAGTCGTGTGCCGGGGTATAAGTATACCCCACTCGTGTGCCGGCGCATAAGTATACCCCAGTCGTGTGCTGGCGCATAAGTATACCCCACTCGTGTGCCGGCGCATAAGT
This sequence comes from Mustela nivalis, assembly GCF_964662115.1. Classification (NCBI taxonomy): domain Eukaryota; kingdom Metazoa; phylum Chordata; class Mammalia; order Carnivora; family Mustelidae; genus Mustela; species Mustela nivalis. The sequence goes on along the minus strand of NC_139021.1, from coordinate 3,202,556 downwards.
ATACCCCACTCGTGTGCCGGCGCATAAGTATGCCCCAGTCGTGTGCCGGCGCATAAGTATACCCCAGTCGTGTGCCGGCGCATAAGTATACCCCAGTCGTGTGCCGGCGCATAAGTATACCCCAGTCGTGTGCCGGCGCATAAGTATACCCCAGTCGCGTGCCGGTGCACAAGTATACCCCAGTCGTGTGCCGGCGCATAAGTATACCCCACTCGTGTGCCGGCGCATAAGTATACCCCAGTCGTGTGCTGCTGCACAAGTATACCCCAGTCGTGTGCCGGGGTATAAGTATACCCCAGTCGTGTGCCGGCGCATAAGTATACCCCAGTCGTGTGCTGCTGCACAAGTATACCCCAGTCGTGTGCCGGGGTATAAGTATACCCCAGTCGTGTGCTGGCGCATAAGTATACCCTAGTCGCGTGCTGGTGCACAAGTATACCCCAGTCGTGTGCCGGAGTATAAGTATACCCCAGTCGTGTGCTGGCGCATAAGTATGCCGCAGTCATGTGCTGGTGTATAAGTAGACCCCAGCTGTGTGCTGGTGCACAAGTATGCCGCAGTCGTGTGCTGGGGTATACGTAGACCCCAGCTGTGTGCTCAAGAGCAGTTTCCCCGTCCAGGACCCCGCGGAGCCATCGGTTGTCCTGCATTTTTTCAGTGTTCTTTTATCTGGAACGGTTTCTCAGCCTCTTTCATGTCTGTAACGTGCTGGAAGAATACAAGCCAGCTGTCTTCTAGAATGTTCCTCAATTTGAGCTCATCTAATCCTTTCTTATGAATAAATTCAGATTATGTATTTTTTGCAGAATGCCATAGAAACGATGTAAGCCGAGCCCTGTGCGTATGTTGTGTCAGTGGGCACATACTGTTGGCTTGTCCCAAAGGGATAACTTGGACCACTTGGCTAAGGTGGAATGGCTGTCTCTCTCCTCTGCAAATCCATGACTACTTCTGATGTGATTCATGACTCATTGGTGAAAAGATACTTTGAAATTACATAATGAGCTTTTTCCCACCAGACTTTCACCGGCGAATTTAACATCCACAGGAATCTCAAGAATGATTATCACACAGCTTGGTAATGACTAACTTACTATATTTCAAACGATGCAAATGCACTGTGACATTTTCTCAGAAATGACGTGATCAGCTAGCAGTTAGTAGATCAGAAGTATTATTTACTCTGTTATGCTCCTTTCTTTTACAGATTAATAAAGAGGTTTCCTGCTTCACAGAGTATAATTAGAAACACTAATTTGACATTGACATGATTCTTGTTTGTGCTAGCATCTACATCAGCGGCTCTCATATATTAGCAGTAAGTTTTGGAGTCAGTGAAGAAGAACATCCCCAAACACACACACACACACACACACACACACACACACACACACACACACATTACATACATCGAAGACTGAAAAGTTACAAATGTGAGCAACTAATACTTAAGTGTTTTCACCAGTGCATGATGGTCACTTGTAAAACCAGAGATTTAGGGATCAGTTATAATATATCCAACTTAAGAAAATCAGATTTTACATTTTTAAAAAATTATTTTTTTAAAGATCTTATTTATTTGACAGAGAGTCACACAGCGAGAGAGGGAACACAAGCAGGGGGAGGGGCAGGGGGAGAAGTAGGCTCCTCTCTAAGCGAGGAGCCGGATGCCAGGATGGACCAGGACCCTGGGATCATGACCTGAGCCGAAGGCAGACGCCTAACCCACTGAGCCACCCAGGCGCCCCTAAAAAATATCTTAAACTGTGCCCCTGGAACCCTACTGAAGACTCAATGGCTCAATAGCTTCCCTGCCCCCTCTCAGATTGTACATTTCAAAATCAAGTTTAAGAAAAAAATTATTTTTCAAGATTTAATTTAGAGAGAGAGAGAGGGTGTGTACCAGTGAACAAGGAGGACAGAGGGAGAGGGGAGGACCCCAAGAGGACTCCACCACTGAGCGCAGAGTCCAATGCAGGGCTTGACCCCACAACTCCGAGATCAGCACGGAGGCAAGACCAGGAGTCCCACGCCCAACCTACTGAGCCACCCAGGTGCTATAGGGGGAAAAAATTTTTTTAAGAAAACTTGTGAGAAGGTGGGGATGGGGGCGGGAAACATGAGTGACTGCAATTCCATGTGTGGCCGCCAGGTGGCGGAACAAGCTTAGAAGTGCCTCAAAAAAAAAAAAAAATCCTTGTCTGGCCTGAGTCAGGATCTAATTGCCTTAAATTGCCTCCAAAACCTTGCATTTTGTCAGTTTGTCAGGGGAGCCTGGGTCAGTCAGTTCTGGGCAAATTCAGAATAGACGGAAGCTAGGGAAGAACTCACAAGAGATTTAGCTGAATTCTTGTACTAGATGGTTTGAGAATTCATATTATATTACATTATATATTTTGCATTTTTTGTTACATATAAAGTAATATGTAATAATCCAGTTGGAAATACATGTTTTATATTATATATCACGTTATTATAATTCAAGATATAGTAATCTTTATACCTTTTGTGTATCTTAAATATTACAGCATTAAGCCTAATTTATTTTTAAGAAATTTTTATTTGAGGGGTGCCTGGGTGGCTCAGAGGGTTAAAGCCTCTGCCTTCAGCTCAGGTCATGGTCTCAGGTTCCTGGGATCAAGCCCCGCATTGGGTTCTCTGCTCAGCGGGAAGCCTGCTTTCCCCTCCCCGTCTGCCTGCCTCTCTGCCAGCTTGTGATCTCTCTCTGCGTCAAATAAAAAAATAAAATCTTTAAAAAAAAATTTATTTGAGAGAAAAAAGTGAACGGGAAGAGGAAGAGAGAGAATCCCAAGCAGACTCCCCACTGAGCCTGAGAATGGAGCCCAAGGTGGGCTTTATCCCAGGACCCCAACATCACGACCCTGAGCCAAAATCAAAAGTCGGACACCTAACCAGCTGCGTCACCCGGGTGCCCCAAGCATGAAGGCTAATTTTTAAAGGAAAGACTGAGGCTCTGTCTCTGCTCTCTGACAACTTGATACAGGATTTATCTGAGTTACTCTAACAACATCGATGGAATTATTCAAAACATTTCAATCAAGTGGAAGGGTATTTTTAACCTCCGTTATCCATACTTTTGCCATTTCTTTACTTCTTTCTCTGAAGCAAAGAAAGACAAGTCCAATCACTTGCAGAAACAGCAGAAAGGTGGTTACCAGGGGCTTGGGGTCCGTGAAATTGCAGAGGTGTCGGTCAAAGGGTACAAACATGCAGTCAGAAGATGAATGAGTTGATTATAGTCGACAGGGCTGTATTATATATTTCAAAGTTGCTGAGAAACTAGATCATAAGTGTTCCCACCACAAAAAGAAAAGAAATGATCATCAGGGAATGGGATGTGCCAGCTAACACAACAGTAACACCCTATTGCAGTATCGAGGTGAATCAGTTACCAGGTTGTACACCTTGAACTTACACAACGTTCCATGTCAATTACATCTCAATTAAAAAAAAAAAACAAAAAAAAAAAAAAAAAAAAAAGAGGAGAGGCTCCTGGCTGGCTCAGTCAGTAGAGCATGTGACTCTTAATCTTGGAGACCTAAGTCTGAGCCCCACATTAGGAGCAGAGATTACTTAAGAAAAAATTAAAAAGAGGATTCAGATCAAACTGATTCAAGGCTAACAGGACGAATGTAAGTCATGTAGCCGCTGATAGAGCATAGTCAGGAGCAGAGCATGACTTCTGCGGTCTCCATGCCAAAGACGCATGGCTTGGGTTTAATCGTGAAGAAACAACAGATTAGGCCAAATTAAGGATATTCCAAAAAAACAGCTGACCTGTGATCTTCGAAAGCAAGTGTCGGGGTCTTGCAAGTCGAGGACGGACTGAGGAGCCATTCCAGATTAGAGAAGAATAAACGGGACAAATAAAGTCACACATGATCCTGGACGAGATCACTTTGCTAAAAAAAAAAGAAAAAGAAAAGGAACAGTAGTGACTTGACTGACGCCAGTCTGAGGATCAGATGATGCTAACCTTATCAATGTTAATGCCCTTTAGTTGGTGGCTGTCTTATGGTCACACAGGAGAATGTCCTTGTTTGTGGAAAATACACACTCACCTTTTAGGGGTCTCGGGACTACAGGTCAACCACTTACACGAAAATGGTTCAGGAATAAGTTACCCGCACTGTACTTGAGACTTAAGTTTGCAGTTGTTGAAAAATCATTAAAAAGAGAATTCCAAAGAAGGTCCAAGCGGTTAAAAATACACGGTGATTTCCTGAGCTGACTCAGAGGTACTGAACGAGAACACCAGAGGTGTGGACTTAAAATGTGTATTTTTTAAAAGCACAGTCGGGTTTGGAGAGCAGCTAGTTCCATGGCCCGAGAAAGGGAAGAACAGCTTGTACGTGCAGAGCAATTCCCTCCCATCATCTTCTCATCGAGATCACTGCTGGGGCAGCGTAAGAAATCCGTTCTGTGCAAGTCGTCTGGCTCAGTTAAGCCTCTTGAGGCTCCTGGAGGGGAGGACTTCTGGGAGCCCAGCCTGGTCCAGGGCCACACTCTTGGTGTCCCCTTTGCTCTGAATGTGAAGGCACAGCCTCAGTTACAGAAGCCGCAGCTTGTGGGGGGTGGGGACTCCTTCCTCCTTCACAATCCTGGGGAGCCTGCTCTAGCTTTTCTTTTCTGCCCGGAGCCAAATGCTGCCCCGGCTTCTCCTGGCGAGTCCTTATGTACCCACGCGACCCCTAAAAGTTCCTTCAGGGAGCCCCAGGAGCGCCACCTTCAAGAGGACCTTACGAGGGCTTCAAAAACAGCTCCCCGTGGTTTCGTGCAATGCTGAACATACTAAAAACCAACAGATGGTCCTCTTAAATGGGCGCCTGGGGTGCCTTGTGACTTGGATCTCAATAAGGTGGTTTTTAAAAATTGCTCCGGGTCTAGACCCGTCCAGCCTCACCCCTTGGTTCAGTTTTCTGGATGTCATCCCCCCGCCCCTCTGGGTTCTCACAGATTTATTCTTTCTGTTCCCTACTATCCCCACTGCACGCTCTTCCAATCAGAATTCAGATTAGAATCTGAATTCAAGTCCAAACAACTGGGTGGCTCAGCTATTAAGTGTGCCTTTGACTCAGGTCATGGTCCCAGGGTGCTGGGATCGAGTTCCGCATCAGGCTCCCTGCTTGGCAGGAAGCCTGCTTCTCCCTCTCCCACGCCCCCTGCTTGTGTTCCCTCTCTCGCCGTGTGACTCTCTGTCAAATAAATAAGATCTTAAAAAAAAAAAAAAATGAACTCAAATCCTTTGTCCTCTGCAGCTGTCCCAACTCCAACTCTGTAAGCAAAGGAAGTGACTGTCCTCAGGGGTCCCTCCAGCCTGCTGTGTCTCTCTGCTGTAAGACCCCCACCCACCCTGTGCCGTGGTTGGCAAGTCTCTGACCCACACATGAGTCTGTGAGTTTCACCTCTAGTACAGGAACCAGGATGGGTAAGGGCTTTGGTGGAAGGTTGTTAGGTGAATAAAATGCAGTGATGTTGGAATATGGGCTGGAGGCCAGGGGAGCAGGCTAGAACGGGAAACCCTGGGCCAGCAAAGACAGCATACAGACCCCAGGGCCTCACAGGAGGAAGCAGCACACTCCAAAGAAGGTCGTTCAGGTAAAGCTCACTCACTTTATCATGTGGAGCTAGGAATAGCCACCACTTACAGATTGCTTACAACATGACAGACACTAAGACATCTGTGCCTTGTCTCCTTGTTTTAAGGGACTCAGTCTCCCCATTGAAAATCCCCGCTTTCTTTAAGTTGAATTCCCTGAGACTACCTCTGTGCTGGGAGAAGTGAACCTCCACCCCCACCCGAGGGAGAGTCTCTAAGAGCCAAGAGAAAAACTCGGTAATGTCCAAAGTGGAAACGGCGCTTCTGGCAAAACCTCAGGCCTTAGCTCCGTATCTACCTAGCAGTTACGTAAAAGTATAATTTTCAAAAAGTGAAAAGCAAATACAGGGAGAACGGTAGCATTCCGATGGACCCTTCCCCCATCCACAGCTAGAAAACTGGGAGAAGGTAAGAACGTGTCGGGCAGCGGGCAGCGCAGGCAGACGGGGAGGAGCCCAGTGAGATGATCCACGTCCTGCCCGGGGTGCCCGGAGCGGGGTCGCCCAAAGACCACGGCTTCACTACTGTCGAGGAGACAGACACTGGAAAGGCGAGAGCTGGGGAGAGCTCCCCCGAAGTTGCCTGGACGCGCCTGGGTCAGGGAACAACACCCACCTGTCCCCTTTCTAGATCCTTGTCTGGGGCACCGTACATCAGGCCGGCAAAAGGTTAACAAGAGAAATGTTTTGAAGATTTTTTTTTTCTTTTTCTATCAAAGAGAGAGCATGCACAAGTAGGGGGAGCTGCAGAGAGAGCGAGAAGCAGACTCCCCACTGAGCAAGGAGCCCCGTACAAGACTCGATGCCAAGACCCTGGGATCACGGCCGGAGCCAAAGACAGACGCTTAACCAACGAAGCCACCCAGACACCCAAACAAGAGAACTGTTTTGAGCAGGAATAGAACGTGTTACCAAAGCTCCGGTATAAGTTTGGCCATTTCCATGCCCCGCACGTGCACTTGCTGTGGGATCCAGTCATTCCCCTCTTAGGAAGAGCGAAAACCCCGCTCTGGGACAGTAGCGGCGGCTTCACTCCTAACTGTCACAAATGGGAAGTAACAGGAACACGGGACACGACAAAGTACTAGGAAGGAACAAAGCACCGGTCTGTGCTGCAGGGCTGGGGACCGTCCTCGGGGTGCTGGTGAGAGCAAGTCCGACAGGGAAGAGCAAATGCCTTCGTGTACTGGAGACTCCGGAAGAGACGATGTCCCGACCCGCCACGGAAGGACCCTGTGTTGCCTGCGGCCAAGACGGACGTTGACTGGCAAGGAGCCCAGGGACGCTTTGGGTCCACGGCAATGTCTGTGCTCTGGGCCGTCTCTGCAGGGGCGTTCATTCCATCCGGCTCTCCGGGAATTCCACACTTAAAATGGGAGCATGTTGTTAGAGGGAATAAGGTACTCAGTCAAAGCTGGTAGCAAATGCGCACAATGAAGCTCTATCAAACTTTGCTGCTCCCGAAGGAAACAGCTCGTAAAACTGTCTCCAAAAAAGGATACACGGAGAAGCAAATATAAACCCCCTGGAAGAATTAATACAGAAACAAGACTGCAAAGTAAATAGGAAACAAAGTCGTACGTTCCAGACTGTGATCTTCCCGCTCACTGATCTTCCGGCTCACTCGCCTCTCTACCACACAACATGGGTTTGCCAAGAATCCTGCATTTCTATCAGATTTCTAGAATTGAACGCTTGCCCTCAGAACACAAGTCAAGTCCCAAATTCCACTACTCGAGCTCTGAGAGGCTGGAAAAAGCAAATGGTAAATTTTCTGCCTCATTTCTAAGCATTGAATAATTCTTTTTTTACAATTAGAACTTCTGAGATGTGTAAAAGTGTGCCGGGGAGAAACAATTTTCGACAAAGACTTTTGTTGGTCTTTACTGTTCTCAGCAGTGAGAAAGGGTCTGTGAGTTATTTTTACCCCTCCCCAGCTCAGACTGTAACTCATTTGCCTATTTGGCATGGTTTCAATGATGAAGAGGTCAAGTTTCTTTTTGTAAAAAAAAAAAGTTTCACTTTGCTTCTGACCGTTCAGTGTTATATGTAGACACACACATGTAACTTTATAAAAATTTTCGTAACGGACTCCGTAGACAATTAGTTTCATGGACATTTCCCAAAATATTATTGGATACTGTAAATTAACATTATTGTTTTTACTTGGCAAAGATGAGCTGGAGCTAACAATATTTCAATTTTCCCAGCTTCTTCTGAGTGTTCTGGGTTAAACGGGATGTCTCTTAGTCAAAGAGTAACAAGTATATTTAAGAGCCACCTGCTAATTCTTGATAGCGCTGCCGTGAAATTGTGAACTCTTGGTAGTCTGCCCGGAAACTGAGCACGTGAATGATTTTAATGACCGGGTAACAAATCATTTTGCAAACCGACTACTTTAAGTTACTTTCTTTTCAACAAAACTGGAGAAAGTCCTACGGAGCCGTTAGCTGATCAAGCACTACAAATGATTTTTGGTCTTACATCTGCATTTGATTTTTGTTGTAGGTATCTGGAGAATCAAGAGGGACGGACCATCTACGTATTATTTCTCAACATTTACACGCAAAAACTAAAATGAGGGATAAGACTGGTGTTCAGTCTTTCTCATTCAAGCAAAAAATATTGGGGCATCAGTTGGGTCAGTCAGTGGAGTGTGGAGCTCTTGACCTTGGGTTTGTGAGTTCAAGCCCCATCTTGGGCTTAGCGTTTACCTTAAGAAAAGTACTTATGGATTCATAAAATAACTTTAACACATTTATTTTATTATGAGATTTATTTCCAATAAAACTTTTACGTCAATTTAATGTTTCTCAAAATTTATATTTGTGATGTTTTGGTCAATTGTGTGCCAATAGCAACTTTAGCAATAAGTCAACAAAGTAGAAAAACATTCTAAGAATTTCTGGGCTTCGGAAGTTTCTTTCTTTTCTATTTCAATTTTTGTAGTTTTTTTAAAGATATGTTTTTATTTATTTATTTGACAGAGAGACAGACAGCACAAGTAAGCAGAGCAGCAGGCAGAGAGAGAGAGAGAGAAGCAGGCTCTCTGCTGAGCAGAGAGCTCGATGCGGGGCTCGATCTCAGGACCCTGGGACCATGACCTGAGCTGAAGGCAGCTGCCCACCAACTGAGCCACCCAGGTGCCCCTAGATATTTTTATCAAAAGGAACTAGGCCAGATGATCAGTCAAAAATAAATAAAATCTGGTGCAGGAAGGGGAACGGGAATATGACTTTATTTTTAAATGTATGTATTTATTTGAGAGAGAGAGAGCGCGTGCAGGAGGGACAGAGGGAGAGGGAGAGAGAATCAGAAACAGATTCTGCACTGGATGGGGAGCCTGACGCAGGGCTCAGTCTCATGACCTTGAGATCATGACCTGAGCCGAAACCAAGAGGCAGATGCTTAACCGACTGTGCCTCCCAGGTGCCCCGGGAATATGACTTGAAGCTTCAAGTAAGTTTGCTCTACTACCTGCTGTGAGGATGAGGAGGGGACCTCAAGCCAAGGAAGGCAGACGCCCCTAGAGGCGGAAAAAGCAAAGAATGGATTCTCCTGTAGACCTTCCAGAGGGAACCCAGCCCCATGGGCCCTTGGATTTCAGGACTGCTGTGTTCCAGAACTTTAAGAGAACACATCTGCCCTGCTGAAGAAATTGAGTGGCGGTGACTTGTTACCCCAGCAACAGGAAACAGTTACAACTACCATTTGACAGATGAAGGACCTGAGGCTGCTCGCGAGGTCTCCCCGTGAGTGAGAGGAGAACCCATATGGATGCAGAGGCTGGCCGGCTTCCAGGTCCACGCTCTCCCCTGACTGAGCCTGGCCCGGGCCAGGAGAGCTGCAGGGTCACCCAGGGACCTTGCCCGGTGGGCCAGACACCATGAGGCATTTCTCCCACCTAGAGGGTCTGACTCACACCAAACTTCCAGCCCGTCCACGGTCAGGCTGATGCAGTTTAAAAAAAAAAAAAGAAGAAGAAGAAAGAAAGAAACAAACAAACAAAGGGAAAAAAAAGCAAGCTTTTTGCAGAACTTCTGTTCCATTATCAGACATTGGGGGCCAGCCCTGAGAGCTCTCTTAAGTACTTCTCCTTCCAGCTGAGGTGGGTGATGTCCGCTCTGGGAACAGTGTGTGCTGGAAATAAATTTCCTTTTAGAGGGACATGTCTGAGCCCGAGCAGTCAGGAAAAAGTGGGTCAGCACTTGGCTTTTTTTTTTCTTTTTAAGCAAGTACACTCATAACCAGAGCTTTATTTGGGCACAAAGCCAAATATGCTTGGCCTTTTCAAGGCTCCACCGTCCTGCCTATGTTCCAGCCAGAGACAGTGGAAAATGGTCCTCGAGCTGATTCGGGAGAGCAGGGCGGGCGGCTGGGGCCCCGTGCGGCAGCTCAAGGCGGAGGTGGGCACCGAGCCCTGGCTCGCACGGACGGCGCTCCTTCTCTGTCGCGGCCGTAATGAACTGAAATGAAGTTAGAGGCCTAAAACCACTCAAATTTATTGTCTTACCACTGGGTCATGCTTGAGTCCAGCTACCAGGGAAAGAGTTGCCGGCAGGATTCAGGTCGTGGCAGGTTTAGGGCTGAGACCCTGTTCCCTTGCTGGCTGCTCCAGGGGTCCAGGTCCACTCCAGAGGCTTCCTGTCCCATCCCCAAAGCCAGAAATCCGCACGGAGTCCCTCCCACTGCGCCAGCTCTCCTGCCTACCCTGCTGTTGAACCTATCCAACGCTTGCTTCCTCTTCCTCATTTATGGGCTCCCGTGCCTGTGCTGGGCCCCCTGGATAAACCTGGATAACCTCCCCAACTCAAGGCAGGAGCTCGATCCCTCAGCGAAGTCCCTTTAGCACTTCGAGGGAGCATATCCACAGCCTCTGGTCTGGGGCCCCCCATCCTGGGGCCACTGTTCATCGCACACGGGCAGGAAGCACGCCAACGCCAGCCCCCAGGAGAACCGGCTCGGTGACAGCACAGAGCCGGCATTTAGGAACGCGTGATGGGCTGGACGTGTTTACTCCCGGTCCTCACGCTGGCCTGTGTGGACAGGTTACCCCGGACTTAGCGCCGGGAAACTACAGCTCAGAGAAGGCAGGTGGTGTGTCCACTGACGAAGTCCTAGTAAGAGGCAGAACCAGGTCTGTCCGATTTCAAAGACCAGAGAGGCCAGCACGAGCCCAGGCACACTCACCCCAGAGCTCCCAGTGGGGCTGGTGTGGAGGATTAGCACGTCCTCCCACTGTCCCATGGCCACTTTGCACTCCATTCTGTCCCTTTTTCTGGAACACTCCTCCCCCTGCCCTGAGCACCGCTCTCAGGGGACCCGGCTCAGGTGCCCAGGGCACGTGTTGTGGTGGGGGCAGCCCCGCCTCCTCCCCCAGCCTGGGAGCTCTCCGAGGGCAGGCAACGAGCTCCCCCAACCCCCTCAACCCCAGCACTGGCCTGAAATGTGAGCCGCTGCGAGGGGGAAACCACTTTAGGGACTGACGCTTGTCCTCCGCCCCACGTCCCGCCTGTACACACTCGGCCTTGCTGCTGGGAGTGGTGGGGGAGGGAGGCGCCGTGCGGTGAGCCAGAGCCCACAGTGGCCCGCAATGACCCCAGCCTCCCACACTGGGACTTCCCACGCGGGACGCCACCACTCAGCTGGGGGACGTTCCCCTCTCTGGCTCCCAGTTTCCTGGTCTATGCGCAGGGGCTGACACAGCGCCCTGTAGAGCGGTCCCCAGGGTTGTTGGCACACAGTGACGCCCACGTAAGGGTTCGCTGTGGCTGTTAGCAATCTCTTGAACATTTTATTTTTTAAAGATTCACTTATTTAATTTAGAGAGAGAGACAGCGTGAGTCGGGGAGCGGCAGAAGGAGAGAGAAGCCCAAGCCGACTCCGCACTGAGCAGAGTCCAAAGCGGGACTCAGTCCCCCGACCCTGAGATCACGACCTGAGCCCAAATCGAGAGTCAGCTGCTTTCCGCACTGCACCACCCCCGTGCCCCGGTACTAGTATTCTTTTAAAGAGTTCAGAGTTGGCGAGACATGTGTCTGAATCCTGCCGGTCTGCTTGGCGGCTGTGTCACCGTGGGCACGAGCCTCCCGCCACATCTGTAAACTGCAGCCGGGATGTTTCCTTCGGGACATCTGCGGAGCCCAAGGCCCCTGCACACAGTAGGCCTGCTCGCTGCTACTGCCGCCTGGACTGCCCGCGTCCTGACCGACGCAGACTCGGCATTATCGCGCGCACTCCAACGAAGCCAGCTTCGTCTCCTTCGTCCGCTCGGTAAGTGACGCCTGGGGACCCGCCACGCGCCGGGGCCCGAGTGGGCTCTGCAGTTAGGTACAGGGCTTGCTCCCGGGAAGGGGGCAGAGGCACCTGGTCAACTCTGATGCCCTGAGGCCAGTGCCTCAGCGGGTCCTAACACAGGCTCCCGGAGGGGCCGGAGAGGACAGCCAGAGAGGCGGCATTGGCCTCAGGATGTCACGGTGGGCGGAGAAAGGAGAGAGCATGAGAGGAGAAGACAGAGCAGGAGCACCTTTTGCTCCAGGCCAGTCGGAAATAGGACTTGCTCCTCTGGCAGGAGAGACCATAGACAGTATACAGTGTGCTCAGGGCTTTTGGAGGGAGGCTCTGGGCTGCAAGGAACAGAAAGATTGTTGACCAGCTCTGACAATCAGGACACGGACTACATCACTTTACAAGAAGTCAGGAGGAAGTCCGTTATTTCAGGGGCTCATCATTGTCATCGAGGGCCCCGGGGCTTGCAGTCTTAGTGCTTGGTTGCCCTCTGTGGGTCCAGTGCCCCTCATGACTCTAAGGTGGTTGCAGTGACGCCAGGCAGCACACCACCATATGTCAAACCCAGAGGCAGGAAAAAGGGGTTGTTCAGTCTCACACTTCTTTTTTTTGAATTGAGATAAAATTCACATAAATAAAATGTACCGTTTAAAAAACTACGATGGAGGGGCGCCTGGGTGTCTCAGTGGGTTGGGCCTGTGCCTTCAGCTCAGGTCATGATCTCAGGGTCCTGGGATCGAGCCCCACGTCGGGCTCTCTGCTCAGCAGGGAGCCTGCCTCTCTCTCTACCTGCCTCTCTGCCTGCTTGTGATCTTTCTGTCAAATAAATAAATTAAATCTTTAAAAAATTAAAAAAACAACTACGATGGAACAGTGTTTGGTCTAGAACCATTTCTAAGTCCAGCTCCGCGGCGGAAAGCCCGTTCACCCTGTCAGGCCACTGTCACCGTCTTCCATCCCCAGAAGGCTCTTCGGCTCACAAAACCGAAACTCTGTACTTATGAAACATGATCTCCCCAAAGCTCCTTCCCCTTAGCCCCTGGCAAACGCCATTCTACTTTCTGTCTATGATTTTGATGACTCTGACTCTGAGCCCCACTTGCACTTTTAAGGACCTGGAGATAACACCAGGCACATTGGATAATACTGGATAATCTCCCTAGGTCAACCTCCGGTGATTAGCAACCTAATTTAATCTGCAACCTTAATTCCCCTTTGCCACACGTCCTAACATGTTCCCGCGTTTCTGGGGTTGTGTCAGGAACATCTTTGGGGGCCATAATCCAGCCTACCCCATGCTGTGAAGGAGAACCAGCAGGCAAGCGTGTGGATGCTGTCCTCCAGAGCTCTGCACGATCGCTCGCGCTCCTAGAGCAGCAGGGCTGGTCCAGGCAGATTTATGCCCTTATCTTCTCGCTCCTGAAGTGAATCACTTTTAGTCAATACCTTCAGTAGAGATCAGGAGAGAACACTCAAAAAAATGTATTTCCATGGAAAGTTCATAGCAAAGCCAGAGCTCTGTGTTCTCCTGCCTGGGTGATGCGGGAGCTCTCACTAACAGGCACATAGTTGGTTCATAAGACGGGAGGAGACGGTTTCCGAGAGGAGCCCTGGGTGGACTGATTTAAAGCACTCAGAGAAGAGTGTTCTCTGACCTTGTGGCCACGGCATTTCCCCCGACTGTTGATCGAGAGACATTTTTTTTAAAGATTTATTTGTTAGAGAGAGTGAGCACAGGTGGACAGAGTGGCAGGCAGAGGCAGAGGGAGAAGCAGGCTCCTGGCTGAGCAAGGAGCCCGATGTGGGACTCGATTCCAGGATGCTGGGATCACGACCCGAGCCAAAGGCAGCCGCTTAACCGTCTGAGCCACCCAGGCGTCCCAATCGAAAGACATTTTTTCATCAACTTTAAAACCTTATTTCTCTGATTTCTATTTGGATCCCTTGAAATAAACCGTGGAGGAGCCTTAAATCCCTTCCCCAGGGGAACTACATCTTGACTCAGTGAGCTGCTCTCCTTCTCTGAACATTTGCCGAGCACCTCCTACGGCCCCATGCCAGGCTCACGAACAAGCAATGGTCACTGCTTTCCAGAATATGAGGCTGGCCTTGTACTTGCCAAAGGTTGAAGTGGGATAAAATGTCGGGGTACTATTCCCTCCCTCGAACACAGGCATGGGTTAGAAGGGATCGCAGGTGTTGTGTTTCAAACACAACATGCGCCTGGATGGCTAAGGGACCTACTGACAAGGGCTGGCCCAAAAGTCAGTATATCGATGAGTGGGGGTTGACATTTTAGCCATCTATTTTTTTTAAAGATTTATTTATTTATTTTACAGAGAGGAGGGGTAGAGAGAGAGAGAGCGCCCATGAGTGGGGAAGAGCAGAGGGAGAGGGAGAGAGAATCCTGGGGAGACTCCGTGCTGAGCACAAAGCCCGACGCGGGGCTCGATCTCACGCCACCGAAATCATCACCTGAGCTGAAACCAAGAGTCTGGAACCAAGAGCTGAAACCGAGAGACTGTGCCACCCAGGCACGCTGTCATTTTTTTTTTTTTAATACGTTGCAAGAAATCTAAAAATGAGGGAAAGAAGAAAAATATTTCATAATTGCACTCTCACGTGCAACCACAAATTCAATGTATGTCCTTCTACTGGTCTATAAACAAGGAGCAGCCACTGAGGCGAGCCAGAGGGACGCTTTCAGAGCAAACAGAAATGCTGGTGCCAGACCCGACAAAGAACGAGAAAGCACACAAACCGAACCTGCCCAGGGTAAGCTCCGGGGAGGGAACTCACACACATGAACGCGGATGTCGTGGAGGGGATGCGGGAAGTCGTTGTCTCCGAAGCTTCCAGTAAAGGCGGTGGGTCTGTGACTGCAGCTCGGGGAAGAAGAAGGGCTCGGCCACGCGGGGACCAGCGACCAAGGCGAACAGAACAGGGCTTGTGAGGGTCTGAAACAGGTGCAGAAAGGGCCAGGAGGACTGAGCCACACGGGACCTGCGGGAGAAAGAAGCCGGTCTCTGACATCGGCCCGTCCAGAATCTGCATCTTATCTCTGCCTCTTCTGTTCTCTCTCTCTCTCTCTCTTTTTTTTTTTTTTTTTAGGATTTTCATTATGCCTATGAGACAGAGAGAGAGACAGGGAACACACGCGGGTAGGGAGAGGGAGAAGCAGCCTCCCCACTGAGCAGGGAGCCCGATGCGGGGCTTGATCCCAGGACCCTGAGATCATGACCTGAGCCGAAGGCAGATGCTTCACCGATTGAGACACTTAACCAGGAGCCCCCCCCCCCACCAAGCGCCACTTTTAAAAAAGATTTATTTATTCATGGGAGAGAGAGCGCTCGTGGGCACAAGCTGGAGGGGCAGAGGGAGAGGCAGCGAGAATCCCAAAGAGCCTCCACACTGAGTGCTGAGCCCGACGTGGGGCTCGATCCCATGACCCCGAGGTCTTGAGTCAAGCCAAAACCAAGAGTTCGATGCTCAACGGACTGCGCCACCCAGGTACTCCCTTCTTCTTCTTCTTTTTTTTTAAGTAGTCTCCTCACCCAGTAAGGGACTTGAACTCCTGACCCTAAGATCAAGCGTCGCAGGCTCTCTGAGCCAGCGCGGCGCCCCTCTGCTTCCCGACCTGACTCTGTGTGAGCCCCGAGGCTGCTCTGAGCCCGTCTCGCCCTGCACAGAACGGGCGCCGGAGGACTGACCAGTCGACCACTGCTGGGGGTAGCTAGGCGGCAGGGAGCGCGACAAGAGCACGAGGTCAGCACTGGGCCCCGGGGCGGGGGCCACCGCGGTCTCTTCTCCGAGTCTACCTTATTCTCATTTTACAGGTGAGGCAGCAGAGGCTCAACAAAGGTGAGGAACGTCCCCAAGGGGCCAGCAGCCAGCCCACGAAGGACTGCAGGACCGCCGAGGGGCTGGGATCCGGGGTCGGGAGGACCAGATGTCACCGCGTCACAGAAGGCCACAAGTCCAGGCGGAAGGGAGGACAGCCTTCTCGTCGCAAAAGCACAAGCACGTTTGTTTCCTTTTGCTTGACGACGCAGTTGATGCTTGGCTCGGGTGGCGGTTGTTAGAGTCACTGCAGACGCTGAATTCAACACTGAACCTGTGTTCCTGGGTCACATGTGGTGAGTTTGCTACAAGACCCTGATCGCGACATTTTCGTCAGCTGGACGATAAACAACTCCGCTATTTAAAGACACTTCGACAGGGGCGCCTGGGTGGCTCAGTCGTTAATCGTCTGCCTTGGGCTCAGGTCCTGATCCCCGGGTCCTGGGATCGAGCCCTGCATCGGGCTCCCTGCCCAGCGGGGACCCTGCTTCTCCCTCTGCTTCATACTCTCTCTCTGTCACGTAAATAAATAAAATCTTAAAAAAAAATTAAGGACACTTCGATATATCTTATTGATTCTGTAATATTCCTTGATGCCGAATTCACGCGGAAACCTGAGACAGCTGTGAGAAATTATTTCCCAAAAGCTTTCCCAGACTCCCAGGTTCCCAGTTGGGGTGGTTGTAAGCACTCGGTGCCTACGGCCACGGACCCCGAGTCCCCGCTAACGGGAGCAGCCGTCCCACCGCTGCTGCGAGCGTGTCTTCTGGCTGAGCGCACTTCTCATTCCCGACATTAGGAGTCCCTCGCTGTTCTCCCCTCCCATACCCGAACTCAAAACTGACCGGACCAAGGACAGGAGCTAGTGGGGGGCAGGCAGCGGGGACCTGGGGATACACGTCCCACATTCTGTGTTTGTGTGTCTCTATGTATAACCACGACACGAGACCCCCGTCAAGGCCACAGCGCTGTCACTTAACCAAATGCCTGTCCTTCAAGAGTTGAACTGTTCCTCCCATTACTGCTATAAGTAAGACTGTTCCGAGTGTCTTTGCAGATAAGCATAACAGACGATCTCCTTAGAGAAGGTACCAGAGGCAGAGTTCCCAGATGAAAGGCAAAAGCCTTTTAAGGCCTTCGATGCCTTCGATGCCTACGCTCCTGGACGTCACTGGTGGGGGTAGGGAGGGGAGGGCTGGCCAGGGCTGTGAGGAGCAGGGATTGCCTGAGGGACCTGAGCGGAGAGATCCAGACTCTGCCAGTGAGGACTCTGCGAAGGTCTGCAGCTGGTGTGTCTGCGCCTGGGGCAAGCGCTCTCCGGTCCGCACTGGAGAACATCAACGCCCTCCGCCCTCCGGCTCTCAGTGGGGACAGATCCTAGGCTCCCACCCCACACCCCACCCCACCCCCGGCCCCCACATCCTCCCCCTCCCAAGCCACTGCTGGTTTCCAGCCTGTCATGAACCCAGACCCAGGCAAGGGCCCGGTTCCGATTAGAAACACGAAACAGCCCGGGTGGCTCAGAGGGAGAAGCCTCTGCCTTCGGCTCAGGTCATGATCCTGGTGTCCTGGAATCGAGTCCCGCCTCGGGCGCCCTGCTCAGCCGGGAGCCTGCTTCTCCCTCTCCCTCTGCTGCTTGCCCCGCTGCCTGTGCTCTCTTGCTCTGTCAAATAAAATCTTAGGGGGAAAAAAAAAGAATAATCTCAGCTTAAAAACCACACACACACAAAAAGGGATCCACTGTAATAGGCACCAGCAGGAGACAACCGGCGTGTCAGTGACTAAGAGACATTTAGCAGACACGGCCTGGGGACACTTCTGGCCATGTGGGCCGCACAGGAATGCCCTGGGGGGCCTAGTCCTCCTCCATTTATTTCTAAACCTCATCACTGACCGGTGGAGTTAAGAGTTTTCTGGTTTGGGCATCAAAGAGCTAAACTCTGGGAGCTGGAGGGCACACATCCATGGGGACAACGTGCAATTCGCCCACCAGAGCCGGGTCCGCCCCCTTCCCATCTCCGCCCCGCGTCCCACCTCATGGGGGATTTCGGGTCCTGGCCTCTCTCTCTTTGCTGCTGCAGCCACAGCTGACGGGGGTCTGTCTCCCCAAAGCTGGCGCGCCCCGGTTTGAGCAGCCTAACGGAGCTTACTTCGACAGCCCCCCACCTGTGTGGAGGCTGTTCCTTCGGCCCGGAATGCCCTTCCCTCTCTGTGTGGCCATGAACTCCCGCTTGTCTCAAAGGCCAGCTCTGTAAGCGAGGTCGGGATTGGCGCACCCCCGGGGGCGGGAGGCTCTCTTGTACATGTCTGCTTTCTCTCCTTTTTCTCTATCCTTGAGAAGTGTTGCTTTGGTAACAAGAAAAGAATGACTTGTGATGATGGTGGTGAAGTCCCAGGTCGGACGTCGGCTCGTCCGGGAAGCTCCCGCCTCCACGCGGTGCTCCTCGGGGCTCCCCCACCAGGGGCTCCCCAGCCCCTGCACGTTTCCTGCAGGACCCTTCCCACCGTCCACGGCGCCCTGTCGGCCCCTCCCTGGATTCCATCCCCCACCCCACTGGCTCCAGAACAGCAAGGCCGGTGCCTTCCCTTCAGAGCAGGGCATCACGCAGGAACTTTGTGTGACAAAAGGCATTTGTTTCAAGCGTCCAGTTGAATGCGTCTTGGCACACACACACAGCCTTGTGAGCACCCGTCACAGGACACAGAGTGTTGCCCCCACACCCCCGTGCCAAGCAAGCATCTGAGGGTCTGTTCTCGGGGGCTGCACAGTAGCGTGGCCTGATCTAGAAGCCACGCAGACGGGGTCACACACTCTTCTGCGTCTGGATCTTCGGGTTAGTATAAACGCTTTGGAGACCCGTCCAGGCTGCTGTACTGGAAGCTCTCCCTGGCGAGGCCCATCGCAAGGCTGGGCGTCCTCGGGTTTCCAGTCCATGTGAGGACCACTTTGAGGCCGCTACGAAGGAAGCTGATCCGGACGCTCAGGGACAAGGTTGTGTGTGGGCAGAAGCATTCGCTTCTTTAGCTCATTATGGGGAGTGGAGCTGCTTGGGTCACATCGAACGTGTTTAACAGCCGAAGATCTGCCAACCTGCTTCCCCAGGTGCTGCTACCGCACAAGTTTACCGGCATTGGTGTGTGGATGCTGCGTGGCCCCTGGCTTTCTGTCACACGGGGTGGTGGGGGCACCCGACCCCCCTCGACTTGCAGAGGCTACCCCCAGCTCCCTGGCCGGGCTGCCTGCGCCCCGTGAAGGAGTGCGGGAGCGCACGCCCTCAGCAGCAGGGAGGAGACCAGAGCAGCTAGGGCGGCCTTCGCTGCCTCCTCCCCCCGACTCCACGTGTGGCATGACGCGGCAGTCGGCCTTCTCCAACCACCTTCTCCAGCTACTCTTCTTCCCCGGTCCTCCGACCAGTCTCAGGGCTCTGCCCATCTGGTGCTGACATGCCTGTCTCTCCCCAGCTCTGCAGTCACCCCTGTCCCCCTCACTTGGATGTCCACGGTGCAGCTGACCTCTCTTCTGCCTGCCGGTCCCCCAGCCATCTTGGACTTCCCACGTCCTCAGAGAAACTCCTGACCCCCCGTCTCCCTTCTTCCCGTTCCAGAGATGGGCACCACCATTTCCTCCGACTTTCGACCAAGGAGTCATCCTGGCTTCCTTTTCTTCCTCACCCAACTCCAAAGCAGCACTAAATGCTGTCACCTTCACCATCCAGACTCTCCCCAAGTCCCTCCAGGTTGCTCTCAACCTAATGCCACCCAGACATTTGGAAGCACCATCGTAGCTTGCTTGAAGCGCCTCCTAGTGATCTCCTGCTTCCATGCTCCCCACAGCCAAAGGTAAGATCATAGGCCAACATTTCTGCAGAAATAAAACAATGCATCTAAAATTCATATGGAATCGCAAGGGACTCTGAATAGTCAAACGCTCCTTAAAAAGAATGGAGTTGGAGCTCTCACCCTTCAACACTCACTACAAGGCCGCGGCATCGTGTACGAAGTGGCTCGGCACAGAGACCAACGGCCTCGAATGGAGCTGAGAATAAACCCTGCTGTGTACGAGTGATTTTCCCACGAGGGTGTCGAGAGCACGCCGTGCTGGGGATATGTTACAGAGGCGACGCAGAATGGTGGGTGGTGCTGGGCTGGGAGTGGGGAAGATGGGAAGATGAAAGTTCTGGAAAAGGAGGATGGTGGTGGTGCACGTGAAGGTGCTCAGTGCCACCAACCCATGGCTTCAACGGGACGTTCTGTGTTGTGGTATTTGCCATGACAGAAAACAACAACAACAACACAAAAAAACAAATTTTAAATCATGCATCAGGGGCGCCTGGGTGGCTCAGTGGGTTAAGCCTCTGCCTTCGGCTCAGGTCATGGTCTTAGGATCCTGGGATTGAGCCCCGCATCGGGCTCTCTGCTCAGAGGGGAGCCTGCTTCCTCCTCTCTCTCTTTCTCTCTGCCTACTTGTGATCTCTGTCTGTCAAATAAATAAACAAAATCTTTAAAAATAAATAAATAAGTCATGCATCAACTTGTTGCTTTCATGCTGAAAACTCTCCTATGACTTCCCACCATCCCAGCCGGGACCGGCAGGCTCCGCAGTCCGACTCCCACACCCCCTCGTCTCGGCCTGGACCGCCCCCCACCCCAACATGAAGGTCTGCAGCATCACTGCAGGCCGCCGCCGTTGGCAGCCCACGTTGGTGGGCTCTGGTTTGCCCCTCATTATCCCTGTATAAACGCCGCTAGCTGTAATGACAGCCTGGCATAATTATACTTTTACAATTTGTGTAATTACATTCTACCAAGTGGAATGATCGCTGTTATCATTATCAAATATTTATCAAGCACTTCGAGCCGTTCGCAGCTAACGAGATGCGCCCTCGGCTCTTCAAGACCTTCCTTCCTCGTTCCATCTCAAGTTCCTTTCGGCAGAGCTCCTTCTTCCTTCTTGGGGAAGAAACAAGGAGCTTCTGGGCTTCTGCCTGGGGCTTTCTCTTTTCATTTTATTTTATTTATTTATTTGACAGAGATCACAAGTAGGCAGAGAGGCAGGCAGAGAGAGAGGGGGAAGCAGACTCCCTGCTGAGCAGAGAACCCGATGCGGGGCTCGATCCCAGAACCCTGAGATCATGACCTGGACCGAAGGCAGAGGCTTGACCCACTGAGCCATTCAGGTGCCCCTGCCTGGGGCTTTCTACCCACGCACTCGCGTCAGCTTCTCAGTGAGGCTGGGGAGCAGACGCTGTGATTCTCATTTCACAGACTAGGAACCTGAGAATCGGAAGCTGGTGACTGCAGAGCTGAGACTCAGACTGAAGCCTTTGAGAGCAAAGCCGGAGCCGCTCTTCTCACACGCGTGGGTAGCTTGTTCGGACGGGCTCCGTCCCCCCAGCCCCCGCCCCCTTACTTGCACCGTACACGCCGGACACTGTGCGAGGCTGGTGGGAAGAACATACCAGCAAACCGGTCACTCTCAAACAGCGTTGTGAGTCAGGGCCCAGCGGGTGGCAGGCGGCTGAACAGGAGCCGTGGGAGGGAGGCGGGGCCCACGGCAAGACGAGGGCACAGGACGCGCTCTACAGACAGCCGGTCCTGCCCTCCCACTCTTTCAGTTCGATTTGTACGGGAAACTTCCAAAACTTTACATGTGGGCAACTCTGGCAGGCACTGTTTATCGTCTAACTTGAACCAGTCCCTGCCTTAAAACTTACGTCCCGCCCCTGGCCCCCTGCTTCTCAGGAGGCATCACTTATCCTTTATTTCAGGAAGACAACCCCATGGTATAAACCTTAATTGGCTCAAAGCAGTCCTACTTGTCTCCCTCCCTTGGCCAGTGATTGGTCTCAGGGTGGGCGGATGACCCAGTTCTCACACAGGAGAGTTAAGGGAAGGACTGGTGAAGAGATCCTCCTTTCCTCAGTGAGAAGATTAAAGCCTTGAAACTCCATGAGCAAGGATCGCTTGGCCTACTGCCCCTTGCCCCCATTCCCACCAACACAGTCATAGACTCTGGAGCAGCCGCAGCCATTCTGGAGTCATGAGGTAACAAGCATAAGGTCTAAAACCAACGTGCCAGGACAAAGCAGAAAGACAGAAAGATCCAGGGTCCTCGCTGAACCAGCTCCAGGGGCCATGACCGCTTTTCACAAAAGTCCCAACAAGGGAGCTCTGATGTCACTGAGGGTGGCGGCTGGAAGGAGAGCAAGTGGCGTGTCCAAGTAGGACATCCTGCTCCTTGTTCGCTAAGGTCCTCCTTTGGTGGGCACTCCCCTGCCCCACGTCCCCTCGCTGCTCCCCCAACTCGGGCCCATCTGCAAACTCCTTCCCCGGACTTTCCTGCCAAGTTCCCAATGTCGCTCTGTCCATGCTCCTTGGCCACCAGTTGGACTGGGAGCGGCCAGCCCCAAGCTGGTGTCGACCCTGCACTCGGGTTTTCTCTCCATCCAGGCTGGTGCGCCTCGGGGAGAACTCCTCGCCTCCACTGGTAGAGCCGGGGTTCTGCTGCGGCGTTCCCGTTCTGTCAACGTGGTCTGTCTTCCCTCCTCTCCTGCCCACGGAGAACCCAGGACCACAGTTGTGGGGAGTGGGCGGAGGGGATGGAGAGGAGGTGCTGTGGGTGCCTGAGCCGCCTGCTGGGGTGCCTCCCTCGTGCTCCTGCGCCCTGTGCAATGGGGACCGGCTTCCACCTCCCCTGCACAGTGGAGCTGGCACATGGCGGGGTAGATCACGTCGCACCCAGCTCAGGTCTCGTACTCCCGCGTTCGGCCTCCGCCAGGGTCCCGTCGGAAGCTACTGCTCAGATGGAGACTAGTTTTGGAAAAGTACAGTTCTGCTTCAGCCCCTGGTGTCTGCGCTGCGCCTGTTACCGGAACCTGCCAGACACCCCACCTCGATCTGTGGGGCTACTTGGCAAACGGCCAGAGCAGCACTGAAGTGCTTCACGACAAGTGCCACCAGCACAGGACACGTCTGTTCTCACCCCTTCAGGCCATTCCCGGCTGCTGGTGCTCACACGGGACCACGAATCCTGGTAAGTCGGCTCTCCTGAAGAACTCAGCCCCGTCCCACATGATGCTCTGTCCACTTGGATGGACACCACTTGAAGCCCCCAAGTATCAGCTGATAAAAATTCCACAAATGCCCCCCCCATTCTTTCACTGTGTGGCTGTCTTCTCAATCAGACTTTGCAGTTGTCCCCCGCATGCTGGGATCAGACTCGCTACAGACTGGAGCTCGTGAGGGGCTAGTCCGGATTGCCAGATTAAGCACCTTGAACAAGCTCATTAGCAGGACTCCAGGCAGGCAAACAGTCTCTACAAGCAGGGGCTATTTCTACCGACAAACAGGCTCAGAGGGAGAGGGTTCGCGGTATGCTTGTATCTTCCCAGCGGTCTCTACTTCTCAGAACCCCACTCTCCCCAGTCAACAGCCTCACTTCACAGACAAGACCTGTGAATTCAATTTATGCAGTAATTATGCATCAGAAAGAATCAAAGGTGGGTCTGATCTTTAGCCCACCAGCTGAGGCTACAAAAGTAAGGAATCCTAGGGCCACCACAGGAGCTGGCGCTCTCTTCAGGCTTGATCTGAGTCTAAGGCTTTCGGTTTGCTTTCTGTGTGCTCTCCAGGGCAATCTGCAGCCAGCCTATCCCCCAGACCCCATCCCCACCATGATGGTCGCATAGGGCCACCCTGCCTTCCCTGAGCACTCACTCCATCTAGGCAACAACAGGGGACAACTTAAGTAACTGTTTTCCCCCGCCGGGCTGCCTGTGAGGTCAGCTCCGTACCAGCACCACCCATTCGGAAGACGGGCCCTTGGCTCTCGATTCCACTGACCTTGGTTAGTTTCCTAGAACCAAGTACATAGTGTCCAACGTTCAATTAGGAGAGCAGACGCTTCCTAAGAGATTTCAGAGGGGGGCCTGCAGGGTGATTGGGGAGCTGCAGGTGGGAGCCAGGGGCTCCAGGAGAGCAGGGGAAGGAGATGCTACCCGGAGCCTGGGAACCTGCACCACCCCTGGCTCGCAGCCCAGAGGACCCAGTGAATTCCCAAGGGCGCCGACACTGAGCAAAACCCCAGGGTGAGCCTGCTCAAGCCCCCGCCTGTGCGTTGACAGCACTGCAGCCTCCTCCCCGCCTTGTGCTGCAGTGTCTCACTGGTGTCTCCGGCAGGCCGAACCCAGCCAGAAGCCAGCTGGCCGGGGCCTCCGGGAAGTGCAGGCAACTGCTTTCTAGCGCCCTGGGGTGCAGACACAGGGGGCAAGAAACAATGAGCCTGTGCAGCGGTGTCAGAAATGATGGGCATTAGGGGCACCTGGACGGCTGTCAGTGGCGTGTGTGACTCTTGATCTTGGGGTCGTGAGTTCAAACCCCACATTGGGTATAGAGATTACTTTAAAAAAAGTTTTTTTTTTAAAGATTTTATTTATTTGACAGGCAGAGATCACAAGTAGGCAGAGCAGTAGGCAGAGAGAGAGGAGGAAGCAGGCTCCCCGCTGAGCAGAGCCCAATTTGGGGCTCGATCCCGGGATCCTGGGATCATGACCTGAGCTGAAGGCAGAGGCTTTAACCCACTGAGCCACCCAGGCGACCTGAGATTACTTAAAATTTTTTAAAATTTTTATTTATTTAAAGATTTTATTTATTTGGGAGAGAGAGACAGAAAACAAGCAGAGGGAGCAACAGAGGGAGACGGAGCAGCAGACTTCCCAAGAAGCAAGGAGCCTGATGTGGGACTTGATGCCACCATCCGGGGATGACCTGAACGGAAGGCAGATGCTTCACCGACTGAGCCACCCAGGTGCCCTGAGATTACTTAAAATCTTAACGGGGAGCTTTAAAAAAAAAGAGAGAGAGAAAGACAAAGCATGCCTTTCGAGATGTTGGAAGATAAAGGAGACCATGCGGTGGGTGTCCACAGAGCAGCTCTGTGCCCATCCTGGGAGCGTCAAGGGCTTTCCCGCTCACAGAGGACAGGAGCTCCTGGGACCAAGAGCTGAACCCCGAGGCTGAGGCTGTGTCCCTGCCTCCACGCTCCTCAGGGCAGGGTGTCCGTCCTCACGCGACAACTGGCCGCCTGGTATGTGGGATCTACTCGTCCTTGCTCTCTGATGGCTTCCTAACACTCTCCACACGGAAGCCGCAGCCTGAGCACTTGCCACCGACCCCACCTCCCGCACATCCCCCACACGCTCAGCCTCACCCACGAAGCTCCGACCATGCTGGCCTTTCGGTTCCTCCACTTCGCCCAGGGAGTGTCCCCACTCGGGCGTCCTTCCCACAGGCTGCCCCGTGGAGAACGCTCATCCCAGGCTTTCTGCACGGGGCTGTTCCCTTCTCCAGACTGGAGCTGGAGTAGCACTTCTCAGAGAGGCTACCCACGACTCGCGCTTCCTTCAGGACACGTCCCTGTTTATCCTCCTGTCTCCCTCGTACCTGAAAAGTCAGCTGAGAGGGAGGGACCAGAGCTGTCGGGCTCACTGGCTGGACCTGTGTGTCCAGCAGGGCCTGATGTGTATCTGGGCCATGACCCTCGGTGACAGTGCTAAGGCAACAATGTGCTTGCAGTCTTGGCCTTCCCCTTGTAATGGCACAGCACACGGCAGGTGCTGAACTCACGGGGTCACGAGGGCGGAAGCAGAGGTGAAAACTTTCTGAACACCCCAAACGCCAGTCATCTGGGCCATGTGTGTGACCTCTGGTCTTGGGTCCCCTCTTCAGAAGAACAAAGAGCAGTAATTTTCAAAACTTACTCAGTTTGTACAAACGTGCTGTATATGGTTTATATTCTATAATCATTACCCAAGTGACGAAAGACTGAAATCACAAAGGTTAAACAAGATAGACGGAGTTTTCTGAACTCTTTTTATATAAACTTTTTTTTTTTTTTTTTAAAGTAGGGCTGCATGCCCAATGCAAGGCTTGAACTCACAACCCCAAGACCAAGGGTCACCTGCTGTACCCTCAGGCTGGCCAGGCGCCCCCTTTCACATGAACGCTGAAATCGAAGTGGATTTGGGGGTGCGAAGACCTTGCGGCAGGAGCACTGGGACCTTACACGGTAACCCAAGCTTCTGGAGATGCTGTGCGGTTCGCCACCGACCGGGAGGAGTAGGACCAGGGTCTGACTCGTGTCCCTGCAACCAACACCGAAGCTGCTCCAACCCTCCGCGAAGGCGCTTCTCAGCGCGCCCCGGCTCAGCACACGGCACGGCCCCCTTCCACTCCATCTTCAAACGAGGTCCCCCACCCGGCGCTCTCCCACCGCCTCCCTCTCGCCTAACCCCGTCCCCTCTGGCCCAGCAACAGCCCCTCGCCGAGCTCCGGCTCCGCCGCCGCCCCGCTCCAGTCCGCTCACGCGCAGCACCTCCAGCGCTCCCGGGGACGCGCAGTGGGGCCTCCCGACTCTCCCCAGCGCTCGGATTCACCTGGGGGAGCCCCGGGATCACGACGCCCGCCGTCGCGCCCCGCGCCCCAGCTCACCCGGCCTCAGCCGCGCTGCGTCCCCCCCCGCCCCCAGGCAGGGCGCTGTTACGCAGGGCTGGCACGCCGACCCCGAGGGCCAGACCCGGGCCGAGCTGAGGACGCCCCGCACTGCGCCCCCCGCATCTTACTCACGACCTCCGGCCCTCCGACGGCCCGGGGCTGCGCGCGGTCGGCGGCCGGCCGGATCCCGTGCGGCCCTCCCCGACCGCCTCCCTTAGCGCACCGGCCGGCAGCGGCTGGGCCGCGACCGCCGCCCCCGGGCCGACACAGGGCTCCCCGCACGCAGGCCGGGCCTCGCGCCCCGGCCCCCGGCCCCGCACGGCGCAGGCCGGCCGGCGGGAAGGCGGCTCGCGGGCCTCGGCAGCACCGCCCCGCGGCCGGCCTGCGGCGCGCGGCATGTCGGGGCTTGTAGTCCGGCCCCGGAAGGGCGGCCGCCCGCCCGCGCCGCCGCGCCGCGCCGACACTACAACTCCCACGGGGCAGCGGGACGCCGCTCCCGCACTCTCCGGGCCGGCCGCCTGCCTGCCTCGCGGCGGGTCCGGCGGCCGCCGCGGGGCGGGGCGCGAAGATGGCGGACGCGGTCGCGGGCCGGGACAAGTGCGGGGAGCCGCGGCTCGTGTCGCTGCCCCTGTCCCGCATCCGGGTCATCATGAAGAGCTCCCCCGAGGTGTCCAGCATCAACCAGGAGGCGCTGGTGCTCACGGCCAAGGCCACGGTGAGGCGGGCGGCGCGGGGAGGCCGGGGGGGGCCGGGGGCCGCCCGGAACCGTCGCGCCCCGCCATGCCCCCCCCCCCCCCCGGGCTCCGCTGCGCCGCCGGTGCCCCCCTCGGCCCGCGCGCCGCCGGCCGCCCCCGCGGGATCGCGGTGCGCGCGCCCTCCATGACGCGCCCAAGTCCCCTCCCTCGGCGCGCGCGCCCGCCGCGCCGCTCCCGCCCTCCCTCGCGCGCCTTTGGCCCACCCACTCGTCGCTGCTTGCTGCCCCGCGCGCGCCTCGCGCGACTCCCGCCCTCCCCTGCGCGCCCTCCGCCCCGCCCCCCGCACGCCGCTCCCGCCCTCCCCCGCGCGCCCGCCGCCCCGCCCACCGCGCCGTTCCCGCCGTCCCTCGCGCGCCCGCCGCCCCGCCCACCGCGCCGTTCCCGCCGTCCCTCGCGTCCGGCTCGAGGGGCGGCGCGGGCTGACGCGGGCTGACGCCGGTGTCCCGCGACGTCTCCGCCCGGCGTGTCCGCAAAGCCGGGGCCGCGGAGCCTGGCCCAGGGCTCCCGGCGAGGGCCCCGGGGGTACCGCCCGGCCCGCCGCTCGCGCCCCGACCCCGCAGCCGAGCGCGGCGTCCCCGGTTCTTTCAGGGCCTCCTGGGAGCGCCCGGAGCTGGCGGGGCGGTTCGGTCTGCGGCGGGGGCCGGGCCCCTGCGGGGGGCGGGCGGGCCTCGCGTGGTTCCGCCCGGAGCCGCCGCGCGGCCGGGGTAGAACCCGGGGCCTCGGCTGTGGGTGCCGCGCAGCGCCCCGCAGTGACGGCCCTCTGGGCGCGGGGCGCGTTCTGCGCTAAGTCCCGGAGCGTCCCGCCTTCTCGTTCACTGTGGTCAGGAGCTCTTCGTGCAGCACCTCGCCGCCTGCTCCTACCGGCGCGGCAGCGGGCGGGAGAGGAAGGCCCTCACCTACAGCGACCTGTCCAGGACCGCGGAGGAGTCGGAGACTTTCCAGTTTCTCGCAGGTACGCAGCCTCGGCGGCATTCCGGTGAGAGCGGCACGGGGTCGTTGGCAGCCGTCTTCGCATTCCCCTGCTGTCCCTGAAAGACCCCCGCCCCCCGCTTTCTCTGGGTGCCGAAGCTTACCGTAGCTTTGTCAGTGTGTGCGCAGGGCAGGTCCCCTAGGATGGCGGTGGAGCCGACACCCGCACACGGACGTTTGGCTGGCGGGGGGCCCGGTGCGCCCGGCGTACCCACCCCCAGACCCCTTACACTGAAGGGGGAACTCTGGGCTGGTCTGCTTGGCCCGGGAAACAGAGACTAGTAGCTGTTGTGCACAAGCTGTGTGGGCCACAGCTGGAAGGGGCCTAAATCCGCCCCCAGGCCCAGCGGGCTTGTCTCGGGTAGGTTGAGCAGCCTCGCTCAGTCCACACCAGCACATCCAGGAGCGCGTGGTTTGCAGTCGGTGGAGGGAAACAGGGCTTCAGCATGAGTCAGGAGGCAGTGCTTGCTCGTTTCCTCCTGTTTCACCCAGAAGTGTGGTCAGAATTTTGTCTTGTTTTGGAACCTCCGAGCTCAAAGGAGGAACTAGCATATTTTGAAATTTGCATTGCTGTGTTCCTGGTGTGCCGAAACCAGTTGCTGATGTTAGCTTTATGTTTTTAAGATATATTACCAAAGAAGATTTTAGCTAGTAAATATCTGAAAATGCTTAAAGAAAAGAGGGACGAGGACGAGGAGGAGAATGACAGCGGTGACGGGAATGACGGGGACGAAGCCGAATCCTAGACCAAACAGGAGGTGCGCGAGAAATCGGCCTGCCGAGTTCCTCCTGGATTAGCAGCGCTGCGTGGAAGCAAGCACAACGCTGCGTGACCTCAGACACCTGACTTCCCAGAGACTTAAGTACATTGGGTTCCTTCCTGGCTAAGATAGAGCACCTGATGTGCCCACACCATGAACGGCCAGAAGGAAGGTGGCCCAGACAGCAGCCTCTCTCTGAGGCTCGGCTCGGGTGCACGGGGGCACCGAGAGCTGCCTGTACACCCAGGCCCTGACCGCTGATCTAATGCAGCTGTAAGCTGTAGAGACAGACAGTTTTGCTTCTCTTTTTAATTACTGATAGATTTTGAAGAGCTTCTAGAAACCAGTTGTGTAAATTCCTAGATGTATATTTGGAAATCCTTGTAAACAACCAGACGTAGTTTGAGCTAAATACATAGTTTATGGGTGATAAACGTTACATTTGAAAATCTGACCATTTGTTCAAATACTGCAATTTTATTAACTGTAAAGAAATAAATTTCTTTATTAGAAGCTGTTGTTTTATAGTAAATGCTTTGTGGAACTAGTTTTAGAGCTCTGTTGTTCTGATGTCTTATTACCTGAGAGTTCTGTAAAATTTAAAAATAAACATTTCTAGCACTTATTCCCAGAGGGAAAAAAATCATAATTAAATCAAATACAAAAAGAAACACTACCTTTGAATAAGCATATATTTTTTTATTAACATATAGTGTATTATTTGTTTCAGGGGTACAGGTCTGTGAATCATCAGTCTTACACAATTCATATTTTTCTTCAAAACATTTTAAAACATTTTGTATATTGACAGTCTCTCGGGGCACCTTGGGTGGCTGTCGGTTAAGCATCTGCCTTCAGCTCAGGTCATGGGATTGAGCTCTTGTTGGGCTCCCTGCTGTCTGCTTCTCCCTCCCCCTCTCCCTCTGCCCCTGCTCTCTCTCAAGTAAGTAAATAAAATCTTAAAAAAACAAAAAACAAAAACCTCTCCTTTTACTCTTCCTTTCTTTATAACCAAAGTAACTGTCTTTACTGTTCACAAGAGGAAACTTGTAAGAAAACTTTTTTTTTCCCTACATAGATTAAATTTTTGGCTCCTGTCTCTTTAGTCTCTCTCTTTTTTAGAAGACTTGAGTTATAGTTTACATCTAGTAAAATCATCCTTTAGTGTCCGTTCTGTTGATTATGTAAGTATCGATATATGGGACAGTTCCGTCACCCAGATGCCTCCTTGTCCCTCCAGAGTCCCTTCCCTTGTCCCCAGGCAACCACTGTTGTTTCTGTTCCTCTTGTTTTTAAATGTGTTAAATTTTTTAAAAACCCACACTTTGATAGAGTTTTGAGCTTTGACAGATGCAGAGTTGTGTAAACACCACAAGACTCAACGGTTGTATGGCCTCCCCTCAAATTCCCTCCTGGTCATACTCACTCCAACCCTTCGCCTGGGCAACCACTGAGCTATTCTTTACCCATATAGAAGTTGACAGACTTTTTCTGGAAAGGGTCACGGAGAAAACATTGTAAGGTGTGTGGGCTGTCTCGCCTGTCACAGCTGTGGACTGTGGCACTGTAGTAGACACGCTGTGTATGGGCGGGCGGGAGGGAGTCCGGCTGCATGTCAGAGGCTTCGGTTCCGGACGCTGAAATTTGGATCGTAGCATCTTCATGAAGCATGAAATGTTCTTTGGATCTTCTTGAAACATTTAAGAATGTAAATAATGTAAAAGCCATTCTTAAGCTTACAGGCTGTACGGAAAGGCAGTGGGTTGGCCCTGGCTCCCAGACCGGTTTGCTGACCTGCCTTCCCATGTCGGTGGAACTCGGTACAGCTTTTGTTTGGTGACACAGAACGCCAGGGAGATTCACGTTACCGCAGGCCCCACTCCTTCCTGCTGAGTAGGCTCCCATGGTACGGCTTTAGAGAAGTGTGTTTCTCCCACTATAATCGACAAATAATTCCCACTTTGGGTTTCCAGTGTTGATGATCACAGGTAAAGCCCTAGAAACATTCGTGTACAGGTTTTGTGTGAACAAAGGATGTCCACTTGGACATGCTTGAGTATATGCTGAGGAGTGGAATTGTGTATTGAAGTCCGTAAGAAACTGCCAAACTTCAGCGGCGCTACCGTTCTGCATTCCCACCAGCAGTAAAGTTCAAGTTTCGGCTGCTCTGCATCATCTGCAAAATTGGTAGTTTTTTGTTTTAATTTTAGCCATTTTCATTGGGGTAGGCTTTAATTTTGCATTTCTGTAATGACAAATGTAGAGCACCTTTTTTTTTATTTGCTTATTTACCGTATTTTTTTGGTTAAGTGTCCAAATCTTTTGCCCATCTTTTTTTATTGGGTTTTCTTTTTGTTGAGTCTTGAGAATTTTATGTCTTCTGAATACAGTCCCTTTGCTAGATTATGAGATTTGCAAATGTTTTCTCCCAGTCTGTTGCTTATCTTTTCCTTCTCTTGACAGTATCTTTCAAAGAACAGAAGTTATTATTTCTCTCTGAGAAGTTCTTAATTTTGAGGAAGTCCAGTTGATCAGTTTTTTCCTCTGGGGACCATGCTTTTCTTGTATCTAAAACCGTGTCATCAGTGCTCGCTTCGGCAGCACATACACTAAAGCTGTGTCATCAGACCCAAAGTTGCAAAGATCTTCTCTGCGTGTCTTAATTCTTTTAAGTAGGCTCCACGCCCTGCATGGAGCCCAGCGGGGGTGGGGGTGTGTGAGCCCCAGCCCTGAGACGGAGATCTGAGCTGAGATCAAGACTCAGACACTCAGGTGCCCTCTCTATTGTATTTCATTTTTGTTTCTGTTTAAGCAATTATTATTTTTATTTTTTTTTACACATCAGATGGGTAATGTGCCAAGGTCGGAACAAGGTTTGAGGGAGGCACATGTCACACAAGACTGTGAACACCCAGTCATCACGCTTATGAACTACAAAAGGATCTAAGCAATTATTTTTAAATCTTACCTTTTTAAATCCATGCATGGCCTCTAGTATGTGTGCCTCCAGTAACATGCTGCTGTGTAAGAAATCCCCAGAACAGTAGCGTTTCCTGCGTGTAGGCAGGTGCAGCATTCTTACCCCAACCTGGGCACTTTAGTTTTGGTTATCTAGGGAGGTTCCCTCCTTGGGTCCTTGAGCCACACGCCTGTCTGTTACAGTCCCTTGCTAACTGGTGTCTTCACCATCTCTAGAGCTGTTTTCCTCTTCTCTGCTGGTATCAGGTTACCAAGACATTTTATGAAGATTAATCTTTCCTAGTCAGAAATGTGAAAAGTAGCTGATTATTAAAGTGGTTACTGGGGGCCACACCTCTTCTAATATTGTGTACCTTTCCGTGTAATCCTCCCGTGAGCTTGTGAAGTGTCCATACTTTAAAAGAAGGGGATGGGCGCTCAGGCTACGGCATTGGTCCAGGGCATACCTAGGACGTGCTGGAACTGAGATTCAAACCTCAGACTGCCGTCTTCACGGGACCATGCAGCTCAAAAAAGAGCACTTGCCCCTCGTGCCGTGTGGGTACACTCTCACATGGCATTCAAGACCCTTCAACACTGATCTTAGTTAGCCCTTTGCAGCCTATTCTTCCTATGTGAACCTTCCATCCCTCCTGCTACTGGCTCCTTGTTGTCTGTGGGGCATAATATCCTCTAGTCAGGAGCTTTCTCTTCTGAAGTTTTCTCCTAATTCATTTAACACCATTGTATAGTTTCCTTAAGATTTGTTAGAGGGCGCCTGGGTGGCTCAGTGGGTTAAGGCCTCTGCCTTTGGCTCAGGTCATGATCTCAGGGTCCTGGGATCGAGCCCCGCATCGGGATCTCTGCTCAGCGGGGAGCCTGCTTCCTCCTGTCCCTGCCTACTTGTGATCTCTGTCAAATAAATAAATAAAATCTTCCAAAAAAAAAAAAAAAAAGATTTGTTAGAGAGAGAGAGAGCAAGCAGGGAGAGGGGGAGGGAGAGAAACTCAAGCTGACTCCCAGCTGAGCACGGAGCCCGTCTCGGCTCAACCTCACTCACCCTGAGAGCAGGACCTGAGCCAAAACCAGGAGTCGGACACCCAACCCATCAAGGCAGCAAGGTGCCTGCCATCATACAGTTTAATTAGACGGCAAGAATGTCACAAAGGGAGCCCATATGTATTAAGTAAAGACGTCATCGATCTCTCATCATATTCTTTCCATTTCGGCTAGCATGTCCCATGGCCAGTGGCACCGGGGTGCTGTGTGGGTTTTAGTTACTGAGAAGTACTGGGTCCTGGCTGTCTTAGGCAAGGGGTGGGGTGGGGTGGAAGAACTTCATTTTGTTAGAAAAAAACAAAGACCAGAACAAAATATACCAGAAATGTAAAGAATTACCTGTCAGTGTTGTGATTATACATGATTTAAAATTTCGTCTTCATGTTCATCTGAATTGTCACATTCTCTGTAATTAATACATACTATTAAAAATCAGGAAATCGCTTTCAGCAAGAACAAAGAGTTGGCCTGCTTTACCAACAGGGTTCATGCACCCTAGGGTTTTCAGCCATTTTTTGGCTTAAGTCCAACCCTCCTTTCCCAACAGCACACACTTTTCACAGTGCAGAGGTGCACAGTGGTTACCGACAGCCCAGCGTGAGGCCACCAGGGACTGCAGAGCGGTAGGAGTACGTGTAACCCCAGCCTGGGCGGAGGGAGTCGTGCCCCATCAGGATGCGAACCCTCGTGGCTGCTCAAGTAGAAACACCCCGTCCTCCTAGATACCACTTTTTTCTAATTCATTCCTCTGGTTTTCAGGGAGTAATGCCCAGCTCTTCTGAACACACAGTTCAAGGAATAGGTCGGGTACTTGCAGACCAGGCTTCTAGACATCCATCCTGGAGGGCAGCCCCCCACCCCTCCCCCCCGGCCCCGGAAGCCTGGATTCTTCTCTTCACCTGTACAGAAGGAAGTACCCAAATCAATCTGCAAATAACTGAAGATCTTGGGGACAGGCAGCTGTAAATACGAGGAATTTTATTTTATTTTTTGCTGACATACTATGAGGCAAAACAAAATTGACACCATACAAAATAACTTTATAAAATATCATTCACATCATATTTTATCAGATTTACAGCATTCTGTGCATGTTAAGGGTTATGTAAGGAGGTGAAAAAACACTATGCCAAACTTTAGTATTAGTTTATATACACACGGTAAGAAACAAAACAAGTAACTGTTAGGTTTTCCATGACTTTATTGCAAAAATAGTGCAAACTACTTAACCTAGTAAGCTGTAAGACAAACTCGAAAGGACCCAGCGAAGCTCAAACACGACAATAGATGCTCCGTGTCTCAGCCTTTAGCTCTCTGCACCAGTTCTACCGTTCGTGAGTCCAGACCACTCCCCGGCAGCTGGGTGCGGGCGAGTGCTGGGGATGGCGGAGCACGGAGACCGGCTCCTCCTCGGAGACCAGAGCCATCCGGCTGCCTGAGGCCGGGGATCCCCTGAGGCTCATGCTACTTACTCAATGGCAATTCTGTGAGGTCTGTGTTGAAAACATTCAGATGCCATCGTGTCTAAGTCCAACCTTAGGAAGAAGTTCTCCAAACCTCTTGATGACATGGTGAAAAGAATTAAGAAAGCAGCATGAACAGAAAGGACTGGGAACATTATTGTCTGCTTGCACACACGGTACCCTTTTTCTCAGGTATATTTGGGTAAAGTAGTATTCTACTGGTGGGCAACCTTTGAACCAGATACTGAAGGTAAAAAGACTAAAACAAAGGATACTGTATCCAGACAAGAGTAACTTTAAAATTTCTTTCAACAGTCTATAGGGGTCCAAAAAGCATAGATCTAAAAACAAAATAAGAGCAAAACAAAATGCTACATATAAAAGCTAAAGAAACAAAATGCAGCATATTCAGGTTCTTTTTCTTGAGGTACCTATATAAATTTCATCCCCTGCCCCAAAGTACTCTTGTTAGGTCAAAGAACAAAATGCTGACTGGTGAGCCGACCGCGGGGCACTCGTCACTACCGAGAAAGTGCAACAATGCGGATCTGTGTATGCAGCATACGAGAGGGGGCGAGTCTGCGAACGGGGCTCAAGCACTGACCCGACGGGCGCGCGACAGGGAAAAGCACTCAACTAGAAGCAGCCCATGTTCCAAGATCCTACAGCAAAAAGCCTCCCAAATCGACTTTCAGAGTTTTGCCACTAAGGAATGTTGGTTCTCTTGTAAAATTCAGAGATCTCTTTAAAATAGTAAAACTATGTACTACAGGAAAGAGCCCTACTGGTTATTTCTTATTGGTATAAAATCAAATTCTTAAGACTCCAAAATATTGTGTTACCTCCAAAGAATTAAGTTAAAAAAGATCACCAGAGTAGGAAAAGTCTAGAATTGTAAACTGCCAAATATAAAAGCGTGGAAAGTCATCCATCTCCTGCCTTCGTGCCTCACCTGCCAGAAAGCTTGCCCGACTCACGGCGACCCCGGGGGCCTGCTGCTGAGTGCAGGCCTCCCCCGTTTCCAGCTGGCGCCTGCACCCCCAACCCCTCCGGCTGCCCGCGGGCACCAGCACCTCCACCAGGAGAGGTGGGCTCGCGGCAAACAAACGTACACGGTTCGCCAGGGGAAGACGGGGGCGCTGATGGCCGAACCTGCCGCGGGAAGGGTGCGCGCGAGCTGTTCGCGGCTGCCCCTTCATTGGCACAAAGAATGAAGAGAGGGCTGTTGGTATATGCATAGAAAGTTTGGAATTTGTTTGTAAAATGTTAATTTGCTCTTGGACACCATTTCTTTTCACAAGAGGGCAGTTGGGATTTTAACAGACGTGACTAGCTGGCTGGGGGAACCTATCCAAGTCCACGGGCAATTGGGCTTTTCTCCCCACCTGCAATAGGAAAGTATTTCATTTTATACTGATTTTTCCCCCAATGCATTAGGATTCAACACAAAAGGCACAAAATAAATAAGACTATTATTAAATAAACGGAAATTATGATTTCAAGCTTTGTGTGGCGTTCTAGCTTGCTGTTTGGTTACTTTTTCCAATTTAATTTGACAGACTTAGTAAATAGCACCCAACTGTTTAACTGAGGTAGATCCACATTGTAAAGAAAGCTGGGTCCCCTCCTTTTACGTCTAAATTTAAGATGCTTTTACAAAACCCAAAATCCATAGAATCCTATGCAGAAGCGATGGCAGGCCGCACTACCTGAAGAGACCTCAGAACGTGAGCAGGGTAGCAAGGAATATTTATGCCCAATCACACTCTCCATCGGCCACAGATAAATCTCAGACTGGAGGGAAAAAAACCAAACCTTTAAAAGTAACCCTGAAAAAGTCTCTCGACTTTCAGAATAGGTCTTCTTGACTGACTGCACAGAAATGCACAATGGTCCGTTTTCATCAAGCAGCGGTAACAGCCAAGCCGGACCAGAGTGCGAACGAGAAGAGCGAGCGAGCGAGAGCTCTGGATCACTGGGAGTTTCCCTTT
Source organism: Mustela nivalis (assembly GCF_964662115.1). NCBI lineage: Eukaryota > Metazoa > Chordata > Mammalia > Carnivora > Mustelidae > Mustela > Mustela nivalis. The sequence continues at coordinate 3,166,362 of NC_139021.1, read as the reverse complement.
GTAACCCTGGAGAAAGACGGCTTGATACAGCATCTTGATGGGAACAGTTTAAACTCACTGCCTGCTATTTTTGCATACTCTGAAACTTACAATTGTAACATCTGATTAAGGCTTGAGTTACAGTGGCGCCACCACCTAGCGTCATGTAGGCATTGGACATCCTCAACACGGAATGGTACAGAACGAGAGACAAGGACGGAAGCCTCAGAAGTGTATTTAGCAAGTACTGTAGTTTTATAACGAGTTGTACAGTTCATGTAGCAAATGGGAAGTTATACAGAGAGGCCAATGTATAGAAACCTAGTTCATACAGGAACTTCCAATCTCCAAAACAGCACCGCACGGTTTCTTCACAAGCACAGGACGCGGTCGCGAGCAGCCGGCCACGCAGCCACTGGCAAGTCCACGGCAGGTGCGCACGGCACCGCCTCACCGGCGCCCTTGGAGCCGCGCAGCTTCTTAGGAAACAGTAAACTTTCAATGGTCACAACACATTTTGATTCAAAATATCTTCTAAACTGTTATATCGTGGGGGAAATGGAGACGGGCAAGATCCATCTAGGAACTTCTGAATTCATTTTTGGTTCTTTTTCAATTATTTTATAAAAATAAAATGAAACTAGAAAAGTTGATAAAACTCAGGGTTAAAAGCCCTCAATGTGTATCAGGTAAGTCGTCTGCAGTGTACCAGAGGTAAGACAAACCTGCATGTAGACACTACATTCTTTTCTTGTATTTAATGAGTAGCCACTTTGCTGCACAGAAACTTACAATTATTCTCTTAAAACTTTTTAAAAAAGTAAAAACTCACTCGCCTCTACAGTTATAAAACATGAATTCATACCTTCAACAACTACATTAAAATCTACTATCAAACTCAGGACTCAAATTTCAGTTTAGTGCTCAACTCTACGTACTTTCAGGATTTTGGTCGTGTGTATGTTTGGCTTTGAAGAGGAACCAAAATTAGCGATGTGCCGTGCCCTCTGCGGCCAGCACCTCCACCGAGGGAAAGATGTTTGCCTTTCAAAATGGAGAGAAGGTGGAAGGAAGGACCAAGAGGAGTCGCCAAGGGTGAGTTTCCACGCATTTTTAAAGTAAACAATATTGGATTATTTCCCCCACTTAAAAGCAATAAAATCATCCCTTGACAGGGACACCTCCTGACCCTTCATGGGTAAGGGTGGTTTTTTGTTTTGTTTTGTTTTGTTTATTAAATTAGACCATCAGCCAAGAAACTGCTCAAAGTTGGCTTGGAAAAGTGAAGAGATCAAAACCGTGTCTTCGGCATGTCACAGAGGGCAGTCCCCCGCGCGCCGCTCACCCACCCAGCAGCTTCCCCGCGCGGCACAGAGCAGAGCGGCAGGAACGGGAAGCGCCCCCAAACAAGGACAGGGGGACTGACTAGCACCTTATGTCTGAGGACTCCACACGCAACTCAGAGACACGACTCCGGTTCCTCTTCTAAAAACCTAGTTCCAGGACACAGAATCTGCTTGGCGAGTGACACTGAGGACAAAACCACCAGGTTCTGCTGATGGCCACGGGCCATGCCCGACAACAAGAGATGGATCTTACGCTGATTTCCTGGAATCCCAATGGACGTGGACTTGGGAAGGAAGTCCCGGGACTACGAGAACCTCACGTTGTCCGACACGAGATAGAGTGCTGGCATCACAGTTTACCGAATCGGGAGCTGAGGAGCGGACCGGCTTCAAAGGCAGCAGGTCAACGACTGACTAGTGGAACAGTACAGGCTTACTTCCCACTAAAAACACAGCCCCAGTGTGACTCCAAAAGGACACTGAGGACTGGACGTTAAAGGCACAGAGGCTGAGACTGGGTCTTCCAGAACACGCTCAGTCTGGTACCAGTGGAGACCAGAGGAAAGCCTGGGGCCACCTGCTTCCAGGGTCCGAGGGACCTGCTCCCCCCTGTTCCCCCGGGATTGTTCCCGCAGTCTCCGGAGTTCCCAGGAGCCTTGGCTCCCCAGTGCGAGAACCTAGTTCTGCCAGGTGGGGCCAAGGAGCCGAGCAGTCAGCCTGCATCGCACCCCCTCTCCCGGTTGTGTGGGGTGTGCTTGGGATCAACTCAGGGTTTTAAGGACCTTGATTCAGAAGTTACTTAACGGAGGGCAGCCTCAACATCTAGTTCCTGGAGACACTTGAGGGTGAAGAGTTAATATTTGGTGTTTTAGCTTTAACTCTGAACCACTCAAATCCAAGGAGGTTGTAAATAGAAGACAATTCAGCTTCCTCCCACCCCCGCAAACAAGGGGTGGGTCTCATCCCACCAAGGGCATTTAAAGATGTTAACACATCTACATTCTTCACATCAGCCAATAAGAGAAAAGTGTTAACAAAAGCACCAGTAATCTTCAGTTCCCTCTTTTCAAATAATTTTTCACGAATGCAAAAACGATGCAAGAGGCCTACCCCAGGATTCTGGAGACTGGGATGCAAAAAGCTGATGGGTAGGTCTGAGTTCAAGAGTTCATGTCACTGAATCAAGGAGAGAGCCACTGTGCAGTGTCCCCAGACATACCCTGAATGGGATTTGGGTTAAAAATGAGGCCAGCCCAGAGCACCCGAGTAGTTCCAGAAGCAGATCAGCAGATGTTGTGGAGACCCACCCTACACATCCGGGCATCCTGGGTGGGATGCTATCGACAAACACAGTCACCGCAGAAGTACAGAACATTTTTAGAAAGACCGCAAAGGACACTTAGCTCTTTCAGAAGTAAAGCACGCCATGTAGCATGAAACCCAAAACAACTTTGCTGAAGGCAAAAACTTGCAGGTAATGTTATATTTGGAACCTCTCTGGGCCAAGGTCAGTGTCTGACGAATGTCCAGTGAGACAGCAGAGCAACCTCTGCACACCCAGATGTCTCCAACTGCAAAACCACCTGCCCGTCCCTCGGGGATTTAAGAGCAAACGGATGGAGGCGTTCTGGAGCAAATTCGAACCTTCCAAAGATGAGAGAACGCAGACAACCTAAAGACAAGACATGAAGAAGGCAGAGGGTGACACCGGCGGACCCACACACAGTGCGTGGGGTAGGGACATTCTGACAGCAAAGTGGTTACTCACGAGGAGGGGTATTCTGAGCTAATGGTCTGTCTCGGGGCGACTGCCCGTAAGTCAGCCTCCGAGGACCCAGGGTGCCGGCAGTGGGAACTCCTACTTCAGTGCTGGCTGCGGACCCTGTGTTCCTTTCAAACAAAGGGCCTTGGACTTGAACAGAACATTAGATCACGGTTAAGTAGGGAGAGAGAGCAACTCAAGGTTCCAAAGTCAAAGGTCAGCTACAACTGTGTGGTTTTTTGAAACCACACAGCCACTTTAGACGCATTATTTGCACGAGAGTCGGTGTTTCAGCACCTTCGTGATTTCAGAGTGTATAAAAGGGACAAGGGAGCAGAGGAGGCATTTTCCACCCGTTCATGAGTAAAGCAGAGAAGAAAGTGCTTTCTTACAGGGAAGTGGAGGGCCAGGCAGGACAGCTGGCCGTTTCAAGGTTCCCCCACCCACGGCCCTGCATGGAGATGCTCCCAGCAGCCCAACAGGACCATGCGGGAGGCTTTTCCATCTTCTTCACTCTGGCTGCTTAGAGCCCCACACTACAGAGTTGGGCAGCCCCGAGAAGACCCCGGTGCACCTCTGATGCCTCCGAGGGGGAGTGGGGGACTGCCCTCAGGTCACAGTATGGCACACACATTTTCAAGCCAGAACTGAAGAGAGAGATGGTCACCATTCAGTTTTTACAGGCAACATTTTGGCTATTTTCAGTGTGGATAGCTACGCATAAGAGCAAACATGAACCTATGGAGAATTCAGAGGTAGCCTTTATCTGCATTTATTTATTTTTTAAACTAAAAGGTATGTAGAAACCACCCTCTGTAGTGATTTGGCTAAGCCAATACATTCACTTTTGACAATAAAATGGCAAAACGTAACCAAAGAAAAGCATCAGGGAGGGACCACGATGGCGTCAGCGCTCCACGAGCAGTTCGGGTCTGACTCTGGCTAGCCTGACCGCAAACAGGGGCACACGGTGGGCTTGAGCACGTGCTTCTAATCTAGCAAAAACCACCAGGCCTGGCTTTCAGGTCTCGCTAGCCTCTATGGGTGAAGCCGCAAATGACACTTCAGACACACACCACAGTGATCTCATGGCTTCAGGATGACGGCTGGACCGGAGCGAAGCGAGGGGGCCCTCGCGGGGCCGTTCACACGGGCCGCACAGACGCCGCCTACCCAGGCCGCCCGGTGCTGGAGGGGACTGGAAGGAGACGCGTTCAGAAGCCACCGAAAACCACAAGGAGTTAAACAGACCAAAAAAGTGTTCACGGGATTTGTAATGCAGCCTTTAAAATCCAATCTTCAGACCTCAAGGGGAGAGCAGACTCTCCTTTCAACCGATTGCGAACTTCCCTTCTGAGAAACGAGAACATGAGGGTCCTTTGTCCTTCATGAACGGTCCACAGACACGCGGCTACGGAGGCAGAGCGGAGCCCGCACGGCTGCGACACGGAATACTGAGAACACGGCGGTCCCCGCGACAGAGCGGCGTGCTGTGTCCGCGTCATTTGTTGCTAACCTAAATCTATTTACAGTCATTTCAAGCAAGTACAGCAGATGCAAACTTGGACACAATAAAAAGGAAGTTGTCAAAAAAATCAGTGCAATTATCCGGAGCTGAAAATTTTCCTTACAAAAGAGTCCGCATGTGTGTGTCACACAGACAGCCCCGTCAGAGAGCACACGCGCACCGCATCTACACGGGAAACACGTCACCGCAGCCGAGCCTGCGGGCAGGGCCGCTCGAGAGAAGCTTGTCGGTTACTTTGGGGAAGGGCTTAAAACATAAATAAAAACACTTGCATTCTCAAAGTGAGGCGCACAAACACTGCAGAAGTTTCTGTTCACTGTACGTCCCTTCCTCGTGAGCGTGAGAGAGGAGTCAGGTCACAGGGAGATCGCTATGGCTTCTCTGGGCCACGGGATTGTCCTCTGTCTGGATTGTGTCAGCTTCTAAAGCTCCTCCCAATGTAACTGCCTTAGGTATAGGAAAATGCCCGGGAAAAATCCTTTTAACTGTCCACCAGCTCACAGTCCCGCTGAAGGAGTATATCCAGACCCTGACGGCTCCGGAACAAGCCAAGTGCTTCTGTGACGACGACCAGCCACCGAGAGAAGCCGTCCCAGCCCCCCAGGCCCCGGAGACAGTGTGGGTTCCAGCTACTGCAGGACGCGTGGCTGGTCTACCCTTAGCATATCGTATCAAATATAGAATTTGACTGAAAAACTGCCTTGTAAAAATAAAATTTAAATCACCCTGCAGATCAATGTAAAATTACATTGCCGCATATATAAGAAAAACAATTCATCCAGAAAAATTACATTTGTGGTTTTCAAAAATAAATTATCCGGCAAACATGCAGGTAAACATTAGGCAATTTATAAAAGTTGGGGAAAATAATTTCTATCATATCCATCAGGTACCATGTGCACTGGGGATATCCACATCGGCCAAATCGAACCAGAGCAGAAAGAAAAAAAATAAATAGCAACATTTGCATTTAACGACGATAAAAATAACATATAATATAACATCAGTAAACCCCCCACCCCCCAAGCCCTGCTGTAGGAACTGAACTCAACTGTCTTTTCCGAAGAGCACTCCGTAACCAGGGTGAACGGCAGTGACAGCAGTGACCACGGCCGACCTCCCGGATCGCGGACCTCCCTCCGCTCCGGCCGCGTCCCTCTCGGGCCAGCCCGCCCAGTGGCCAGGGGTCGCCTGTGGCTCTAGAGTGCAAACATTCATCCAAGGGAGTGTGACAACACTACCAAAAAGCAACGTCACCTTACAATGTCAAAGCAGACCCCACAATGTTGTCGCACAAGTGTGTATGTGAAGACTTCGCAAAACCAAAACCAAACAATCCCTTTCAGAAAGTACAGGTATGCCCAGTTTTACAAAAAGGTATCGGAACTAGGGAAGTCTGATCTCGGAGAACACGGACAGGACGGACTCTCAGGGTCACCAAAGGGCGCTTCCACACACGGCGGCCATCCGCGGCTCCCCTGGGCTTCCTTCATTGCTCTGTCACTGGGGCGACGGTGGAGCGGACAGAACGGACAGTGAGGAAGGGCTGGGAAGGGTCCTTCTTCTTCAAGTGACATTTAAAATCGACTAGGAGACTACCAGTATGAGAGTCTGACCAGGAGACATCTTTTTAAAGAGATGAGAGAAATCCCAGTTTTTCTTTTAAATGAATCCAGGTTTCTACACCATAATTTTCACATTCAGTTTGCTTAAAGCAAGGCACACCTTACTTAACAGCGGGGGCAGGGCAAAGCGGGCACACAGACACCTCTCACCTCTGTGAGGGCCCCAAGCCTCGGGCGACCCTAGGAGCCGGGGAGCCCTGTCAGGGCCATGCGGGCCGAGGGAGCCCTTGGGGTGGGAGTAAGCGTCGTCAGAGACGGGCAAGGGCCCCTTTTGGCTTCCTCGGGAACAGGGCTCAGACTTAGTCTACTGAACTTTGAGGTTTTATGCTGTCTCAAAATTTATCCTAATAATGGGGGGACTGGTAGAAATTTGGGAAACCAGTTATTTACCTGAGAAATTGTAACTACAGCCATTTGAATTCTGAATCATCAGATGTGTACAAAGGTATGCAGCTTACCTAGCTGGAGACGTTTGGTCTATTAATGCTTTTAGTATTAAAAGTTTTATAAAACAAGCACAGGGCTATAAAAAGTACCCTTCTCAAAGGACTTTGGCCCACTAAAAGGAAAACCCCTCCTTCAAAATAATAAAACACATTTTAGGTCTAATCTTCCACCAGCCCGCGATCTCTCCTGGGTATTAGCTAAGTCCGCCTACGCTGCCCCACGGCTCCTCCCTGCTGGGCCCCCGGGGCTCGGGGGAGAGGATCCCTCTGACTTCAGGCAGCCCCGGAGCCTCGGCTGACGGTATAAAATACAGACGCCCAGCCCCAGCCCTGGAGAGCCAGATCCGGGAGTCTGCATCTTCCGCGAGCACCAGCAGCGGCCCGACCGCCAGGACCCTGCTGCAAGGAGCAGAAACACACCTTTGAGACACATGGTTCCAGATGATCCTAAAAACGGCTGAAAACTAACCTAATTTCAGATTCCGAAAGTGTATTAGTGAAAAGATTTCCTCCTTAGCTTGAATGCTCTGGGAATTTAAGCCAAGAGTGTATCGGCATTCTTCTGGAAAGAGGAGAAAGTGCCAATTGCCAATAAGACGACAGGGAATTGCAACATTTCTTAGAGCAGAGGCTTCTGTTCATTTTAAAAAGACCAAAAAAAAAAAAAAAGAGAGAGAAAGGAAAAGGAAAAAAAACAACAACCAACCAAACCCCAAAACAAGAAAGATACAGCAAGAAGAGGCTAACGCCGTCAGTAAGACACGCACACGCACACGCACTCTGAGTACTTATCCTCACAAATAATAGTCGCCCCTTTGTCATCGCCGCCCAAACCTAGGCGAGTGCCCGGCACACTCTGCCCGGTGCCCCGCCCGGCCGCGCCCCAGAGCCCGCAGACCGGAAACAGAGGTGGGCGCTTTCTCCAGCGCAGGGCGCCCCCGGGGCCCTTGCTCCCCGCAGGGCCAGAGGTAAGTGTCGGGCTGGGCTTGGGGAGGCCCTCAGCAGGGAGAAGGAAACCGACAGAGCACAAAGCAGCACGAGGGAAAGGCGCGTCTCCTTCCCAGAACCTCTACATTAAATGTGGACTTTTTTTTTTTTTTTTTTTTTTTTTACATCGTCTACAAGGACCAATAGCCCACTGAGCACAAACAGAGTTGTCCATTGTTACCTTTCCAAGTGGTCCATGGCATCACGCTTAGTGCAACGGTCTCTAGACGGGCAAAGCACGTCTGGGGCCCAGGACGCCAATCTCTTCTGCCGGCTTTGCAGTCAGCCACCTCCAAGGGCGGGGGCTTGCCGCCAACCGCCAGCCCTCTGCGCCTTTCAGTGCATAGATCCTACGAAACTCATCTAACAGAACCAAACACAGAGAGAGGGACACTCTGACACAAGGACTGGCTTCCCAGGAATGGAAGAAAATACATTCCATTTGTGCTTAATCGGCTGAGCAACACGGGGGACAGGAGGTGGGGCAGGGCCGCTGTGCCCGTGCCCAGTCCTCCCACAGGTACAGGCTACGCAGGCTACGTGGGGGGGGACGGCGGGTGGCGGTCACACTGACTCAGCTGCTTACTCCCGTACGTCAGCACTGAGAACCACAGGCGGTGGTCCAGCCTCCAGGCTCCACAACACTCTTGATATGGTGAACAGATCACAAGAAGCACCCCGTAGTCAATAAAATGAAAAAACAGCATCTATCTATCACATTAATACTGCAAACCAGATATATATATTTTTTCTCTTACATTAAAGACATAACAGTGAAAAAGGATTGTACTGTATTTATCACCACAGACCCGTATTCTTTAGAAACTTTGGAAAATAAATGTCACAGTCCTGTAGGACAAATCTTATGATTAGACTGTCGGCATATTGTCTTTTTTTCTTTTTTTAAATAAATTTTTATTAAAATGGCACTTGTCTGCCAATCTCTCTGGACCTAGAAATGCTGTAAACACACACGGCCCATCTTCTGCCCCGCTCCTTATTTCAAGCTGAGTGAGAGGTGGGCGGTGGCGGGATTAGACACCCGTGGGCGCCTCGGCGGGCCACCTGCCCTCGGTCCTGAACAGCGGGTGGCAGCCCTGTCAGGAACGCGCTCGAATCACTCGGACATAGCGCTGGTGGCCACCTCAGAATGCTCAAGGCTTTAAAACCACAGCCGTGCTCTGTGTCACTTTCACTCTCTGAGAACGTTCACAGCTAGTTTGAGCCCATCAATTTCATAGAGAATCATGTTAAAAACAAGTAAATTGAATGACCAAATAAATTAAAAATGTTTTAAAGCCCTGAGTTCATAGACTGGTTTTAGGAGATTTTTAGGAAACACGGGACTCTATTTTAATAAGCAGCTTATAGATTTTGGCAAACCATATTTCCTACGACAATGGGGTCTCATACAGGTCTGCAGTTCAAAATCCAAGTTTGAAATCTGGGACAGAAGGCATTCTGGAAAATGGAGAATCTACTAAAATCAATGACGTCTCATGTTCGATGCTGGCTGTCACGGAAGGGCTGGGCATCTGTTGGTCTGAGTGTAGCTGGTCTCATGTGAATCCAACTCGGTACACAATCGTAAACACTAAAACACGTCAAGCAAAGTACATGGTGCGCAGGGTGTCCTGATGAACCTGGACGGCCTTCGCCAACGCTTGATGGTCTCGTCCATTACTCTGCCCGGAGGTATGGCTTCCTTCGGCACTGTGGGGACGGGAGGACAGAGAGAGAGAGAGAGTGCAGCCCTTAATGCACCTCGAGGCACCGGCTGTCTGGGGAGGCAGCCACAGAGCTACCAGGTGGTGAGGACGCGGATGTCTTGGCATCTGCGTTACGCTTGGCTCCGGTCCCCAGGGCCCCCCTGTTTCCCAACCTAAAAATGCAGCTCCCAAAGCCGGTTTCAGGGGCAACCCCTGCCGTGCCCCTGGCCAGGAGAGGCCCACCACTCACCTGTCATGTTCTTTGTCCACCAGGTGGTACCTGGCCCGGAAGGCCACCAGGTGGGCGTAGTATGCTGGCGCCGGGATGGACACGGAGCGCGTGCAACGCACGTAGGTGTGACACAGCTGGTAGGTGAGAATCTGCAGCTCATCGGAAGAGAAACGATTGTCATCCCAAAGCACGTGATAGTGGGAAGGCCTGCTTGTTCCCTAAAAGCAGATCAGAGGATCAGAGGAGTGAATGTGCAAGCATGAAGTCCAAAACTCACCTACACAGGGCCCTGCTGAGAAGCCAGGCTTCGGTCCCCCACTCCGGACTACTCAGTGGGAGCTCAGGGACAAACACCCGTGGCCTCTTCACCGACACAGGCCAGGAGTCTTGAGGTGACAAGGGGTTACGGGGTGACCTTCCCCGGACATCCCGCTAGTGTGTGTAGCAGGACACAAGGCTGAACCCCGCGAAGCGGGAAGTTGATTTGGAGTCAGCCTCTCTGTCCCAGGCCACAGCTCCCGAGGCCGCATCACCGCTCAGCTCTCAGCTCGCTCACTGAGCTCCGAGCGCATGGCACGGCCCTGGGGCCCCACCACCATACCTGGCCTTTGCACCCACTAACCCTCACCTGTTCCCTGGCCCCCTGCCCACCTCCCCTACCTCGCCGCCGGGAGTGCCTTGCGTGGGGCTTGTGCTCTGCGAGTATCTGCGGAGCATGCGGACCATGTCACAGGGACACCAAGATTGGGCAGCAGGGACCCTGGGTCCTTACCTGGATGCCAGCGTGGCTACACAGGTAGAAGTCAAACTCAGTCGGGTGGGTGATTTTCGTGTCCACAGTTGTGCCTGCTGGAATGTTTCCACTTTTCCCAACCTTCAGCAATACAGGAACCCGTTAGATACGTCCAGGGACAACAACAGAAAGCAAGCAAACCCATCATCAGCCTCACCCACGCCACCTTCAGATGCTGGCCCTTCCTGACCGTGGGTGGCCAGATCTTGCCGTCCTTAAGTTGGCTACACACTGACTGAGCACAACAGCACGAAAATAGAGCTTGACAAATAGCCCTACAAGTGAGCAAGTTCCTGTCCTACGAGGGCTGGGGTGCTTTTCCCCCCAGGTCTTGTAAGGTCCCAGGAAAGAAATGCAGGTGTCTTCCCTTCACTGAAGAACATGCACGTAGCGCTCGAAGGGCTCACTGTTGCTGCTGAGGGCACCGACAACGTACACATCTAAAACCGTGCACGACAGACACCCGGCGGGCCGCCACCCGTGCACAAGCACACCTGACATTCAAGGCGGACGAGCTAGACTGCCCAGAAGGCTCAGGAGCGCCCTGGCTGGCCCGCTGGCTCAGTCACCACCAACCAGAGGGCGCCCTCTCCATCCAGGAGGGCTCGCTGTCCCCCCACCCAGGCCGTCCGAGCAGCAGGGGGATGGGCTGGGCTACAGATGGTACCAAACCACTCAACTCTAAATGCACATTCTGGGAGCTACAGATGGTACCAAACCACTCAACTCTAAATGCACATTCTGGGATTGCAGAATCACCAAGCTCCCAGCTCCTGCTGCTGGGGCCGTGACAACGCGCAGGCTCTGGAGCCCAGCCGTGATCAGGAAGTCACTGACTTTTCAGCTCCGCAACTTCCACAGACACACACGCATGTGCGAGTCCCAGTCCCTCCTGGGCCTCTTTGGATTACTTCCTGTCAACCTTTCTCACACCTTCCAATGTTTAAAAGTCAAATATCTGAAAACGGTGCCTCCCCCGATTTAGACTTTATCATCCCTCGAGTACTTTCATTTCTCGCTACACATTTAAGTCTCCGTGAGCACGACAGTGTTACCGCACAGGTGTTCACGCAGGGCAGGTGTATCACATATCCTGCCACTTGCAGTTTTGCTCAATACGGACGACTCTGAGATGTATTCACGTGCTGGACAGTCTACCCTGCTCGTCGCTGGGCAGCACGCCAGCACAGGACTACATCACGATGCTTCCTCCTCTTAGTAGACGAAGTACTGCTATCAGAAACAACGCTGCAATGAACATTCGTCTACTTGTCTCCTTACACATACGCAGGTGGGCTTCTGCAGGGCTGCAGTCACCAGACTGCATCCGAGCTGAATGACCAGTCTGCACTCCCGTTGGAAGCACAGGACAGTCTTCGTAATAACACGTTTACTCTCTGCCAAGGACAACGCAAAGTGCTTGGGACCTTCCCAACACCCTCAGGAAGGTGCTCCCAGGAGGCCGACACCTGTGGCCACGTAGCCCAGATGCTGGGGGTAGACTGGCTCTAGACCCGTGCTCCTGACCACGGCCCAGCACCCACATCCTTGCCAACACTTGGCTGTTATCAGGATAACTCCATGAGTCCCCCCCTGACCCCCACCCCCATTACTTCCCATTCTCTAAAAAATTTTGTGTAAGATTATTCTTTGATAGTTTGGTAAAACTTGCCTATAAAAAATCTGCATAAACTTCACAAAATAAGCTAAAAAGTTTCTTCTTTTTTCCTATTCTCTGCCACACTTTAAGATCATCTATTCTTGAAGGCTTGGTGACACTTGCCTGTAAGGCTCCCTGGGCCTGATGCCTTTTGGAAAAGACGATTCGATTATCCTCCGGAGCTGGTTTTAGTAATTTCCCTGATTTCACAAACAACCACGTGTATCTATCTCTTCCCGTTCTTCTAATGTATCTATCAGCATAAAACTGTTAGCATCCCACGATGATTTAAGTAACACATCCCCCTTCTGGGGTCACAGACTCTTTTGGTTCTTAACATGGTTACGAGTATCGCCTTTTTTCCCTCCCTGAGTCTTGCTAGGTCTCTCTATCTTCAAAGAAGCAGGTTTCTTTTGTGTTCATCTGTTCAGTCTTCTTCATTATCTCCCATGGAGAGGGGCTGGGGTTTAGAAACAAGCTGACCCTGAGCCCGTGTGGCTCCTGGCGGGGCGGTTTACAGGCGGAAGCGGGAGGAAGCCTGAGCACACCGGCTCCTCGGCCTTCCCTGCACACCCAGGACCAGCAGCTCCTCGGTCCTTCCGGCCCCGTCGGCTCCCTGGCCGGTCCTGTCTCTCACCTCCCAGCGCACCCTGTCCTCTGCTCTCCAGGACAGCGCCAGCCACGCTGCACAGAGTCCGACACGAAATCTTCTTTTCATTCAGTCCTGGTTACTTTGTAGTTTTTATTCCCTTTGCATGCTTATTGCGTGTGCGACTTAGAAGTGAATTTAAAATTTCAGGTTTTCTTAAATGTCTTTTTCGTTCTGCTGATTTAAAGTCTAATTGTATGATTTAAAAAAAAAACAAAACGTGGTTTTCCCATAGATCTATTTCCAATAGATTTGGAAATCTCCCAAGATCTCCTTGTGACCAGGAACAAGGCGACTTTCATAAGCCTTCCACGTGAACGCGAGCGTCCGCGGCAGGACGCTCGCCAGGAGACCTGGCCTGGTCGCCCCCTCCCAGCGTCTGGCTTTCGGTCGCGCGTGCCTGCCCGCGTGTCTGACCGTGCTGTGTTAAAGCACGCCTCTCTGATGGAGGGTTTGTCACTTTCTCCTGGGAATTCTGTCTGGTTTTCGCTAGACGGTATTTTCTTCCTTTTACGTATTTTTAGGTCACGGCGTTAGGTGCGTCCAAGCCCAGGGCTGTTACATCTTCTTGGTGGATGGGACCCTGCGACTGTGACAAACTGCCCCGTTCTCTCACTACAGTCTGTATTTCGCCCTCGCTGTGCCTTCTCTGGTGTGGGGACCCGAGCAGCGGGAGGGCTGCTGGCTCTCAGGGGAGTGTCCCCTTCCCTGCGGGCACTGTCCCTTTTCACAGGCGGCTACATGACGCTGCGCACTTTAGGACACTAGGCTATTTGTATGTTTATTTTTATTTCTCCTGTTGAGAACATGGAAAATACCTGTAACCAGAAGATTCCTACCTTTCTTCAACTGTCGCGATTTCTTAGCTGTTCGATCTATAAACCTTGCCTCTCCCTTGTGCTCGTTATTCTTATTCTGGAGCTCCCCGGAGACACACCCTGGACGGGCTCCCCGGAGCCCCACCCCCAGCACGTCAGCACCCCACCACCCCCAGCACGTCAGCACCCCACCACCCCCAGCACCGTCAGCACCCCACCACCCCCAGCACGTCAGCACCCCACCACCCCCAGCACCCCACCACCCCCAGCACGTCAGCACCCCACCACCCCCAGCACGTCAGCACCCCACCACCCCCAGCGGTCCCCAGGCTGCGTCCCAGAGACTCTGCCCAGTGTCTTTGTCATGGCTGCCGCGGGCCTTTTTTCAGAGCCAGGGCTCTGGTGATTTCTTTACGAGACAAATGAGATCTCCTGCCCGGTCCTGTCCCAGGCCTGTGGGATGAACGGGTCCACACATCTCACCAGCCTGAGGACAGCCCTTCTCCAGCGCCCAGGGCTGGGTCTCCATGAAGCCCCTTGTCAGGGCTCTGGGCACGGGCTGAGCAGACGCCTGTGTCCCTCACGGCCCCACAGCCTAGGGCCGGCCTCTGGCCGCGCCTCCAGTCCCAGAACCTCACCCGCTCGTTCTTGTCGGTGCAGAACAGCCGTGTGTGGTGCCTTTTCTGTACAACTATGAAAGTGATCCCGGGCTGGTAGTCTTTTTCTAGCTTAATACACGCCTCACGAATGGCCAGCAGCTCATGGTGGAGAACCTGAGGGAAAGAAAAGATGAGTTTAAGGATGGTTCTTTTTTTTCTTTAACAGTACCTTTCTACCTCGGAATAAACCCCTTAATAACACGCGCTGCTTGACAACTCCTCGAAGGTCAGTCCTCGGCTGTGCCGGCTGTGGTCAGCGGTGTGACTGCCTTTCTGCATTTGCTTTTTCGTTTCTATAATTGAGCAGATGAGACCCAGGTGTCATAGTTAAATGGTTTAAATTAGATAGTGCCTACCATTCCTCAGCACGGTTTCTAGAATGTTCTGAGTGCTCATAAACAGCACCCGTCGCGCGCAGAAGTAAGCAAGCACAAAGGGAGACACACATGGACAGGTCCAGCCGACAGCTCGTTTCCGTGCCGGGGAGGAGGGAGAGGAGGGAGAGGAGGGAGAGGAGCCGCAGAACCGACACTGGCTCAGGAGTTAGACCGGGTTCACTCCCTAGCCCTGCTGCAGGTCGCTGTGCGGCTCTGGGAAAGCCATGGGCCCTCTCTGATGCCCAGCTTTTTTTCACTTTTCAAGTGGGAACACCCTACCGTGCAGGCCTGCTGCAAAGACTAAAGGAAGGTACCAGGCGCCTGGGAGTCAGGGCACAGGGACATGATGACGCTGTTCTCCGCCTCTGTGTCCGAGACAAACAGGCAAACAACTTCTCAGGCCGTGATGAGGCCACTCCAGGAACCACACACCTTAGATTTTTAGCCACGGTCTGAATCAAACATCGTGTTGTTTCCAAAGTGTCTTGGGTTCTGGGTGGAGAACCGCCAGCTGCGGGGACCCGTTAGGCACAGGCTGTTCCCAGAGTGACAGACACAGACGGTGCAGACCCCTCTCCAGCAGGTATGGCTGTGGTAGGGGGTGGGGGGAAGGGGGCACAGAAGGGGAACATTCTCTACCAAGGGAAGCCAAGAGCTTTTGTACAAGAGGTGCCTTCAAGGTCGGCACACACTGGGCTGTGGATGTTGGGGGGCGAATGTCAGAGGGACCAGCCCTGCCCCTGCAGCAGCTCTCTGAGGCCCTGGCCAGAGGGTTGACTCCCTTCTTCCCACTGACCAAGGGCCTGGGGTGGGGGGGTATGAGCTGTGGCCCCCTTCTGGAGCAGGAAGGTCTAGGTATTCTCTAGCCTGCATGTCCAGGGGAGCCTGGGGCCTCGGACACACAGCAGCGCAGGACTGGACACAGGCCCAGATCTTCTGCCTTCCCCACTAACATCTCCCAGAGGTGCGTGTGGGGACAGGGTGGGTGGAGGTGTAACTGGCTAGGATCGGTGTGGGGGAGACACATTCAGGGCATGGTCTCCCGAGCGCTGGGCGAGGACGGAGGTCCCCGCAACAGGGAGGGACCGCAGGCGCTTGGAAGCAGAGCACAGCAGCAAGATTCCGCACCTGTTCTCCTGCCGTTTCACTCCGCGGCTGACGCCCCCGTCCCCCGCCTTCTGGACAGCGGTGCAAGCCCGTGATCCACACGTCACCCAAGACCCCATCCAGACGGTGGCCAGTCCCACAAGCCCTCCTCCCAAACGGGACTCCTGCCCAGCTGCCCTCCTGGCCCCCTGCCAGAGCCGTCACCAGGGCTCTGAGGCCTCCACCCTGCAGCCTGCCTTTCCCGCCACACATGGAGGTGACCCCCAGACACAGTGGGGGTCCCCAGACTCCCCCCACCAGGCGCCCAGAAGGGCACCCAGCTGAGCCGGCCCAGACCCGAGCTCCCTGGGGCTCCTCGTCCCCTCCGCCCTGCCTGGGCCCTGCTGGGCTGGTGGCATGTTCCCGGCCCGCCGTCCAGGCGCGGCCACACGAACTGTGGGGGAGAACAGACGTCAGTGCGCCGGACGGACAGGTGACTCTTGGGCACTCGGAGACCCCAGAGGCGGCCGCGGGCACCCACCTGCTGGAACTGGCCCTCGGAGACACCGTCGCGATAGAAGATGATGCGTGTGGGCTTGAAGCGCGTGGACTTGTAGAACTGAATGAGCAGCTCGCGGACCATGGTGGCCAGGTCCTGGATGATCTCCTGCCGGTGCTGCTGGACCCGCACCGTGGCGCAGTAGCGGTTGGGGTGCGCGTCCATGCTGCCCACGACCTGCGGGGACGAGCGAGGTCACACATGTCACCCGCCCCACGTCACGGCGCAGTTGAGGGGCAGCGGCGTGTGGGAGTCAAACCTGCTGTCTCGGTGTTTCCTTTTGGGACGTGGCCACCGTGCTTACTAAACACGGGACAGAGAAGTGTGCTGCGAGCGTCTGATGAAAAGGAGGCGACTCTTCTGAACCCCGACTGCCCGCGAGCCGAGCTGGCTGAGTGCCATCAGCCCCACAGAGGCCAGATGAGGAAGCTCTCATCGCTCCCCCAGAGAAGCTGCCTGCCCATCAGGGCACAGCCCTGCTCCCCGGGAATGGGGCACCACCCCGAGGGCAAGCTGGCAAAAGCCCAAGGGGCACAGCTCCTCAGCAAGGAGGGGCTGGGGAGCGTCTCACCAGGTGGAAACCGCACTCTAGGTAGGACGTGGAGGTTCTGTAAGGCTGAGTCCAGGAGGAAGAGTCACATTACCGAATGCTGCCTTGCCAGAGGAACACAAGCCCTGAGTGACACCAGACGTATCCAGCGTGTTGGGGGGGGTGCACAATGGACCCTGGGGAAGCCTGCACCTCCCGGGGGCCCAGCCTCCCCGGATGGCCAGAGGGTGGCTGGCCCTGTCCACACACGTGGCAGGTGCTGCCCGTCTGTGACTGCTCCAGAAACAGCCGCCATGATGGAGGGAATGGGACACGAAGCCCCTCACGCCGGAGCCTGACAGTGCGGCGGCCCCCAGCGCCCCACACAGCTCAGACCCTAACCCTAAGCCTCGGGCTATCTACAGCTGTGTTTTCTGCTGCTTCTCTTGAGCAACGGAGCTCGGCTTTTCTGGACTTCATGTGTTGGCTGAGGAAACGAGCGGTGACCCCACGAGGTTATGACTCAGCAGAGTGACGCAGCCCAGAGCCCAGCGTGTAGCAGGTGCTCAGAAAATGTCAGTCTTCTCTGATTAGTCTGGAGGCTCGACAAGCGGCCCTACGTGGGGTCAGGCCTGTGACAGGACGCACAACAGCCCGGAGGTCACGCTGGCAGTCCCCACGGGGGACGCAGGGGACATAGACCTTGAGCCTGATGCCTCCTTCCCTCCACCCGGCTGCCCAGGATGCAGATGGGGGGCCCCGTCAGAGACAGCACCCTGGCCCTGCGCACCCCTTCGCCAGTCCACGCTATTCCACACGCCCTTGAACAAAAGGCCGTTATACTGCTCCTCCTGGGCCCTGTTGGCTGGGGCACAGAGCAGGGGCCCAGGTCAGCCCCCAAGGGCAGGAGACAGCTGGCGAGCGGGTGTGCAGCACAGGTGTGCAGGGCCTGGAGGCAAAGCCCTCGGAAGCCGAACGAACTCACGGGCAGATGGAGGGCAAGACCCCCGCTGAACTCTGACCATAACTACTTCACGTTTAGCGTTTTAGAATAAACGAAAATGTTTAAAAAGAGTGCAGCGTAAGGAAAGTAGGCCAACGAGTCCTGCACAGCATCGGCCGCCACAGGCAGAGAGCACCCAGGCCCCCAGGAGCTGCAGGCGGGGTCCCACAAGACGGGAGTCCCACCTCCTGGCTTCTCAGACACACTCAGCCACGTGCAGAGTCCCCTCCAAATACCAGTTTTCCACGAGACTCTGTTTTGCCAGCTGCTCCAAAAACCACTGCGGGTGTTGGGGGCAGCTCTGGCCACATGCCCTCCCACAGGCAGCCTAGCCAGGGCACAGGTCCCACGTGTGGGAGGACGTGGCCGCCGCGGCCCAGCGGAAGCACAGATACTCACAGCGGCGATGGAAGGCTTCTTCCCGTCCCCAGCGGGTGGGTGAGTGACGTCGGCCCCCAGGAAGATGACAGGCTGCTGGAACACAGGCGGCCTGCGGAGGGAAGCCGGAGTGTCTCAGGCCTGTGCCCCTGAAGAGCGTCACTTGCGTGGCAAAGGCACTGTGGTTGTCTTTTTGACAAAAGCCCCGTATTTTCTGATGGCCCACACAGAAACCCTGGCCGATAAAGCCACACGCAGTCTGAGCTCTGCTTCCAAAGAAACAACCCAGTGCAGGGGACGAGGCATAGAAGCAGAGACAAGACGGGTCAGGCGTGCACGGCTACAGAGGCTTCTGTGTGCCGGAACGTTCCACATTCATCAGATGTGCTGAGTCTCTACGTTCAGATTACGAATTCATGAGACGACGGTGTACACGCGGGAGCCCACACGCGGGAGAGTCCCGTACTTGCCTCCCACCTGGGACCTGCAGCCACACTCCGCTGCGTCGTCCTGCGGTCCAGCGGCAGCTTTTGGGGCTGGGCCGTCCTGCGCTGCGGGGGCCGCCCCCCACTCTGCAGGATGCTCAGCAGCACCCCTGCTCTCAGCCCACGGGGTGCCAGCCCCCTCCCCCCAGGGCTAAGCACAACACGGGCTTTCTCTCCTAGTTGTTCAAATGCGGTGTTCCAGCACTTTCCTAAAGAGGCTGTGTCACGGGGTCACATGCTCGCTTTGCATTCCAGAGCTGACGCTCTCTGCGGCTTACGGTTTTCTTCTGGAAAACGCAGCCGAAAGGAACACGGACGTGAGCACACACAAGCCAAGCGTTTTCGGACGGCCTGGCCCGCCGCACTCGCCCGAAGCTCCTGCCGCTCCTGTCCTTGCTACTCCGCGGTGAGAGGGGCCAGGGGCCCGCCCGCCCAGCCCGGAGTGGAACTCACTGGGGAACGGTCCCCGCAGGACTCCCGCTGGCCAGAGCCCCCCCCGGAGCCCAGAGGTGAGGGAAGGGCTCCGAGTGTGTGTGTCATGTGTCCGTGTCCACGAAACGTGCACCGGCTCCCCCTGCAAGCTCCGGCGTGCTGCCAACCACACCCGGGGGGGCTCTTCTACCGGGGGGCCCGGGACATGGAAGTGGGAGACTGGCGAGCTCACGGGGGCTCCCCGCCCGGGGGCCGGCCACGCTAACGGACCTGCTTCTGGGCCCTGTCGTGGACCGTGGCCCTTCTCTGTGAGCCTCCAGGGCCCGGCCCCATCCTGGCTCTCCCCGGCACCGGTGCCGCGCCCTCCTCCCAGCTCCCTAACCCGCAGCTGTGACTCCCGCCTCCACAGGGGAAGCCACACCTGCCTGCAGACTCCGTTCCTCGTTCCGTTCCTCGAGGAGGCTCGCCTGCTGCTAAGCTCCTGCTTCCCACCTCCCAGCAGCCTCGGCCCCTCCCACCAGACGTCCTGCTGCCATGGCAACAAGGCTCCCAGCACAAGGTCCCCCACCCCTGCGTGGCAGAGTCCACACCATGTGACATAGGCTGCAGTGCCCCTGGGGTCCAGGACCTGCTTGGTTCTCCTCCACTCTCTTCTGGGGCCTCGCGGCTGACTCCCAGGCTCCATGAACTTTTAACCCTGAAGCCTCCAGGGCAGCAGGCCTGGCCTCCCTCCTGTCTGGCCCTGCCCTGGGGGGTCTGCCGCCTGGCCTTCAATCCCAGCTCTCAGCTGCGGAGCCCTAAGCCCCCACCCCCGACAGCAGACCTGTTTCTGCTCGCCCACCGTGAAACCCCTCCAGCACGCCCCCGCACGCCCCACCCCTCGTGCTGCTTAGGGCCACAGAGGCTCAGCAGAGCGAGCGCCTCGGACGCCTCGGACCCTCTCCCAGCCCACACCCAACCTGTCTGCGGGCCCCGCAGCGCCACCTTCCTAACATACCGTCTCGGGGCAGCCCCCACCCTCCCCCGCGCCAGCGTCCCTCCGGAGACAACGCAGGGGCCTTTCAGAACAGACACCTCCAGGACCTGTGTCCTGCCCGGAGGGAGCCCCAGGCCACTGCCAGTAGCCCCCCACCCCTGGGTCCTGGGCTAGAACAACCCCCAGCCGTCCTGCCAGGCTCCCACCCGGGGCCCTTGCCTGAAGCACGCCCAGGTCTGGAACACGCTTCTCGCAGGCATCCCCACATGCCTATGCCCTTCTGCTCGGCGCTACCTTCTCCACCAGTCCGTTGCCATAGAAACCCCAGCTCCTCACCCTCCTGAGCTCTGGTTCCTCCCACGATGTCACTGCTGCTCACCTGTCAAGACCCATGTGTGTGGGTCCCCCGAGTAGAGGCCTGGGACTCTGGCGGCTGCGGCCCCAGTCCTGGCTCGCGGCCGGCACCCACGGAACAGAGCCCGCTGGCTGGGCGCTCACCGCCTGCCCTCGGAGGCTCCTTGGGTCTCCGCAGGGACTGCGTGACTCGATCCCACCTCGCAGAGCCCGTCTTCAAGTTCAGTCGTCAGACCCCGAATTCAGGGACTTTCCACGCCATCGCACAGCGACCTACTAACTCCCCGCATCGGGGGGACTCCATGTTCTGAAAGGGCGGCCCTCGCCCGCGGCCTTGCTGTGCGCCCACCAGAACGCCCCCTCCTGGGTCCCGACCTGGAGCCGCGCCCAGCCGCGCCCACAAAGGCAGCCCGGACCAGGCTGTCGGCTGCGTGGTCTTCCCTGCCTCTGGCCTGAGCTCACAGAGGCAGCCACACCTCCTGCTGCCTCCGGAGCGGGGGTGGCCTGACACACTGAAGAGTGAGCGTGGCGAGCGACCCGTGCTTACCCATGTCTGTCATCAAACCCGAACCCCAGGGCCCAGACGCTTCAGCAAGAACCCTGTCTGTCATCAAACTCGAACCCCAGGGCCCAGACGCTTCAGCAAGAACCCCCCGACAGCATCTGTCCCCACAGAGTTCTCTCCCTGCTGCAGCAGAAGCTGGCCTGCCCTCAGGGCGCCCAGGGCCCCACGCCAGGCCAAGAGGGACCAAGGACCCCACAGCCCCGCCCACTGATCCCATGCCAGCCCCACACCCCTACCCCAGCCTGGGGCCTGCCAACAGTGTGCCCTGCTGCGGAGCCTCTCAGGGTTCCAGGGGTCGGCTCCTGGTTCCGACGGCTTCAGGGGCGCTCACTGGCAGCCCACGCAGCAGTGACGTGTCGCTCTGCTGAGGCTCGTGTGCTAGACGTTCCAGGTGAACTCCGGTTCTGACCCGCTCACTCCTTTCATAGCATGGCTGCCTCGTCCCACGTCCCAGGACCCCTGAGCCCTTCCTGCCCTCACCTCACTCCAAGACCCTCATATGCCCCTCATTCCCCAGACTCGGGGCGGCACTGCCCATGTCTGCTGGGACTGTCCAAGACGGTGCTTGGTGCCAGGGATCTGAAGGGGCCCACCCGTGTGCCACACCCCGCCCCTCCGGGAACTGTGCTGCCCACCGCCGCACGTGGCAAAGCCGGCCTTACCTCCCCTGGGGCAGGAGGATGTTGTTCACGCCCCCCAATTTGACATTGATCTTCAAGCAGAGGTTGGACAAGGTCTGGGGCGTGGTCCTCTGCACGTTCTTCATCTGCACGCACTGCGTGGCCATCCCCAGCACCGTGTCTCCCACGCGCTTGACCTCGGCTGCGGAGCACGGAAGAGGCACATGTTGGCAGCTCTCACTGGCCCCTCTTCCTCTGCTCACCCTGACGGCCCCCCCACCCCGAGACTGCGGCCGTCCGCATGGAAGCACAGCCACGGCAGCCCCGTGCGTGGCTACGCTGCTGGAAGGGGTGACTGGCAGGCAGGGGGAAGTCAGGCCCCGGAGCTCGAGTCTGGGCTCCGGCAGGACTGAGGAGCCTTTCAAGGACTTGCAGGGCCATATGGGCAGAGCCAGGCCGGCCCGGGGGACACAGCACTCCTGGCTAGGACTGCTGCCTTCCATCACGGTGCTCAGGGTTATAAGCAAATCCTGAGTCATTAAAATAAAGACACTGGCATCCTCGACCTCCATAGCACACACACACCCGACTGGAAAGAGCTATTGAGCCTCCCCCGCCCCGTTTCTGCATTCTTCATGAAACCACTGTCAGCTGCTCCTGTGCACCCTGTGGAACATGGCACTTCGGATGGAAACACCGGTGGTATCCTCCTCACTCTTTGGAGATGGTGCTCAGAGAGGAGATGTGTGGGTTTTGCATATCTGATTCTGTCCCCATCTAGTTGGGGACCTGGCTGGGGACACTACCTGAGCTTCATGGTCCCCAGCCGCACCGCCTGTCCTGGAGTCACCTGTCTGCACCCCCACTGCCCTGGGGCCTCCTGGAGGGGGGCTGGGACCCTGAACCTGCCAGGCCTGGGACATCACCGCAGGCGCTTGCTAAGTATTAGCTAAATGGACCCACGACCGCTGTTCCCGCCACTTCCAGCGAGCTCTGAGGCGGGCATGGAGACGGTGGTCCCTGCGATCCCTGTGCGGGCACCAACTGGGTATGACAAGCTAACTGCAGGTGCCGGCCTCCAGGGAGGGTGGCCTTGGCGCGGATGTGGGAGCGATGGGCCATGCACGAGCACTCCCCGGTGTGGCACACCCAGGCTCAGGCCACGCCCAGCCCCCCCAGGGTCATGAAGGCAGGGGCCACAGGGACCACGAGAGCAGGGGGGCCTACCGTACACGGGGGTCTTGCCCGGCAGGATGACCACCACCAGCTGCAGGCCAGCGTACGTGTTCTTCAGATGCCTGAACATGGGCTCCACGCTATCTGCCCCCTGGGCATATTTGCAGAAGCATGGCTGGCCCTGGATGGGCATTCCGGCATCCCTCGAGATCTTTCTGAGCTGCTCCGTGAAGGACCTGAAGGAGAAGGGCCAGTCGATGCGAATGCACGGCAAGTGCCCAAGGCTCCACACCAGCCAGAGGCCCCAAGGAAGGGCCCGGCTTCAACGGCCCAACCCCAAACCCCGTCTGTTGACGTCCGCGTCCAAGTTTAAGATCTGGATGAAACCAGGACAACGCATCAACTCAAGGAGAAGGTGTGTGCACACACAGCAGTTCCCGCGAGCCACTCGCAGGTGTGGGACAGTGCTGTCCTTTCCCAGCAGGGGCCACCCAAGCAGCAGGCCTGACCGGCGTCCGGGTGCTGGTACAAGAACCCAGGGCTCTGGAACACCAGACACCGCCATGGAGAGGACAACTGTGAACGCCCCGTCCCCCTGGAATGCCCCCATTGATCCTGGGTGTACAACTTGGACTTGGAGGACACTGCCGTGGGAAGGAATGGAACCGACCACAGCGAGAGGGACACCAGCAGCTGGCGCCAGCGGGCCTGGAGAAGTCACGGTGAGGGGAGGGGCTCAGACTCATCAACAGCTTCTATTTTAAACTTTGGAATAAAAATAACATCGCCTTCTACAGTGTGGCATGGATGCTCGGCCCAGGGGGGCCAGGGTTTGGCCTCCTGGACTTCAGTGCACTTAGCCGTGCGCTCACGTACACCGCAGGGGCGTTCACACCGGGCCATCAAGCACAGAGGAGCGGAGGCCAGAACGCGGCGGAGAGGCGCCTGGGTTGACACTCAACTGACTTGTTTCTTAGTCTGCTCTGTGCTTCCGGCGCGCTCCGCCGGCCACATGCAGGACAGCCAGCTTCTGGGCCCCGGACTCCGTGCTCGGGACTGTCCGGGCCGGCCTCTGCTAGGATGCGCAGCTGCTACGTGCGCGCCTCGGGCGTGGGGTTCCTTCCCGCTCCCACCGAGACAGGCGGGAAGCTCACGCTTTCTTTCCGCCATTAGGTCTGTTTGGCACCAAAGTGTGAGTGGCGAAGCTTCACGTTCATGGTGCTACTTTCAAAGGGTCCAACGTCTGGACCAAGTAGGGACAATTTTTTTTTCCAAGTTTTTTGTTTTTATGGTTTATTTTCCTGAGTAACTTGACTTCACTGAATGTAATTTTCTCTTTTGCATCTAATTTTCAAGTTTATTCATTTACTGCTTTGTTTCTTACATAATCTGTGCTACTTCTTCACACTCCCTCCACCAATTAAGTCTGAGAAGGAACAGCAGCCTTGAGATGGCTCCCACGTCCTGGGCAAGTGTCCTCTGCCAGGGAAAGGCTGAGGACCAAACCCGGCCATCACCACCAGGCCTGCTGCCCGGCCCCCCGCGGCCCCGGCCCCAGGCCCCCAGCGGCCCCGCCCAGGCCAGGTGCGCCCGCCCCTCCAGCGGCCTTACTTCAGGTGGACTTCTGTGCACTGGCGCTGGGGGGCGAAGCACGCAATGGCCCACACCTTGATCTCAATGCCCGTGTGAAACTGCTTGTTCCGCATGTCCCACACGCCCTGGACAGGGGTGGCGATCGCTTTATTCTGCAAATGACAAGAAGTTTAGAGTGAGGAGAAAGGGGGCACACACCCCTCTGACCTTGGACTGTGTTACTTTCCTGATGGTCCGCCGGGCCCCTGGTCCGCCGGTGCTCCCGAAGCTGAGGACGGAGCCTCTGTGTGGTCTCCCGTCTCTGACCTGCCCCGCAGAGCACGTGGGCCAGAATGTCTGCGGGACGGACGGACGGACGGACGGACGGAGAGCTGGGCGGGAGTTGGGGCTGGAAGGATGGAGGGAGGACGAACGGGGCAGACGGAGGAGGGGGGAGGGGGGCTGGGTGAGCAGAGGGGGCGGGAAGGGCGGACGGAAGACGGACGGACTGAAGAAGGGAGGGGTGGACAGGCCGCAGGGAGCAGAGAGGCCCAGAATCCCACAAAGTTCCCGGGCAGCCCCGAGGAATGGAAGAGACGCGGGATGCCGCGGGAGGGCTTCCGGGTGCAGAACGTGCTCCCGCTCCCTCCCCCCGCCGCCACGCCAGCAGCCAAGGAGGGAAGGAAGTCCAGGCGCAGGAGCAGGTGGGCTGGGGAGGACCCTCCACTCCTCGGGCCATGCCTACCCGGTGTAAGGAATGGCAGCTACTCCGACTTGTAGAGACAGAGCGAGGGACGTACCCACTGGAGCTTGTCCTCTGTCACCCAGAAAGGACCAGGCCTCGGCACTGCCATCAGAGGGACCTCTTTTCTTTCCTGTATTTTTATAACTATGTCCCCACTGCACTAGAGAGAGCCTTCTGTAAGAGACGGCCTGCCACGGGTCTGGTACTCCAGACTCCACATGCACACGTGTGAGCACACATGGCTTCAGCAGACACAGGCCCTCGTGACACACACGAGTGTCAGCCTCAGCCCTGCTGACGTGTGGACAGTCCTGTGTGCTGTAGGACGTCAGCGGTGGTTGTCACTGGAGACCAGCCTCCAGACATCGCTAAATGTTCCCTGGGGGTCTTTTAACGTTTCGCTCTGACAATGGACGAGTAGGGTAGGTGAAGAAGAATGTGTGTTCCCACTGAAATGTTTCAGAGATCTGGAAAAATGTGCTCATTTAGAAGCAGGATAAACTTTCAATCCTACAATTCTAACAGTTTTGCAAGATTAGTTTACAAGAGCTACTTTGTTTTCCAAACTACTCCTGCATTTACTAATAGTCAAAAAGTCAGACAGAAGCAGGGGCCGTGAAAAAAAACAAAAACAAAAACACTGGATTTGCAATTTGGGTTGACCACCCATGGGCCATTGAAAACCTCTATTCCTAGCCACCTCTCCACTGACCGGGCAGACCCCTCTGAGGGCTTTAAGAAGGGCTCAAAGGGGTCGTGTCTGCACAGCGTCCGCATCTGCACGCAGCAGATGCACAAGGGAGCTGAGAAAGCCAGGAAGCCTTGCTCAGAGGCCGTCCTCAGAGGACAGGGACCCCCACACAGAAAACATCCTAAGCCCAAACAAGCCACGCGTCAGAGACACGGAACCATCTCCAAGACCTCTGTGGGCTCTACGAGAAAGTTTCAAGTAAAAAGAAGCTTACTTAATGTTATTGTTTGCACTGAAAGGGATGAAAACACATGCGGATCGTCCCTGGGCAGCTCACGAAGGACAGAGCGAACACAGTGGCTTCCTGGGAGAGCCCGAGAGACCTGGGGAGACCGTCTTCTTCCTGTAATGCCTTGTTCTGCTGCGCTGCTCGGTAGGCAGGCTCCACACTAATGTGGGAGTCAAAGCCATGACCCTGGGATCAAAACCACAAGCTCTTCCCGCTGAGCAGGCCAAGTGCCACCTCCCTTTAACTGTTTTACCTTTTGAACGTTGGAACATTCTAAAAAGCAGAACTTGTGTTTTATAATAACGGAAAAGCTCCACAAACAAAACCAGGCCTTGCTACAGGTCCCGAGGACTAGGGTGACAGGCAGGGTCACAGCTCGCAGGTGAGTGAGGCCAAGGCCCCGGGCCCCGCCGTCCACCCCGTAGAGCTGCGCTCCGCATCTGGAGGCCTGGCCCGACGGAATGCACGAACCCTTCCCACGAGCTCCGTGGGGCTCAACAGACAGAATTGCGTTACGATGTGCTGACGAGGCCGGGCATCACACGGGCAAAAACAAAAACCTGAATGACTAACAACTGTTTGTCACCAAATACCTCCAACACCA
Source organism: Mustela nivalis (assembly GCF_964662115.1). Lineage (NCBI taxonomy): Eukaryota > Metazoa > Chordata > Mammalia > Carnivora > Mustelidae > Mustela > Mustela nivalis. The sequence goes on along the minus strand of NC_139021.1, from coordinate 3,139,728 downwards.
GTCAAAAAACAAAACAAAACAAAACAAATAAAAAAACCCACCCAAGAAAAAGTAGAAGTTTCTAGAAAATAATTCGTCAGTGCTGAGTGTCCAAGAACAATGCTTTCCAGATTTTAATGGGATAATAAAAGTCACCTTTTGAAAAGACAAAGGGTAATTCTGAAAATCTTCAGAAAGGGCAGAGCAGCTCAGTCTTCCTGAGGCCCCATAACAAGTGCCGGCTTGGACGAGTGCAGCAAGAACTCCTGACCCCCGCCCGGTCTACACCTCTGCCAACAGCGCTGCCCCATGGGGGTCCAAAGCTGCTGCTCCACCCCCACCGGCAGACCCTGCGCACACCCACACACGTGTCCCAGCCCCGCCCTCCACGTACCCTTCCCCCGTAGAGGATCGAGGGCGGCTGGAGGACCCGTCCGGTCACGTCTGTCATCTCGTCCTTGACCATGATTCCAAACTCACGAACATACGGATCTGTATTAAAACTTGCACTTCGCATCTTGAAAAGGAAAAAAGAAGTAAGCTGTCTCTATCCCAAACATCAGGGGCTCCCCTCCCCCGCACCACATCACACAGTCCCCGTGGTGTCCCCATCCCCAGGCCGGCCGCAGCAGCCCGACTCTCACCAGCTTGCTGATCTCTTCCTGACGATCCGGTGCTGACCGGGCAGTTGCTCTGATCATGGTTGAGGTCTGATTGTCGGTCAGTTTTTTGATACATCTCTGTCCCGCCACTATGTTACAGACCTACGAAGAAGGGACAGACACGGCGCTGGCCCGGTGCTGGGGACGGGCTGGGGTCTGCGGCTGAGCGTGGCACCCTGGCTCGGCCTGGAACACGTCCATCTCTTAGCCACACATGGCGCCAAGCAGACCCCGCGGCGGCTGACCCGGCAATCCTCCAGGACCAGGGGCTGCGCGGGGGCCCGCGGTCAGCAGCAGGGAGCCTCCTGGGGGAGCCTGGCCGCCCCACCGTGCGCTGGGAACCTCGTGACGTGAGAGCAGGAGGCTGCGCGCTGATGGGGAGGAAGCTGGGCTTCTGCACCGAGGCCCAGGAAGACCGAATGGACACCGGGGTAATTGGACGAGTCCAGAGAACTTAAGACACTAACAGCAAGAGTTAAAATTTGGGTCAGTTTTAGCATTTAGTCTTCCCCCGGGCCAGGACTTTTCCAAGTGAAGAAAGGCAAGGGGCCTGCTGGGCACAACGGGCGCGTCCTCTATCGGCCCAGGAACCCCGCGGGAATGTCCTCACCGTGTCATTCACGGGGAGGCAGGCGCAAGGGCGTCCCTGGCTGGAGGCCGGCCCCAGGGCAGGTGGACAGGAGATGGGACTTGCCTCGAGGGGAAGGTAGGTGTGTTTCTGCTCCTGTCCGACTTGTAAACATGGAAGGTGCGGGTAACGCAGGACCAGCTTGTGCCTGTCCTTGAAGTACTGAGCCACCGTGCACTCCACCGTCTGCCCGCTCTCCTGCTGCAGCGGGAACCTAGGGAAGCCAGGAAGGGGCTCAGGCAGCGGACCCCGCGGGAGGCGGCTCCCCCAGTCTGCCTGCCGAGGGCTGAAGAAGGGGGATGAAGGCTTGGGGGGCGGGCGCACGTCCCGAGCACCTCCCAGGGGTCAAGACCAATCACGCCCTTTAGACGTGAAGTTCTTAAACTTTCATATTATCTCTGGAGTTGGGAAATAAAAAATACTTCCACACCTACAGCATGTGAGAATCACAGATCACAGAGCTCTCCGGTACGCGTGAGGCACCGAGGACAGACGAGGCCCCCGAATGGCCTGCGCACGCCCCAGCCAACTTCCGACCAGAGCTCACGGCACGAGACAGACGGCCCAGCACTGGCCAGGCCGGGGTGGGGGGCACCCACCGATCCCTGCTCCTGCCCAGCACCGAGGATTAGAAAACAAACCAAACGACCCTCTCTCGCCTGCAGAGCTCTGGAGGGAAAACCCACAGGGAGCCGCCACCCCGTCCCGCCCCGTGCAGAGCAACTGCGTGACTTGGGTTTCCTCAGGTGCTGCCCAGCTCCACTGGGCCGAACATGCAGTTCCAAAATTCTGAACTAGAATGAAATGAGCCTTTCCAGAAGGGCCCTTGCTCTGGAGTGTGCACACCGGAGCGACCATGAGAGCTGATCTGTGGGGAAGGGAAGGCCATTTACGTTTGGTGGCTGGCGGGCCGGCGGGTCACGTTGCAGACACGGTACTTCCTCTTCATCTGCCCACAGTGCGTTATCTCCACCTTTAGACCTGGGGACACAGAGCAGCGGGGCCTCAGGGTCAAGACCCACCCCAGCCCGGAGCACCACCCCCTCCAAGCACCAGCTGTCCTGGGAGCTACGCCCACAGACCCAAGGAGGGGAGGGTGCTCTGGGGCAGCTGCTTGGCTACACTGGCCCCAAGGGGAGGACCCCTGTGCGGGGCCCATCGCACCCCCAGGGCCACCTTCTGCCCCAGAAATGCCAAGGCCAGCGGCTCGCCACTATTCTTAAAGATAAAAGTCACTACGTTGGCTCAGAGAGACTTTGTGCTTTCTCCAGGATTATTTTTAGCAACGGGTACTTCTGACAGCCTTTTGAAAGCCCTCTGAGGACAGGTGTGGAGGAGAGTGGGTGACAGGTGCCAGCCAGCCAGAGGGGCCTGAGCCGGGCCACCACACCCGGGCCATGTCTCCCTGAGCGGTGAGCTGGCGGGTGGGGACAGATGCTGCTGGGGGTGTGAGGCCGGAGGACAACAAGGCACAGAAGCGTGCGCTATAGGCTCTCTGGTCCGGGAGTCCAGGGACATGCCGGCCACCAGTCACCGACTCGCCTCCGTGGAGAGCCATTTTCTCAGAACATCACTGTTGCCGAGCTGTGACATGGCTTGGCTCATCTCTGTGGGAATTCATCGGACGGCTGACTGTGCTCGCCACCTCCTCCCCAGCAGGAGCTCAGGAAGGGCAGCGAGGGGGGAGAGTCGGGGCCACACGTGCGAGACAGGGACCCACCTTTGATTTCTTTGGTAAACTTGACCCTTTGGGAATCTGTCAGAGGTTTCTGTTGTTCTTCAATACTTTTAAAATCCAAAACTTCACAAACAAACTCGATTACCGGCTGTGCCTTATAAAACGCAGTTGCTGAGACTGTCGTTGGGAACAAAAGAAAAGCAAGGGGTGAGGTGAGGTGTGTCCCCAGCAGGCCAGCCGCCTGGCCTCTGCTCCCCGCCATCCCCGGGGTGCACCTCCGGGCCTTGTGGTTGGGACAGCACGAGCAGGGGCCGCCCCATACTCCTTCGGCTCGGGACCCAAAGATAAAGCTGCCCTCTGAGACTCAGAAGCCTTAAGATGAAACTCCGCCAGACCCCAAGAGCCATAACCGGGGACCCTCTGAGGTTTCCCGTTCCTGACATGATGCAACTCCGAGACTCCCGAGAGGGCAGCGCACCCCGAACCCGGAGGAGACCAGCCGGGAGGCACCAGAGCAGGCTGGCCCCAGCCAACCAGGCAGCAACACGAGAAGGTGAGACAGAGGGCGGGCCTGGCGCGGGGAAGCCCTGCCCGCTGGACATGGGCAGCAGGATCTGGGAACGGGTCAGGGACGCTGGCCCGTCTCGGCATCCAGAGCGCCAGTCTCTGGAGGGGGCCCTGCAGGCGGCTCTGAGGTTCACGTCTCACAAGCAGGAGAGGAAGGCCGGTGTGACACGGCATCTGCGGCTCGGATGGAGGCCACGTTTGGAAATGGCCACACAGGCGTTTCCCCGGATCTCAGCCCCTCGGCAACGCTCCAACCCCGTCCCCTGACGACAAAGACAGGGGCTTTGCTTACCATCAATATTTAACATCATTTTCCAAAGAGAAGGTCGGACGGACTGATGGAAGCCAAACCACACTTCCCGGCCCCCGCCAAGGGGGTTGGAGCAGCCCTCGGACGCCGTGAAGAAGGAGCGGCCCACAGGGGTGTACCTGAAACAAGAGCCCTCGTGGGGTCAGACAGGACAGGCGGACACCGAGTCCGCTCATCGTGACAGCCAGCAGGCCCGCGCACAGGTACCCAGAGTTCTGCCAGTTTCCTCCGAACCGAACCAGGTCCCCGAGCAGCGTGTGGCAGGTGTCCGTGGCGGACCCTGAGGAACACTGCTGGAGGCACGGCCTCGGAGACCCAGGGCCTCGGCGGTTTCCTCCCTCGAGTGGGTCTCCCGCTCCTCCCCCCGTGGCATCGGACCCCAGGCACGGGCTCTGGCCGCGCAGGCCCCGGGGCGCACGGTGTGTTCCCGGCTCTGGCTCGTGCTTCTGAGCCTCCCCTGCTCATCGACTAGGGCTTCTCTGCACACAGCACCTCACGTCTTTCTCGGGCAGTGCACTGCAGGGACAGCTGGAAAGAGCGTCCACCCGAGGCGGCCGGACCGAAGCAGCCCCGGGCCCAGGGAGCCCGGCTGCCCTGTCTAGGACCGTGTCGGGACATGGCACCCAGCATCTAGTGGCCGCTGTGGCCAGTATCTAGTGGCCGCTCCATGCGGCCTCTCTGCAGGGCAGGGGCTCAATGTGTGTGTGGGGGGGGGGGTGAGGGGTGCGGCCTCCCAGGCGGGACGGCGAGGTGGACATGTGGGCCTGCAGGCCTTCCAGGGCCCCGCTGCCCCCAGGGCACAGAGAGCAGGAGGCCCAGTGCGTGAGGCAGACGCCTTAGTGCGGCAGCGCCAGTGATGCCTGGACCCCGGGACGCGCCTTACAGAGGATCCAAAAGGAAGATGTGTCTTTTGGGGCTCGTGTTATCCACCCCGGGCTGCACTATCCACCAGACTGTGGAGACGGTCCTTTCTCTTCCTTACACGTTATTCCTGCCACTTTTTCTATTATTTCTCCAAAATGAACGGAGACGTTCCTCCTGATTCTAAAAGTAACATGGTAATTAATTCAAAACTCAGAAAACAAAAATCACAGTGATTTCTGCCACTTGTTTGAAAAACGCATTCAACACTTTGAACTGCCTTTTCCAGATTTATTTTATCCCCACCCACCTGCCTTCCTGCCGACAGATGCTCCGAGCAGAAAGAGATTATATCCTGGAGGCCGGGGGAAGGTCCCTGCACAAGGGACACCCGCCAGCTATCTGGTCACCCCCACCCAAGTCTGGAGACTGAGAACCCCGGGGTCCCTTTAAAATCCAACAAGGCATCCCAGAGCACCTTCTCTCACTACAAAAGAACAAAGGGAGCTCCACCCCCCCTCAAATCTTCGAGCCTTGTCGCTCTGAGGTCAGCATGGACTTATGTCTCTGGTCATTGGTTCATTCAAACGGTTCCCAAAGCCCTGGCAGGTGCCCCACACAAGGAAAGAGCAGGTGGTCCCAGGTCAGAACCCCAAGGTCTGCGCGTGGCCAAGTGGCCTGGCTCCCTTGAGGCTGTGACACGGGGACTAGTGCAGCCTTGCCACGGGGTTGAGCACGAGCCCTCCAAGCGTCCATGCACCCTCTGTCCCGGGAAGTCCAAGTGCAGCCGTCTGTGGGAGAAGAGCCGCCCCGTGGAATAAGCCAGCAGTCCGAAGCACCGTGTCGCCCACGGTCCCTGCCTCCGCGCGGTGGGCACACTGCCAGGTGGGGCACTGGGATCAGCCTACTAGTCCCAGTCCTACGCGTGGGCGCCACGGACACACCGCGCTCACGGTATCGGCAAGGGAAGGAGCACAAGTGAGCACAGGACGGACAGGCAGGCCAATTTTTTGTACCGGGTTGAGCATTCTGGTGATTTCTTTTTTTTCCCCTCAAAGTAATCTCTGCCCAACGTGGGGCTCGAACTCACAGTAGAGTCACATGCTCTACTGACTGAGCTGGCGAAGGGCCCCTGGTGATTTTTATATTAAAAGTGTTTCATGTTAGTAGCACAATGATCTTCATCACAGAAACCCGGAACTACCACCACCCCGACTCCCAAATCCCAGTCATCCCTGCACAGGACCTCGCCCCCTCCAGGTCATGCTCCGGGCCGGAGGCAGATGCTCTGCTTCCTTGGTCCTCACCTCATGGACGGCAAATGCCTCATGACCACATCCAGGGCCTGGATCGTCTCAAAGGGGACGCTGGGCAGCCGCCCCGAAAGTGCATCGTGTAACGCCTGTAGGCTCACGCAGGACACCCACTTGATGGACACCTTGAAGATGCGGTCCTTCCCTTCTCCGGGCAGCGTGACCTCCAGCTCCACCTGCCGGGACGGGCAGAGCACGCGTTACTCACGCAGCTTCTGGAACATGGCTGGGCTGGGGAATTCAGCCCGTCCTGTACCCCACCAGGCTCACACAGGCGCTGTGACTGATGCGGGGCCGGGGACCGCAGCCTGGCCCCGCACACAGAGGCAGCCCAGAGCGAGACAGCGAGAGGCATGCCCTGAGGCGGCACCGCCAGTGTGGGGCACCCCAGACCGGGCGGGGGTCGGAGAGTTGCTTCCTGGTGGAACTGAAGGTGCTGCCGTGGGTCTGGGGGTTCCCATTTTCTGGGTCCCTTAAGAGTCCACTAGCTCAGTTCGCAGTGAAGAGATCAGGAACCAAACGCCTTCTCGGAACAGAGGTGTGGTAAAGCCAACGGCCCAACGCTAACACCCGTGACTCCAGATGGGTCTGCGCCCGCCTACGGCGAAGCCTCCGCTTTCCTTTAACCAAACAGGGTCACAGGGAAATGTGGGAACATCGGTCTCTGAACAGGGAATGCGGGTGGCGGGGACCCGCGCCAGGCTCTTTCCCGCCGACGTTCCCGGGAGCTCTTCTACGAGACCAGCTGATCCCAAGGGCACCGGCACCTCCAGGAACAAAACACGCAGAGAAAAAAAGCTTCAACTACGAGACCCATCAGAATCCCCTGAGAAGAAATTAAAACGCTCTGCCAAGCCTCAGAACGCTCGCCACAACAGTGCTCAACGGTCTCCCCCAGCTCTGTCCGAAGACTCTGCTGTGGTAGCGGAAACAGTCTCTTCTGGTGCCTCCCAGGACGCCAGCCACTGCCCCGATGCGGCCACTGAGCACTTGAAACGTGGACAGTGTGGCCGAGGGACTGAGTTTCCAGCTTGTTAACTTTTCCTGAATCCACACTGACACGGTCACGTGTGGCCAGCAACTGGCGTCCTGACAGAGGTTGGGAGCCTGCCCCAATGACCCACTCCCTGAAGCAGACAGCCTCCACCCGGCTGTGAAGCGCCCCTCACTCCCCCTCACCCCACCCCTCACCCCACCCCTGCCTGGCTCCTCGAGCGCCCGGACCCATCTCTGCCCCATCACTCACGCTCCCGCAGCTCACTGGCCGGTCATCGGAGTACGTCCCCAACATACGGCCAACACAGACCCCACCTAGGGATCAAACATTCTGAATCCTGAAACTAGTATTTATGGCACGTCTAATTTGACAGGTCACGGATTCTATCTACTTTATCCTTAAACATCCAAAGATCCCAGTAGAGGAGACGTGATTCACCACTTCTTATCCATAAAAATACAGAGGCTCAAACTGAAGGTCCAACCCGCTCCCCATGCTACCGGGGCCTGTCACCTCAAGGGGAAGCACGACACAGGTGCGCCTCCCCGGGCCCCCCAAGCCTGCAAGTCCCGGAAGGAAGAGGGTCCACCCTACCGCCCGCCTGCAATGCCCTACCCCTGCGGGGGCCGGACCAGGCTCCTCCCCAGCCTCCCCCCACAACAGGCCGCAGGCCACTCCCCACTCCCCAGGAGCGCCTCCCCTCACGCACTCACAACAGTCAGAGTCACTAGAGCCGAGAGTCGCAAGCCGATCCCGTGCACTGAAGTCACCTGCATGCACGTGTCCCGGAGGACACCTGCCTAGCAGCGCGCGGAGTGCCGCCACGCCGGCAGCCACTCCCCAGCCGTGGCCCACAGCCCAGCGCGGGGACAGCCGAGAGAGAGAAGAGACGTCTGCGGGCCCAGGAACCTCAGGACAGAGCAGCGAGTGGCTGCTCCAGGCCACAGAAGGACAGTGTGGCAGGGCCCCTTCCAGAAGGAAATGACAGAGGTTATGGCTGCACACACGGCTGCTAAAACCGAAGACTAGGACCCCGATGAGCTGTCACCTCATGCCTGTCCCAATGGCCAGAATCCAAACGGTACAAATAGGAAGTGTTGGTGAGGATGCGGAGAAACGGGCCATGCTGGCCACCGCTGGCAGGAACGCAGCCGCCGCGGGACACAGCACGGAGGGTCCTCAAAGAGTGGACGGCGGGAGTTCCCGCGTGATGCGACCCGGCAACGCCACTACGGGAGACGCGCCCGGGAAAACGGAAACACGAACCGGAAGAAACACGCGTGTCCCTGCACGGGCCACAGCGTTCTCTCCAACAGCCACGCGGGACGGCAGCACGGGCACCGGCCGACGGGGTCGCAGGGCGCGGGCTGCGTGTGACCGACAGTGCTCGGTCGTCACGGAGCAGGGCGGCTTGCCGTCTGTGACACCGCGGGCGGGCCCCAGAGCACATCATGCCAAGTGAAACAGACAAACACCACATGATTTTATTTAGATCTGAAATTTAAAAAACAAAACGAACAGAAAAACAGGAAGACTTTTGTAAATCCCGAGAACAAACCAGTGGTCCTGAGAGGGAAGGGGTGGGGGGCCGGGCTAACGAACGAGGGGAGGAGGGGTGCACGCGTCCGGGCAGCGAAGTCTGTCCCGGGGGTGCCCGGCACAGCCCCAGGAGTGCGGTCAGTCCCGTTCAGGACGCCGTGCGGCGACCACAATCGTCATGGGGAGCATTTCGTAACGCACGCAGCTGTCCAAGTGCTTTGTCGTACACCTGAAACACGGTCACGGGCGTGTCCACCACGCTGCAGCCGCAAATGTCAGCCTGAGCCTGCCCAGCGCCCCTCCGCTCCGGTCCTGCAGGACTGCGACCGACAGCCACCACGGGAAGAGCCGCGCCGGGGCTCAGGCGGTGGGAGAGCCTGTCCTTAAGGAGAGGAGAGTCTGGCCTCAAGCACAAACGAGGTATTTAGGAAGTAATGAGGCCTTCAGATAAACAAACCCAACTTTTCTTTGCAAGAAAGGCACCGCCATACCATTTTGCCACGTCAATTAAGAAAATGTGAAAAAAAGTTAAAAAGCAGTAATTACATGAGGTGATGAACATGTTAATTATAACTTAATTGTGGTGATCATTCCACAACGTACAGACATATCACATCATCCCAGACTTTAAATACAAGCAGTTTCATCTGCCGACTACACCTCCATAAAGCTGGGGAGACGCCTCCATGAGCCAACGGGGGCGGGGTAGGCAGCCGGATGTTCCTTCAGCAAAAGACACTTCCACCATGTTTCAGTGGGTTCCAGCCTGGCCTCCTCTTGGCCCCACATGAGGTAGAACGAGGTCCAGGCCCCACAAGTCTCTGCTAGGCTCGGTGCCTCAAGAGGCTGGCCAGCAGGCCTATGTGACAGCTTCGGGACAGAGATGGCTTCACAGGACAGGGCAGCATTGGCCTCCAGCTGTGATACAAGGCTGAGGACGTCCTCTGTCGGTCTGGGCTGCCAGGGGGCAGAGTCCGTCCACACACCAGGATACTTCGATTTCTGAACAAGCCGCAGTTTTCGGACCCAACGACACAGCAGTCCAAGGCCACTGGCTGGAGGTGGGGGACGCAGGGGCTCCTGGCTCTGGGACCTTCCAGGGCCTGACTGGGGCAGGTGGCTCCATCGGGCTCCCCGGCTGCACCCTGGCCTGGAGAAGGGGGAGCCTGCTGTCAAACTCAACCTCTCCAGATAGACCAAAGCCACACTCTCCAAGTCGCTGGGCCAACAGAGTCCGAGCGGCCGTGGGCAGAGTCCCTGCTGGCCCCACGCCCCACAGGAAGCAACAGAGAAAAACTGGATGGAGGAAACAAGCGTGCTCTCGTCCACAGCGCGGCTGTCGTGAGGCCGGGCCCCGTGAGCTCACTGACACCTGTTCCGGGAAAGAGGCAGCCCAGGCAGAGCCCTGGGGCTGGCCACCTCCCACGGAGCCTGCGCAGCCACCCCGTGGGCCATGCAGGTCCCACTGTGGGTGAGCTGTGTGCAGGGAGCTGATATGGAAGGCCCTCTGTGACCACCGGTGGCCAGTCTCCTCAGAAAGCCACTTGTCCCTCCCAATCACTTTGGACAAAATCGCAGTCCTTCCTCATTCATCTTTGAGGGGTGTGGGGACTCGGTTACCCTCCCCAGGGGGACCACAGGGACAGCAAGGGGCTACTCTGCCAGCTGTTACCTGCACCTGCTCAGCACCTCTGACCCAGGCCAGCTGGTTTCTCGGTGCGGGGACAGGCACCATGGCTTGACAGGAGGGACCCCCAGCCCTGAGAAGCACAACAGCTCCAAAGAGCAGAAGGGCTGACCCTTCACCTGGACGCGGCCCAAGGAAGGGACCTGCAGGTGGTTCCCCGCCTCCATGGGCTCCGCCTTCAACCCTACTGAGCCTCGGAGCCAGCGCAGAAGCCCCAGCACCTGCTCAGGTGAGCGGGCTTGGGCTCACCGCCCCGGCCGGATGTGGGGCCCAACGCGGAGCAGGCGGGAGCACAAGCCATGCGTCCTGCGCACGTGTGTCCTCCCTTCCCTGCAGGGAACTGTGCCCCTGGCCTGGCGTGTCACTGCCTTCTAGGAAGCAGACACTCCCGCTTTCTCTGAATAAGCAGAGGGCGACGGGAGCCACCAGAAGCTGAAGACCCGGAGAGGGGCCCAAGGCCAGAACCAGTGATGGGAACAAACAACACAGATTCTGATCTTGCAAATCACGCTGTTAACTGCAAAGTGGGCCTGGGAGTTAACCCCAAAATGAATCAACTCTGACAACTTCCTCAGTCTCGGCTTCTCACTTGTGAGGAGCTGGTCTGGCCGTGGCACCAGCCCCCCAAAGGGCTGGAGTTACGGAGCGTGGGCGACTGAGCCCGGGGAAGGCTGCATTACAGGCACCGCCGCCTGTGAGTAAGGGCCACGGGCCACGCCTTGTGCGCAGACCTGGACGGGGCCCCCGCAGCCCTTTCTGGCCGCCCACAGACACAGGCGAAGGCGCAGTAAAGGGTTATCTCTGACTACAGAAGTGCTCACTGCACAAAGAAAAACACTTTACAAAAAAAAAAAGAGTAAAAGAAACAACAAGAGACGATTTGCTACAAGAGTGAGTTCATGGAGCAGGGAAAGGGCCAGGTTGTATGCACTCTCCCACAGAAGAGACTGACGTCCAGGTATCCCAGCGGTTGGACAGAAACTGAAAAATGACACGCAGCAGTGGCCTGGGCGGGGTCTCCCTGCTGATGGCTGAACCCACAGGAGAGAGCGTGGAGGACGCACCCCGACCTCTCAGACGGCCAACCACACCACCCGTCTCTGCTGGGTGTGTCGTCCTTGTGACTTGACACCCTGACGGCTCAAAGTTCGATCCGGGACCAGCCATAAGGGCATCACACAAGGCTGCTTTTTAGAAATGCAGACTCCCATTCCCCCTGGTTGGGCATCAGGGCCACAAGCAGCTCATCACTAGGGGAGATCCTGCTCCCAGCAGGGCTCGCTGAGTCCTCACAGGAACCCCGGGAAACAGCTCTCTTTCATAGACACAGCACTCAGGGTTTTAAGATGTCTCAGCCCAGGTCCCACCCCTGGGACAGGGCAACGCGAGGCCCAATTCAACCCAGAGCCTGGTCCACCTCTGCAGCGACAAGTTTTAAATCCGAACGCTGTAGGGCTCCCCCACCTCTTCTGAAGGAGAAATGTTCCTATGCCCCGCCTAGTGTCTAATTATAAATGTGTACAGATAAACTGTGAATAAACTCCTTCTGCTTTTTTTCTTATACAACTTTAAACAAAAACAAATGTGCAAATTAAAAACTTCACAATCAATACATTCCAAACGCACCAGCAGGTTTCTTCACAAGGCACAATCCCAACTCCACGGACAGGCAAAGGGTCCCAGGACGCCCTCGAATTCAGATGTCAGTGTTGGCCAGCCCTGCCGTGCCCACTTTTATCTCGGGGTCCCCCTGAGACCAGCTGGCAAGGAGTCCTTATCACTGCGCAGCCTCCCCCTGCCGTTACGTACTTCACGGGTATCAGAGCACGGCCAAGTCCAAGTGGCGCTGCCGGGTGCCAAAACCCCCCACTCTCCCGGCAAGTCAGACGTGCACAAGGAGCTGAGTCACGTCAAGATTAACAAAAGAACAGAAAAGTAAAACCATGTAATGCCCATGGGGAACCCGCAACTTGCTGGCCAGCAGCTTGAGTCTCTAAGCGCCGAGCTGCACTCCCTCCCAGGGACGCGGGGGCTGGAGCCGCTAACTGGGCAGGTCGCTCTCAAAGGCAATCGTCTTTACCGCTCTCATTGGGAGCAATAAGTCATTAGGTTGTTTCTCTGCTGTGCTGTTTCTAGAGTCTGCGTGAAGCTCGTGTCTGACCCGAGCTTTACTCTTCTTCTATTAATAAACACAACCTGTTACCATCCCAGACCAGCCCAGTTGTTGGAAGACGTGCCAAGAAGTGACAACTTCTAGGCAGAAATCGTATGACTCTTTAAGTAAAGCCGTGACAACAGAAACAATCAGAAAAGGTGACATTTTCATGCAAGCAGGGTCTGTGGTGATTAATGATCAGTGATTATCAGGCAGGAGAACACTGGCTGCCACTGGGTCCCACCGCCGCCATCACACACATCCTGGCCCTGCGAACGTGCTCTCCACAGGTCTCTACAGTCCCGCCATGCGACCTGGGCTCCGGTCTGAGGGCGCCGCGCCTGCGTGTGCGGGGGGGTGTGTAGCTCCACAAAGCTCTCGGCTTCTGTCTCTGCACCTGGCCAAGCCCCTGACCCAGGAGAGCACAAGACAGGGAAGGGCGTTTCTCCGGGTCTCAGCGTGAAACACCAGCAACCGGCCACCCCTTCCTCCCAGGTGACCGAGCAGATGACAACACGTTTGAATTTTACTTCACTGCACATCGTCTGACCCAAACTCATGCCCATAAACATACCTTATCCCTCCCGATTGGAAGGGGCATTGCTGTGTACAGATTCTTTCTTCCATCAAACACTGGTTTCCGATCCCCGAAGATCTGTGTTTTAAAGTGCTGGACCATATGTTCCACTATTTCCCTGAAACAGGACAGAATTCAGGCAAAATGTCAATAAAATCAGAGAAACGCACACAAGGACGACAGTCCTCTAGCGCCGGTCTGTGAGCAATTTGTTAAGACCTGTGGCTCCTTTCAGCACGACGACTTTCAACACTCTTCTGTATGGACTCCGGTGGGCGGACGCTCCCTCGGCCAGTCAGACACGGGAGCGCCGTCCCATGCCGGGCGCCTGCGCACCACGCCTGCCACATGACACACGCGCCCTCAACTTCCTGGGGGTCCCGTTCCCCAAGCTGGGGGTCCGGACACCACGTGCTCTGCGGGTGACTTGCAGGACACTCTCCGGGACCTCCCACGAGAGCGGACCCCACCCCTCCCTGGTCGACACGGGGGGCTGGCTTGGCCGTGCTCTTGCTCTGTCACTGCAAAGTCCAAAGATGCCCCACGCCCGTGTTTCCGAGGTCTGTGTGACTCGCTTGGCCTTCGGTGCTCCTGGGATCGGCTGTAAGCATGCACCCTGGGTGCCACTACCCTTTCAGTCTGGGCCCCAGAACAAATACTCTAACCTCGCCTTAAAGCCCAGCGGCAGCCTGACCTAAGGGGACAGTCATGACTGCATGGCCATGAGCACGAAACAGGGTCTTTGTTGCGACGGGACTCAGATGCCGGTGCCGCGCGTTCCCCGGGCTTCATAGTGGCAGAAGTCCCGCGAACACACAGGAACCCCTCTGTTGCGGGGCTCTGGAAGCACTGACCTGGGGGCCCCCCGTGCCCGCTGTGCCTCGCCGTCCACAGCAGAAAGACGCGCAGAAACACACTGAATGGCCAGAGACAGCTCAAATGTCCTGCCGGCTCCTCGGGGGAGAGCGACGCCCCACCCCAGGCTTCCTCCCAAAGCGCCCCATTCAGCACCCTCTGTAGGCATTTCAGGGTGGTTTTGAGGCCTTCTGCTTTAACTCCCCAAATACGTGACTCTTCTTTCACACAAAGCCTCATAAAATACAGACAGGAAAGGCCGTGATACCGGCCCGGGTTGGGCTCCACATCTGAGTCACCGTCAGCAGCTCGTGGGATGTGGGAATGAGGGTGACTCCGGCAGCCGGCTGAGGGGAGGAAGAGGACGTCCAAGAAACTGCCCTCCGCAGGGGAGGTCTGATCTCAGCCTAGTTCTAAGATCTTTCTCTGGGAAAGGGCTTTGGACATCACTCAGGAAGCAAGAATTCATTCCATTCCTTTGCCAGAACATGAGGACCGCTGGCCTACGAAGGCTTTCCTTATTCAGACCGGCTTTGCCCAGCCGACCTTCAACCGTGCTAGTCCTGGCAGCTCAGTCTCCAGGGATCCGGCCAACCCTGCCCCAACACCAGGCCCCTAAGTGATCCCCGGGGCAAAAAGAGCCTTTGGGCATCTTCTCTGATGGTTCCACCAAGAACGCACCAGGCCTCTGACTCCTATGGGAGACAGTAGTGTCTCCTTGCTGGCCCAGCCCTGTAGCCACCGTGCAGTCTCTCTCCGCATCTCCACATACTGCTCTGGGCCATCATCAGAGAGATGTGGTCTCCAGACCACCGCTCTCCAAGCGTTGAAGACCCCCTCTTCTCGGTCAAGGAGTCCCTGTCCACTCAAGTCCCAGAGAGCTGTATGGAGAGCTCCACTCACACCTGAAGAGCAAGTCGTCTGACTGACTCAAGTTTATCCTGGGCGGAAGACAGAGGACCACGGGCTAATGTGACCAATGAACATGGATGGAGAAATGAAGTGCAGGTGACCAGGGGCGGGGCGCCGACCCTCCCCACAACCCGCACAGGCAGCGCAGCCCTCCCCAACGTACCTGCGCACGGCAGCTACCGACCGACCGCGGATCGAGGCCGGTCAGCACGCATTTCATACACCGTCTCTACTGTAGGCTGTATTCTTACAATAAAGTGAGCCAGAGAGAAGAAAATGTCATTAAGAAAATCATGAGGGGGCGCCTGGGTGGCTCAGTGGGTTAAGCCTCTGCCTTCGGCTCAGGTCATGATCTCAGGGTCCTGGGATCGAGTCCCGCATCGGGCTCTCTGCTCAGCAGGGAGCCTGCTTCCTCCTCTCTCTCTGCCTCTCTGCCTACTTGTGATCTCTCTCTCTGTCAAATAAATAAATAAAATCTTAAAAAAAAAAAAAAGAAAATCATGAGGAAAAGAAAATATGATTACTTTCAGCACCGCATTTATTGAAAAAAAAAAAAAAAAAACCCACATGTACGTGGACATGTGCAGTTCAAGCCATGCTGTCCAGGGTCCACTGTATTAACAAGCTGAGTCCAGCGACTTGTGAAAAATGACACGAGTCCATGCCGGGCGGATGTCAGGAATTAAAGGTCGGACCTAATGAGACAAAAGTAACCAACACAAACCGTATGACACACGTCACATAAAAATCTACAGCAGCAACACGTCCGGAAGAAAACCCAGGAGAAAAAAATCTCTAATGACCTTGGGGACAGACAGAGATTTCTTAGAATACAAACAGTATGAACTGCAAGAAAATAAAAAAGAAAATAAAAATAAATTCAAAAACATCATCAAAATTAAAACTTTCACTCTTTAAAAGCTACAGTTACAAAAAAAACAAGACAAGACACCAGGAGTAAATATTCGAGAAACACACTCAGGTGTCTGACAGAGGACACGCACACACGGCGTGTTTTTTAAAAATTCTCGGAACTCAGTAGGACAAACAAGCAAACCCTAAACAGTGGGCACGGCCAAGAACAGACACACTGAAGATGCTGCTAAGGAGATGGCCAGGAAGTGCACGGAAAGACGCTCCTCACTGGGCAAGAGGAAAACTCTCACAAAACCAGCCGCAGAGCCCACCACGCACCCGCGGGGTCCACCCTGACAGACCGCCCAGACTGGCTCGGTGAAGGCCAGCCTGCTCCACAGATCCGCCCGGGGCTGCTGTGAGCCGTGCAACAGCCCGGCCACTCGGGGGGGGGAAAGCTGGCCGCTTCTCAGAAAGGTCAGTGTCCATTCACCACGCCACCTCGTAACCCAGCAGTCACAGAAGAGAAAGGAAGACACACAACTACGTCAATGCTCAAATGCAAACGTGTGTCGCAGTCCCACACTGGAACCGACTCCTATGTCCGTCAACTGGTAGAGAGACGAATCAGGGCCCAAGGTTACGACAGGACATCGTGGGCACTGCTAGTGCCAACATGCTGGCTGCGGGTTAGAAATATGCCTGGGAAGGAGAATGATACCAAACGGCACTACCACAAGATTACGTTTGTAGGAGACTCTCTCGAAGGCACGTCACTGGTCGCCTCTAGACACGGGATGGGGAACTCACTGAAAGGGGCAGGGACGAGTTCTGGGGAGTCAGAACGTCCCACACCGCGATCAAGGTGGCTGTTCCACGTGTATGCATGGTTTTTGTTTTTGTTTTTTTTAAAGATTTTATTTATTTATTTGACAGAGAGAGATTGCAAGTAGGCAGAGAGGCAGGCGGGGGTTGGGGGGAAGCAGGCTCCCCGCTGAGCAGAGAGCCCGATGTAGGACCCTGAGACCATGACCTGAGCTGAAGGCAGAAGCTTTAATCCACTGAGCCACCCAGGCGCCCCATAGGCACAGATTTTTAAAGCTCACTAACTCAAAACTAAAAAGGGATGCATTTTGTTGTATGTAAATGTATCTCAATAAATTTATGTTTTAAAAATCAAAATGTAAAAAGGTTTTTAATTATGATTACTTCAAAGATGTAGGAAAAGCATGACTAAAATTCAACACATGTTCACTATTTTTTTTTTAAGTTAGCAAACTAGGAACAGATGGGAATGTCCTTCATCTGGTGGAGCACTCCAAGATTCACATCCAAAGCGGGGCCACAGACCACAGGCACCACAGAAGGGTGAGAACGGAGAAGGACTGTAAAGAGGAAAACCCCTTACTGGTGGACCTTAGTGCTATGCTTGTTGAAAACCCAGACAAACCTGCAGGCAGGTGCAGAGTCCCTGCCTTTCTATCCGTGGAACCGCAGGGCCCCGCACACCGTGGACATCCATGAACACACAGAAACGCACGCACACGCTTGCCCCCAGTACCGAGTCTCTGTTCATTCACTCACTCACTCATCTGTTCGCACTCTCGGGCAGATGGTGGGCAGGGGAGGAGCTCGTGGACAAGGCTGATCATTCCTGAAACCCAGGAAGCCCAGTCTCATGCTGCAGGGCCACGAGGGAAGGGCCGGGGAACCCAGTATTCGCGGCCCTCGGTTGAAGCCCGAGCCACGTGAATCTTTGGTCTCTACGAACGCCTGCTGCCCTATATTGAGTCCAACACCTTGCCACTCCACATGCCGAACAGTGGGCTCTTCTGTGGCTGGAGTCACACCCTGTGCGCTCCGAACTGCCAGCTCCTGGCCGAGTGTGGCGCACAGCCGGGGCTCAGTAAATATTTGGGGAAAGAAGGAAGCTGTTCAACCATTGCAGGAGTGAGTCATCCTGACATGCTACCAAGGAGCCCTGTGTGGGGGACCAGTCGTCCAGAACCTTGGCCACCACACAGACGAGAGAAGACCCCAATTATCCCCCGTTCTGCTCCCTCCCACACCTCCGTGGCTGACTCTCACAGCAGGGAAGGGGCTGTCACCTTGTACGATCTGGCAAAACATCAACAGGGATGGCACCACTTCATTGCGAGGCCAGGACGCCCACTCTCTGTGAAACAGCACGTCCCTTCCCTCATTAACACGGACTGGCTCCCTCTGGCTTGTCGGTGACTCACCTTCCTTCCTTCCTGCTTCTCGGTCTCTCTCTCTGTTCTACCAGCGGGAAACAGAGGAGCATACAACTTGCCAGGTCAGGACCACCTTCTCAGCTCTCTTCCCTCTTGGGGAGCTTTGTACTAGCCCTCAATGAACTTGGCTTTGCTTCCCACAAAAACAAAAACAAAAATAAAAACAAAAATGAAACAAGCAAGAAACCAAAAAACACTAACAAAACAAAACCCAAAACCCCAAAAAACAACTTGCCATTTCAGTCCGTTACACGCATGGCTCGGCAGCACGAGGGATGTTCACGCTGCTGTGCAACCGTCACCACGGTCCATCTCCACGACCGTCTGATGCCTCAGGGGTAGGTCTGCCCCCATTAAACACGAGTCCCAGGGACCTGACTTGACTAGCTGCTCCTTGGCAACTGCTGGAACACTTCTCAGCGGAGCCACCTGGGCACGTGCGACTTGGTTTCCCGTGTTCAGGCCGGCCTTCCTACCGTGTCTGGTCCTGGACTGCATGAGTCTGGCTCACGCGACAGACACCACGACTGAGCATAGACTTGGGGCTACGCTCCTGACATCACTCATAAGGCAACAGCCCCTAAAGACGATCTGCGCTCACTCTGCAGACCCCTAATGGGCTCGTCTCTTACAGAATGGTCCCCATAATAAAATGTCTGCCAGACACGACACACGCACAACCCACTTAGCCCTCACACAGCCTCAGAGGTGGCCTCTGTCCTCGCCACTGATGCCCAAGGATGCAGCCACATGCAGGCACACGCTACTAAGTGCCAGCAGCAAGATGCGAGACCGCCTGGCAGTATCTGGAACATGTTTGCTGAGCCAAACAGGCTGGCACACTTCCTATTTGCTTTTTAATCCTTTTGTCATAATTCTCGGCAAGTTTTCTCTTTAAAAAAAAAAATGCAGGGCGCCTGGGTGGCTCAGTGGTTAAGCTGCTGCCTTCGGCTCAGGTCATGATCTCAGGGTCCTGGGATCGAGTCCCGCATCGGGCTCTCTGCTCAGCAGGGAGCCTGCTTCCTCCTCTCTCTCTCTCTCTGCCTGCCTCTCTGCCTACTTGTGATTTCTCTCTGTCAAATAAATAAATAAAATCTTAAAAAAAAAAAAAAATCTTTAAAAAAAAAAAAAAATGCAGTCTTGGGGCCCCCGGGGGGCTCAGTTAGTTAAGCAGCCCACTCTTGATTCTGGGTCAGGTCATGATCTCAGGCTTGTGAGATCAGGTCCAGCACTCAGTGGGAAGCCTGAGAAAGATTTCTGCCCCCCGCTGTCGTGTGCTCGGCAATCTTTTCTTGATTCCTAACTACACAGGTTTTGCGTTTAATGACATCTTCACTGTCAATTTCAAATACAGATAATGCCGGAAATCTGCCTGGACCACCTCCTCATCTCAAGCCTCTTCTCAGAAGTGATCTGTTCATTTTCAAATCTGTGCATTTACAGAAATACCCAGGTACATAAAAAGAAATACAATGTATCATTCTTTTTCAGACATATGGCATCACACACATGGTCTGGAGCTTGCTGTGTTCCTTCTAAGTGTCTCTGAGAGGGGCCCTTGTCACTAGATACAAAGTAGCCATCAAGTATAGAAAGAGACACATTATTGTATCACGTGCTCTGATTCATATTAACCAACCACTTACAACCTGGCTGCCTGTGCTTCCGGACTGGGAGCGCTGTGTCACTGTTGCCTACAGTGTCACTCGTCTACAGTGTCACTTGTCTACAGCTATGTGGTACTATGCAGAACTCACTTAACCATCCCTCCTGACTGACATGGGGATGGCTTCTCTTTCTTTCCATCACAATGTGAGACATACTCATACATCTCTTTGGGATAAATACTTAGAAGAAAGGATACATACACATACTATTTTCACTTTAACGTATGGACTGTCCTCAAAAATCTTGACCAAGGGACCCCTCCAGAGGGCAGCACCCGAGGTAAACAGCAGGCCACAAACAGCCCAGCCACACTGCAGCCCCCTGCCCACCCCCACCCCACAGAGGGCTCACCCCTGCAGTGTTCTCTCGACAGAGCTGGAGAGGAACAAGAAGGACAGGACGGTCAGAGGGCAAGGAGCCATCTTGCCTGCCGTGCTCTGAGCAGATTGCTCGAATTCTGACCCACTGCCAAGGTTTCCCAGTGCCGGCGGCAAGGCCCCCACACCCCGGCCCAGTGCTGTGCTCTGGCTACTCTGTGAGACCATCTCTGTGTCCAGAGGGATACGGAAGCGTCTGAAGAAGAGGTACCTCGCCTTACACTGAATCCCTCCCACAGCAGCCACTTGCTGGTGCACGGTGACGGAGGGTGTGGCCCGAGAAGGAGGGCCCACTAGCAAGAACCCACAGTGACGTGTCACATAGGACACGGATGGCAGTTTTTGCTCAGCTTTGCACCAAAGCTTTAGGGTTGAACTTACTACCATCTACCATGTGCACTGCACAAGGTTTTGGGAACTCAGAGTTAAGACACTGTCCTTGCTGTAACAGAGGCTGTAGCGTGGAAGGAGAAACAGGTAAGGAGACGGGATGTTAAGGACTGTCTTGCCGGTCACTCGCAGGGGACGGAGCGCAGCGAACTCTGTGCTTTCTCTGTCTTCCTGATCCACGCAGAGGCTCCCTCCAGCAGCAGCTCGGCCTCCGAGGACCACCAGATGCCGGTGGGACTCTCTTCCCCACGAAGGGCACGGTCTGTGTCTCTCTTGCCCATGCTGCACCCCCGCTGGCACAGTACCCACCTCACGAGTGGGGGTTTCATAAATGTGGCTGGTCAGACTGCCGGCAGAGTTGGGAGAAGGAGGGTTAACCCAGAGTGCCAGCAGGTGTGTTTTGGTAACAGGAAAACTTTACTTCCAACATCTTTCTATGCTATTTTGATGGATAACAATTTTGAGATTGGACCTTAGCCAGAGTCCACCACGAGCCGCAGTGAAATAAAGACTCCTGAACGCTCACACATCTCACTAGGCCGCAGTTCCCAGCCTGGCTCAAAACCCAGGGGAGAAGCAGGCATGCTAGTAAGCGGACTGGCCGCGGCCACAGAACTGCAGCTCCAACCCCATCTTTATTACTTACTGTTTGACTTGAGGGAATTTCCAAACACTGGGTCACTTTATTTTTTTTTTTTAATTATTAAAAAAAGTTGGGCACTTGGGTGGCTCAGTGGGTTAAGCCGCTGCCTTCAGCTCAGGTCATGATCTCAGGGTCTTGGGATCGCGCCCCACATCGGGCTCTCTGCTCAGCGGGGAGCCTGCTTCCCCCTCTCTCTCTCTCTGCCTGCCTCTCTGCCTACTTGTGATCTCTCTCTGTCAAATAAATAAATAAAATCTTAAAAAAAATTATTAAAAAAAGTTGTTATTCTAATACAAGTTATATTTATAATTAGGGTTACATTTGGTGGTGTGACAAGTTTGGTACATTTTATTATCTCCACATGGCATAAGGTTTACATTTTAGATTTTTGTCAAGATATCCTGATTACAATGGCAACATGAGGCATGAGGATTACAGTACCATCATCAAGCTGGTTCTTGTGAGATTCTCATGCTGCCCTGACATGAGAGCCTCCTCTTCTACTTCTCTCTGCTCTATCTGTTGAATCTCTTTGGAAACACACAGATTATCAACTTAGTCATTCTGAACTCTATTCTGCAGACACCTCTGTATTTCTTCATCTCTATCACTTTTTAAAGCTATTTTTAATATACCTGTTGTCTCAAAGGTTTTCTTCAATTTTGTTGCAAGCGAGGAAGTCATATTATTTCTGCTTTTCCCAGGAGGCAATTGAGTACTTTCTTCTAGCATGGATGACTGTGACCCTGCAATTGCACTCCTGGGTATTTACCCCAAAGATACAGATGGAATGAAAAGAAGGGCCATCTGTACCCCAATGTTCATAGCAGCAATGGCCATGGTCGCCAAACTGTGGAAAGAACCAAGATGCCCTTCAACGGACGAATGGATAAGGAAGATGTGGTCCATATACACTATGGAGTATGATGCCTCCATCAGAAAGGACGAATATCCAACTTTTGTAGTAACATGGACGGGACTGGAAGAGATTATGCTGAGTGAAATAAGTCAAGCAGAGAGAGTCAATTATCATATGGTTTCACTTATTTGTGGAGCATAACAAATAGCACGGAGGACATGGGGAGTTAGAGAGGAGAAGGGAGTTGGGGGAAATTGGAAGGGGAGGTGAACCATGAGAGACTATGGACTCTGAAAAACAATCTGAGGGGTTTGAAGGGGCGGAGGTGGGAGGTTGGGGTACCAGGTGGTGGGTATTAGAGAGAGCACAGATTGCATGGAGCACTGGGTGTGGCGAAAAAATAATGAATACTGTTATGCTGAAAATAAATAAATTTAATTAAAAAAAAAAAAAGAATATATGGACCACAAGTAGGAGGACTGTGAAGTAGAGAGGCACCACTGAGGCAAAACACCACTGACAGCCTAAGCCCTCAGAGGCAGTGCCACAATACAGACCCATTCATGATGAGCAGATCTCACTGTGGATAACTGGGTCACTGTAGAACCTTGTTGATGGAACTACAAGGATGTGGCAGTACACTCAGGTAAAGATATCACATTTTAATCCCCAAAAGCCTTTTTCTGTTGCCGGATGACAAAGCCTGAGTCATGTCTCCTTCATGAAAAAAAATAAAATAAAATAAACCAATACCCCCCAATCTTGTTTGAAAGGAGCCCAACTGCTCACACCGATAAAAAGCCCAGAAGATGTGTGGCTTCTCCGTGCCTTCCCCCACCTCTCAGAGGACATCTCAATCACAGGCCCACACGAGTGTCCGGCTCAGGGAAGCTCGGCATCGGCCACGGCCACGGGTGGACAGTCTCACAGCGCTTCCGGCTGGAAGACCGTCACTGAAGAAGCTGCTGAAACCAGCTGTCCCCAACGTTTTTCTCCAGAGACACGTGTTTTTCCTAAGTGGGTATTTTCAAGGTTCTCATGTCTTTGTCACGTGCTGTCTCTTTGGGACAGACACTCAGCAGTAGACCTGGCAGATCAAAAGGCAAGCGCCCTCTTTATTGTAATACTCCCACTAAATCACCTTCTGAAGAACCTGGCCTGGGACCCTGGGCGGGCTCAGCTGGTAGTGCACACAGCTCGCTCTAAAAGTCAGGATTATGAGTTCAAGCCCTACACTGGGCATGGAGCCTACCTAAAAAATTTAAAAATAAGGAGCCTGGACCAATGAATATTGGTCACACTGGGCAAATCCAAGTGTTTATTTTTTTTATTTTTCTTTTCATTAAGATAGTAGTTTTGCTTTTTTTTTTTTAATTTAAATCCAATTAGCCAACAAATAGTACATCATTAATTTCAGACACAGTGTTCAATGATTCATTAGTTGCATATAATACCCAGTGCCCACCAATCACGTGCCTTCTTTCACGCCCATCACCCAGTGGCCCCATCCCGCAGCCACCTCCCCTCCAGCAACCCTCAGTTTGTTTCCCAGAGTCAAGAGTCTCTCATGGTTTGGTCTCCCTCTCTGATTCCTTTCCGCTATGATAATTGTCTTTCTGTCTGACTTATGTCATTTAGCATAATACCTTTCAGTTCCATACCCGTCGATGTAAATGGTAGGCATTCATCCTTTCTGAAGGCTGAGTAACGCCCCACTGTGTATATGGACCACGTCTTCTCTATCCATTCATCTGTTGAGGGCATCTCCATTCCTTCCACTGTTTGGCGACCGTGGACATTGCTGCTATGAACACTGGGGTGCACGTGCCCCCTTGTTTCACTACATCTGTATCTTTGGGGTAAATACCCACACTGTTTAGCTTTATAGATAAGGGAAATGAATCCCCCATTCTTTCTCTTAAAAAGACTGTAATCAGGAAAAAAATACAGCAGCAAAGAGCACTTCATACGGCACCAGCACAAACTGGGCAACCAATCTGAGTTTGCAAACTGCAACTGAGAATTCTGTCTCTGACCATGACAAAGTAATTAGTCCTAGACTTATCCTTCTACCCTCACTACGAAACTACAGAAAATAGAGGACAGCTACTTCTGGCCCCGAAACAGGCGGCTCGAAGACTGACTGATGAGGCATGGAGAACTCATGAGGTAAGCCACATATCCGCTCGGCCTGGGAGCAGTTTCCAAACTACAGCACGGGGGAAAGGAGCACCGGAGAGCCGCAGTCTCACTGCACTGGAGAGATGGGGGCAGAGTCTGGATCTGCAAAAAAGGCAGGAATATGTAGAACAAGGTACCAGAGAAGCAACAGCCAGACTCCCTCAATGTAACGTATATAAGGTTCAGGAATGGCAAAAATTTACTGTGTGTGTAAATAAGCAAAAAGGGTGATGTTAGGAATCAAAGGAAAAACCTGTCGATAGAAACAGATCCCGAAAAGAGCCACATGTTGTAAAGAGCGGACAAGGACGGCTGTGATACATGCGCTACTACTGTAAGGACACTCGAGGTCATTAAGAAGAAGATGGGGACAACGAGTGAACAGACGGGGAGTCTCAGCAGAGAACGTAAACTATGAAAAGGAACCAAATGCAAAACCTAGAACTGAGAAATACAGCATGTAAATGCCAAGTATTAGATGATTACCATACAAGACTAGATACAACAACAAAAAGCAGAGAGGGTCAAGAGATCTTGAAGACAGATCAATAAGGATTATCCAAACTGAAAACAGAGAGGAAAAAGACTTTTTTAAAAATCATAGTTTCAATGACAATATAAAAATGGCCTAAGATACACGTAACTGCAATCCCATAGAGGAGAAAATGGGGCAGAAAAAATATTTTAAGAAATGATAGCCAACATTTCACCCAAATTTCATGAAAGATAATTAGCACACAAATCCAGAAAAACTCTAATGAACCCCAAGAAGGAAAAATACAAAGAAAATCACACTTGTGCACATCAGAATCAAACTGCTGAAAAGCAAAATTAAAACAGAAAATATTCACAAGAAAAATGACAAATTACATATAGGTGAAGTAAAATAAACTGAAAATTCACCAGAAGAAATGATGATTAAAAGGTAATATAATGAGGGCGCCTGGGTGGCCCAGTGGGTTAAGCCTCTGCCTCGACTCAGGTCATGATTCCAGGGTCCTGGGATCGAGCCCGGCATCGGGCTCCCTGCTCAGCAGGGAGCTGGCTTCCCCGTCTCTCTCTCCGCCTGCCTCTTTGCCTACTTGTGATCTCTGTCTGTCAAATAAACAAATAAAATCTTAAAAAAAAAAAAAAGGTAATATAATGACAACTTTAAAGAGTTGGGGGGAAAATGTAAATTTAGAATTCTATATCCAGCAAAAATATCTTGCAAAATAAGAAGGAAATGAACACATTTGTACATTTCCAAAAGGTGCTAGAAGAATTCATCCCCTCATGGGCACACCTGCACAAGAAAGGCTAATAGATGTTCTTTAGGCGGAAAGGAAGTGATGCCAGGTGAAAACACTCCACAGCGGAGAACTGGGTGTGGTTCATATACGGGTAAACAGACCGTTTTCTTAATTTCCTTAAAATAACAGCATCCTACCGTGGAATTTATAATGTATACAGAAGTAAAATAAATGACAACAGCAAAACGACAGACAGGTCAAAGGAATTACACTACTATGAAATTCCTACATTTTATACAAAGTTACAGTCTTAACACCAAGTCGACTGGTGACTCCAAGGTGCGGACTGAAATGCAGAAAGTGATCACGTAAAAAGCCAAAAGAGGTAAAGGCACAAACTAGCCAAGGGAATCAATGGAACAAAGAAGGTCTGATGAGCCCAAAGGGAGAAGGGCAAAGAGAAACAAGAATAAAGAATAAAAAACAGTGGGACGGTGGCCCTCAACCGCAGGTAACTGAATTTACAGTTACATTGTATTTATGCAAATTGAACACGCCCATTAAGATCCGGAAATAGAGTAAGTCCCCGTGCTATCTACAATGGACGTACTTGAAACACACACACAGGTTGACAGGGGAAGTCCATACAGGCTACAGGCCAGCTGAACAGTAAGCTAGAGATGGCTGTGACTATACTGATAGCCAGGCAGAAAAGGCTTATTTTATTTATTTATTTAAATATTTTACTTATTTATTTGACAGAGACCACAAGTAGACAGAACAACAGAGGCGGGGGTGGGGGAGCAGGCTCCCTGCTGAGCAGACAGCCCCGATGCAGGGCTCGATCCCAGGACCCTGAGATCATGACCTGAGCCCAAGGCAGAGGCTTAACCCACTGAGCCACCAGGCGCCCGAAGAAAAGGCTTTTTAAACCAGAAGAGTTACAAAATATGGAGAATATGTCCTAGTGATAAACAGGTCAATTTATCACCGAAGACAAAAAACTATAAATGTGGGTATCTAGTAGGAGAGCTTCGAAACACATGAAATCAGAACGGTCCTGAAGGGAGACAAAGACCAAGCGGCGTCACAGCAGGACAGAACAATGACAATGGGTGTGAAGGATTGGGGCGGCGTCTACTCGCCATAAATTCCCAGACCCACCAAACTCAGGAGACACTTTCTTTTCGAGCGTCTGAACAACACTTAAGATCAACCACATGCTGAGCCATAAAATAAATTTCAAAAGAATCAAATCTTAGAGAGAATGGTCTGTAACCATAAAAGACTTAAATTAGCCACCAAAGACAACAGGGTATCAAAAAAAATTCCCCGAAGAGTTAAAATTTGAACACATTTCTTTCTTTTTTTAAAAAAATTTTATTTATTTGACAGAGGGAGATCACAAGCAGGCAGAGAGAGGGGGAAGCAGGCGCCCGATGTAGGGCTCGATCCCAGGACTCTGGGATCATGACCTGAGCCGCAGAGGCTTTAACCCACTGAGCCACCCAGGCGCCCCCAAATTTGAACACATTTCTAAAAACAAAAAAACATGGATTAAAGAAAATTCACAGGGAAAATGAGAGAATACTTTCAATGAAAATTATAATGTATCAAAACTTGTGGGCTGTAGCTAAAACCAGGCACAGAGGGAAACCTACAGCCTTAAACAAATGGACTGGAAAAGAAAGAAGGTTGAAATTTGATGATCTAACCTCAAAACGAATAGGGTAATAAAGATCAGAGAAAAGAAAACAGATAGGGGCATCCACAAACGAGAAAAATCAGCAAAGTAAAAAGCCGTTTCTATGCAAAGAAGGCTGTGACCGACAGCCCCGTGGCAAAGCCGATGAAGGAAAGAGACAGAAACAGAGTTTGCTCGGTGGGTCCCACCCACGTGAAAGGGACATTAGGAACCATTTCCGCCAGTCAACTCAACAACACGCAGGAACGGGATTCCTTGAGAGACGCAAACCACCGAACTGACTGACACAAAAAGAGACAGGAAATTCTGAACAGCTCAGTATCTGATAAAGAAATGAAACAGTAGGAAGAAAAGTCAAGGTCTGAGTCATTTCAGTGAAAAATTCAGTCACACATTCAAGAAAGAAATCACGCCCATCTTTCACGTTCCTCTTGCAGAATCCCGAGGAGGACGGAGCACCTCCCAGCCTGCGGGACAATGCCTCAAGCCCCTGCTATCAAAACCCAAGAAGAGAAATACAGGTCAATGTTTCTCGGAAGTAGAGACACAAAAATTGACCAAGAAATGCTAACAAATTAAGTCTGGCAATATATAAAAATAACTAATTGTGACTAAAGATGTGGGTCAAATAATACATCATGACTCACAGAAATTCATGCTAATTTAACACACAAAAAAATCAGTGTAATACACCTCCCTAATAGCAGGTGGGAAGGGGCCCCTGGGTGGGCTCAGTGGGTTGAGCGTCCGACTCTTGGTTTGGACTCAGGTCGTGATCTCAGGGTCGTGGGATCGAGCCCCACATCAGGCTCTGTGCTCGGCATGGAGTCTGCCTGAGACCCTCTCTCCCTCTTTCCTCCACGCCCCCCAAATAAATAAATCTTTAAAAATAAAACAGGAGCTAGGGGAAAAAAAGAAAAACTACCTGATTACACCAACAGATGCAGAAAAAGCATTTGGCAGAACTCAAAACCCAATGATGGGACATTTCTCAGCAAACTAGGGAGAGAATTCCCTCTGCCTAGTAAAGGGGCTCCGAGACAATCCTACAACCACCAGAACATTTTGTAGGTGCAGGCAGGATGATTCCCCCCAGGAGTGGAAACAAGGCAAGGAGGTCTGTTTTTACCACATCTATCCAATGTTATTTACACTGGGTTTCTTAGACACTGTAATGAAGTAAAAAAAATAAAATAAAAATAAGTAACTTGCTTTAGAAACTGGAAAGAAAGAAAACGACCTTTGTTAAAAAAAAATAATGAAAAACTCTTTAACATCCTTAAAGTACACAACCAAATGGTTTTGGTCTATTCACGGGGTTGTCCCCCTTAGAGAACCACAGCCCAAGTTTAGAAAACTTGCCATCACTCTGAAAAGAAACCCCACACTCGTTAGCAGTCGCTCCTTCTGAAAAACTTCCTTCCTGGACGATGAAATTTTAAAATACGACTTATATGAACATCAAAGAACACCAGGAACTTAAGAGAGCATAAACGGAAAGGCGTCTGTGTGGAACAGGAGGACTAAGTCCCACAAGAAGTTCAGGCAGACCCCGTCCATGGGGACGGCAGCCCTGTGTTCGGACCAGAAGATGCAACGGCGTCCGCTTTCCCCAACTGATCTGTGCTTTCAAAGCCACCGCAAGAGAGTATTCGGGGGCCTTCCTGGTAGCAGGGAAAATCAGCGGAGTCACCCCGCCCCCACAGGCACCCAGGTGAGTCGATGCGGAAAGAGAAGTCTTCTCAACGGACTCTAACTTCCCAGCACACGAGCATTCGTCCAAGATGGGCCACAGGCCTGAACAGACACACCGGCCCGGGGCACATGGGGGCTCGGGAGGTTAAGCCACCAACTCTTGGTTTCGGCTCAGGCCATGATCTCACGGGTCATGAGCTGGAGCTCCGAGTCAGGCCCTGAGCTCAAACCTGAGTCAGCTTGAAATTCTGTCTCTGCTCCTCCCCCTGCCTGAGCGCACACTCTCACACTCTCGCACACTCGTGCGCTCTCCCAAATAAAATCATACACACACACACACATATATATGTCATATGTATAATAAATAAAATCACATATGTGTGTGTGTATATATATATATACCCAAAATGTAATCTGCTTAAAAAAGAATACCTTGCTCCCTTCAGACAGACAAAGATTTCCTGGAGAGAACATACAATATCATAACAATTTTCAACATTTTATAGCTTGGATGTCAACAAAATTATAAAAATCTGCTCATTAAGAGACACCACTTAGTGCCGTGGCAAGCCTCAAACCAGGCAGAAAACCAACACCGACCTGTACCTCACACCGACCTGTACCTCACAATGACCTGTACCTCCCGTACATGACCGACTCCGACAGACCAGTAACAAAGATGCAAGGCAGGAAGAGGCTTTCACAGACACTTTATTAGAAAATACTATGTGGGGGCGCCTGGGTGGCTCAGTGGGTTAAGCCTCTGCCTTCGGCTCAGGTCATGATCCCAGGGTCCTGGGATTGAGCCCCGCATCGGGCTCTCTGCTCAGCAGGGAGCCTGCTTCCCTTCCTCTCTCTGCCTGCCTCTCTGCCTGCTTGTGATCTCTGCCAAATAAATAAATAAAATCTTTTTAAAAAAAAAAAAAAGAAAGAAAAGAAAAAGATATACTACGTGACGTGCAAATGTAGCGGAATCACAGCTACGAGCACAGGGAAAGTGCTCGACTCACTCTCAGGACGTGGAAATTGAAACCACGAAGAGAAACCAAGAGACACCACTGAAACCTCAAAACTCCCCAAGACTGACCGTCCCACACACTGAAGACATGGGACAACCAGAACCTCGCCCGGACGGTGGGAGAGCGAGGCCCAGCTGCCCCTCCGGACAGCCCCTTCGCGGTGTCTCACGCCGCTAAGCCTGCGCCTCCCCTGAGACCCGGCAACTTCACTCCTGCATCCAAGAGAAACGAAAACGTGCGTGCCCACAAAAGACTTCAACAGCTTTGTTCATGATGGCCAAACCCAGACAGCCCAAGCATCCAACAAGAGGATGAAGAAACTATGAAATACTCGTATCATGGGACAGTCCTCGGCAGTGACAACTAGAAGCTATTGAGCCACACAGCAATACGAGTCCGTCTCAACGACTCACGCCCAGTGCAAGGAGCAGGTCGCGGAGACGCCCCACAGGCTGTGCGAGTCCTCTGTGCCCCGGCCCCTCCCCCGCAGCAGGGAACAAACCAGCGGTGACACAGGTCAGAGCAGTGGCCTCGGGGCTGCAAGTGACGAAGAGGGCACAAGGAGACGCTCTCAGCCGACGGGCAGGCACAGGACCGTGTCCAAACACGGACCTACACCCTCAAACTGCATCAAGACGCGATGAACTACACGACATTTTTGGAAAAGGAACCGCACAGAAAGCTCCGGGGAAGGGCCTGCTGCGTGCGCAGGGGAGCCACGCGTCCGTCACAACCGGTAGAGGGTGAAGCGACAGATACCTGTTCACTCTCCTGGGGCATTTCTCCGGCTTGATGTCCAATTCGTAATGATAGATGTCAATTTTTGGAATGTCCATTTCAAAGAAGTTGGCCTGTAACTTGATGGTTCTCCCGGAGGTCCCGAAGTCGGGTCTAGGCGGAGGCTTGAAGGCATATCCTTGGATGGGCGGCGGCGGCGCGGGAGGCGCGAGCACTGGAAGGGCCAAGAGAACGCGGGTTACCCAGGGAGCAGCGGCTTTCCCGGAGCTCGTGCGCCGCCGCCACCGTGCAGCCCGCCCTTCCCAGCTCCCGCGGACCCGCTGTCACACGCCGCCCCCCACAGCGGGGCGCACGAGGGCCCCTGCCACGGCTCGCCCGGGGCACCACTTCCTCCCCCCACCCCTCCTCCAGGGGCTTCAGACAGCTGTGCTCCGGCGCCCGTCCGCGCCATCTCTCCCGTCCCTGGAACCACAACGCACGCCCTTCCCCGCAGACCAACAGCACATTTCCACAAAGGGGGGCCTCAACGTCAAGCCACCTCTTGACTTCAAAGGCACCGCAGTGGCTCACGGCTCATGTGTGTGTCTGTACATCGCTGCCCTGTCTTTGCATGTGACAGAGACCGGGAAAACGGGACCATGTGAATTCTCAGGAGACGAGACCCAAGGGTTACGATGCATACGGGGGCCAAGAACCCCACGCTGGGGGCCCTGCATTCTCGGGTGAGTCGTTCACTTAAGCAAGGGATGTACTCCTCCCCCACAGACAGTAGACAGAAACTTCACCCCACGCAAATTTTCACTAATTCTAGTAAAGTTCACACTGTGGCTTAGGAAAAGAAATCAACTAAATAATTTTCCAATAACAGAATACTCTTAATTTTTGCTTGTCTTTTTTTTAAAATCCTCGTTAAAAAATAAAAAAAGAGAGAGAGAGAGAGAGAAAGACAGAAAAAAATCCCACATACTTCAATCCCTGCTGATATTTACCGGAAACGAAAGTACGCTACTAAGAATAATTTAAGCTGTTTTTACTGCATTTCTGACCTAGAAAAACTCAGAGCCCTTCAGTTACTCTTTTTGTTTTGTTTTCTTTCTACGAGAAAACAAACATGCTTCAAAGGTTGTTATTCTCACTGAGTTGTACCACCTGGAACCCTCCAGGTCTGTCTCACGGAGCAACTCTGACCGTAGATGCCGTGTTTACAGACTCGCACACCACACACCAGCCCTTCAACAAGCACACTCGTGTGCCCCTTACTCCTTACTCGTGTAACGTCCGGGACGGAGGACACAAACATGAACAGTGCAGGCAGCTCCCGGGGCCCCTCCCGGAGCAGCATGGGGACGCACGCCAGCAGAGGACTGGGCACTGGGCGGGTCTGCTCCCCGCAGGCACAGGCTACGCGTGATCCTCGGCACTACAGACCCTGCCCCTGCCCAGGAGCGGACTGCACCGTCTGCCCGCACGCCCTCCCTGCTCCTAGGCAGAAGCCTAATCTACAAGATGCATCTTGCGAATACAGAAGCACAGCAGAACCGCACACGAGTTGACAACTGTGCCCCAGGAAGTGCCCAGCCACACCAAATAAGGGCTTTCCAGTTTACACGGTGCTTTTCACATGTTTCTTGACTGTGCATCACAGCTACGGAGCCAAGATGTTGCTTCTGAAAAGGGAAGCTGTCCAAGGCTCAGAGAGGAGCAGCGAGCCGGGGTGCCCGTTTCTGAAGCAAGGCTTCCTTCCGCCCCTCAGCGGCCATTTGTCCCCAGCTAGAGGGGATGAGTTTACTGTCCTAAAATCTAACCACTGGCACAGACATGCCTGCAGCCCATTTCTCTGGCTGAGCCCGTTTCTCCTGTCTCCGTGATACCTACCACTTCCGGAGAACCGCCGCGGGAAACTAGGGAACCTGCCACGGCCCGTGTCACTGACCCGGGTCAATGAAAGCGGTGGGAAAACACAACGGCGATACGTTCACGGAATACGTGACTTCACAAGCTATTTCTTCCTTGCTTCTAGCTTTTAACCCGAAAATCCTGAGAGCTCTGGGCCGGTGTGCAGAGTACAGGACCACAAACCAAGCCCTGACGGTGCCCCAAGCAGAGCAGGGGGCGGTCCCCGCAGCTTCAGGCCCCCGGGAAGGAAAGGCTCCTAACATGAGGATACAGAGTCCGGCCCAGCCTTGCCCTCGGGGAGATCCGGGACTCATGCCTCTTGAGGAGTCGTAAAATGCTAAGACAAGCGGGACTGGGACCCGGAGGGGACCTCGCCCAGGCCAGGCGGTTGCTTTTGTGGGGGTCAGCTCTTGGCCCAGGGGAAGATGATGTTCTGAGATGAAAACCCAATGCCGACCAGCACACACACCTTCTTCACGGTCAACACAGATGACTCCGAAAATTAATTCCAGTGTCACCTAGAGAGCAACTCGCCATGCGCGCCCTTCCCGTGGCCCATCTCCGCTCACCTGCGCCGCAGGAGGAACAGAGAAGCAGAGATGCCGGGAGCCATGGACAAGTGGGGGGGGGGGCGCTCCACGCCCCAAGCCCACGGCCCCAAGCTTGGTGAGCGCGTGCTACGGAGATGGGGGACGGTCCTCAGCTCAGCCTCCCCTGCCTCCCCTCCCCATCAACATCTGCTGAATACAGGACAGCCTAAGAGGAGGATCTGGGGGGGCTTCACCAGAGAAGATGTCCCTGAGCGGCTCAGTGGGGACTTCACCCCAAAACCCGACCCTGCGGTAAGACCCCAGGTCCTCTCCAGCTGTGCTGACGCCGGCCACCCGTGCTGGTCCCAGCACCCTCCCCGCCTCCAGGTGCTCCCAGCTTCTCCACCCTCCGCGAGACACGCTGCTTCCCTCTGCTCAAAGGTCCACCGGATGCCCAGGCCCGCATCTCCCCCGCCCCACGGCCCCAGCAGGTGCACCCCTCCCCACCGGCCACGGGGCACGCGGTCCTGCTGGGAATGTGCTTCCACTGTGTCCGCGCCATCGGACTGCTGCCCCGGGGGGCGAAACCCTGGGGAATAGGAAGGCGACCCCTCCTTCCTCATCCAGGAGCCCTGGACGGTCACCGCAGGAAGGGACCTCGGCAGGGGGGAAACGGCGGGTCCGAGGCCAGCACAGTCCCTGGCCCACCACCGACGCACCCGCGAGTTGCACCACTGACCGAAGCGCGTTACAAGGGCCGGGGAGCCCCAGCATGTAAGCCGGCACGGGTAACGCAGGCGACGAGTGTTTGCGGAACTGCTGCTGGGAACTCGGCACACGTGCTCAGAAATTCCATTTTTAGAGCCACGTCTCCATCAGTGAAAGGGAGACGTAGTGAATGAGTAATCAACTTCCTATATGAGCAACTGGGTCACGGCAACTGGGAAGTTTTGCTGTTTTTTTTTTTCTTTCTTTCTTTTTTTTTTTACAGGCGCCGTGGAAAGCAAGCCTGTCGCTGTGTTCTATGTAAGGCTTCTGCGGGACGGGGCTCTCCTCCCCAAGAAATCCAGGTCTCAGGGCGGGGGTGTCACCCGCCTATTTTCATGGGAGGGTCCCAGAGCAGGCTGTGTGACACCTGCCCCACGCACCACCTCCTGGCAGCCCCCTTGCCAGAGCGGGGCTTCTGTCCCAGCCCTCCCTAAGTAACGGGTGCACACACAGGACAAGAAGTGGGGTGACCAGAGAGTCAAGACTTGTAGAGGCTCTCCCACGTAGCAGATAACTGAGAGCCTGCGGGTCTGGGTCACCTGTCTTCTTCACTTAACTACAGGTCACAGAGCACTTTCCACAGTGGCCTCCATGGGCGACTGCCTACCGAACACGTGGTCTCGCTTCCCCACCTGTGATGACGGACAGGGACCAGGTGGCCGCTTTCATACAGTGCGGTCTTCTCTGACGTCAAAACACACACTCACTACAGAAGATACAAAAAAATACAGAGAACAGAAAAGTTGCCTGTGACGCCACCAGAGGTAATCCCTGTTCAAAGTCAGTCTCTGCACACACGCACGACACACAATGTGTGCACCTGCGCTGACACAACCATGCAGACTTCTCCCTGACGGCTTTCATCTAACGTCCTATTACGCAATTCTCCACAACGAATCTTCGCTGAGGGCCGTGCGCACGGAGCCGTCTCCTGCCGATGCGTCTCAGTGGTTCCCAAACATCCCTGTAAACAGTACGCGCTGCGCTGAAGACCCACAAAGGAACGCCTCTACCTGTGTCCTTGGAGCGGCAGCAGGGGCCCACCGGAGGGCTCAGCGCACGAGGGGGACCCTGCCTTCCGCAGCACCTGCCGGGGGCTCCCGTGCCACCTATGGCCACTGCCACCCTTGCACCCGCACACGGAGAACAGACTGCCCGATCGACGCGCGGCCCTCACTGGCTCGGGCTCCAGGTTTCTGGTCTCTACAACGAAGGACTTGCTGACCAATTAATGCCCTGAATCTGACCCCAGGTCAGGCACGGACGCACCCCCAGGAACACAGGGTCTGAGTGAGAGGCCGCAGTGCACAGACAGGAACGGGGTCCTGAGCCCAGATGCCGGGCCTCGGAATCTGCAGGACGAGCATCTTCCCCAGGGCTGCTGCGAGCCCTGCCCAGCCCGCCGCCCCGCCGGCCTCCACCTCTGCCCTCCCTGCTACCGGGACCCACACGTCAGAGGCCTCTAGGCCATGGGCACACCACCGCTTCACGGCTCAGCCTGGGAGCTGTGTCTCCTGCTCCTCCACACAGCCCGTCAGGCCTTTGGGGTGCCCTGGGCCCCCTCAACCACTCTGCTCGTTTCAGTCACTTCCCGGGGTCCAGGTGACCACATGATGGGTGTCCTTCCAGGACACATGTCTGTCGGCCTCAGAACCCAGCCAGGAGCCATCCACGTGCCCACCGAAAGGACCCAGGAGACATGTACAGGAGACCAGACCCCCCACTGCTCAGCTTCCCACACCCCAGACGTCTACACTGGCGTTCTGTGGTTTTTCTCTTTTTGCTGTCCTGGCTTCCTTGAGAAACAAGTGAGGCCCAAGGCCCATCTCCGCCGCAGGAGCTGCCAGGAGGCGGCACGCACCTGCTCTTCGGTCCTGCCTGGCCTCTCCCACAGCCTTCATAGGGCAGCTCGTCTGGCCTCCTCAAGTTCAAGTCCCGCCACCAGGTGTCCCTCAGACCAGGCCTGACCAGGCCGAGTGCCCTGGAGCCAGGGCCCTGAGAGTGAGATGCAGGGCCCATCACCTGCGGACCCCGGCCCTGGAGAGGGAGAGTCAAGGGGAGCACCCCTGAGCCAGGAGGTCTCAGCCCGGAGCCCGCGCAGACAGCTCGGAGGGCCAGCCCGGAGCCCGCGCAGACAGCTCGGAGGGCCTGTGAACTTGGGCTGAGCTCCAAGTGAAATGCATCGCTCCTTTCCCTCATGAGCAAGGACAACCAACCACACGAGGACATACCTGGGACATGGGGAAACAGAAGGCTCCCCGGCCACATGGCGGCGAACGGGTTCCAACCCGCTGCTACTGTGGGGCACTGGGGGGCTATCAGTTGGGTGCCTGACCCCTCTCCCAGCTCGTGGGTACATGCACACTCTCTCTCTCTCAAATAAGTAAAAAACCTTTAAACTCACTGCTACTTCAAAACCATGGTATTTACTAGACTGGCTGCCGGACCCTCACTAAACGTGGTAACGTTTGTTCTGTTACTCTGTTAACTGTACTTCGACATGACCAGCTTTCCTCGTCATCCTATGTGTCTCGTCCTGTGCCTTGAAAAACATTCTTATTCTACCCATTACCTTGACCAGCCTGACAAAGGGCTTCATGACCCCGAATGCATGAGAACCGCCTGCTCCAAGGGGATGGGATGGCCTCATCTCTAAGCAGAGAAGATGGCGTCTCAGTTCCCGATAATGTCACAAACCAACACCGCCCCCCCAGGTTCGTGGTGGGGTGACGGTGGGGGGGGTGGCTAGCTGGTCCTCGGACACGGAAGGCCCCAGAGGCAGCATCACACCCTGCAGGCCTGCAAACCAGGCGTCTGTCTCCGCGGCTGCCCCCCCCAGCGCCTGTCCCCGATGTGATGTGAGCTCATGATTTACCAGCTGCCATGGCAACCGGCTGGCCAGGCTCACCGCACAGGCTGCCTACCAGGCAGGGGCTCGGCGCTGGGAATCAGACATCAGACGTCCTGCTAAGGCCTGACAGCATGGGCTTGTGTTCAAAACGGGAGGCCCGTCTTCATCCCAAGACCAAACCTGTACATGGTCTCAGGACCCCACAGCTCTGCCCATTCACCTAGAAGCAAATCGGGGGGAAGAAGTGAGCAGTCACCAGGCAAGTTTACCTGGTGACGAGCACAGAAAGGCCGCAGCAGACAAGCATCGTTGTTCCGAGAAGCTCTTCATTTCTGCTGTTTTCTAAACACCGAAGCACACGGAACAGAATTCGTACAAACCCTGCGTAACCCGTGCGGCCTACACTCTGGCAGGAGACACTGGCTTGGAGCAGCCTCGGCCCTGCACCCAGCCTCCTCCCTACCGCCACTGCCCCTGCGCCTCACAACCAGGACCAACGCCAATGTCCTGGCGCCGGCTTCCACCATCAGGCCAAGAGCAACATCCCTGGCCACTGAGGACACGTAATAAACAGCAGAATTTGGGGCCGGAAGTCACCTTGGAAACCGTGGGGAGACAGTAACTCACCCTTTCCCCCGAAACCTGCTCTGAGTCACGGAGTTGGGGTGAGCCTGGCTCCAGGAGGGTCTGGGAGCTCCGCCTGGGGGAGGGGCCCGAGAGGAAGCCCACGGAGAGGGGAGCCTGGGGCTTCCCACCCCCGCGAGGGCTCCCTTCACCACATCTTACTAGCAGCCCAGCATCTTCCAAAACAAAAGGACCTGGGTGACTCTTTGCCCTTGGGTAACTTAAATGTTCCTCGATACAGTAGCTCACAGAGTCATTAAATTAACACAGAGTCTGGCCCTCGGTGACTGGCAGGTAACTACCGGTCCAGGCTCTGGATTAACTGGCTGACGTGCCGCTTGCTGTACTGGCTGTAGGGCCAGCAACACAGCGTTCCTCCAGGAAGGGAGCCCAGCCCACCAGCACCCATGTCTCAGCGGGACCAGGACAGTCAAAGATCTGCCACCGAACACCATCCTTCCAGAGCCTCGAAGCAGGCATTGGTATTCAATGTCATGTATCCTCCATTTCCTTCTAGAATTCTGTTTTCACTAATACTGGGCATCAGCCAGAAATTATGAAGACAAGAGAAAGTGACAAAAATAGCTCAAGGCCGTCCAGGCCTCCTAGGCCACAACGTGGGCCAGGCCGGGCGCCAGCTCCTTCAGGCTTCTGGGCATCCCTGGAAGAGGCAACAGCAGCTTTGGGGCTGAGTGACTCGTCAGGGTCCCCGGCTGGGCAGTGGCTGGGTAGGACCACCACCCAGGTCCGTGTCTGCTGTACCTCTGCTTTCACCATGGGCTAGAAAAGGACAGGTTCTGAAGGCTCCCGGGGCCCAGACCAGAGAGCAGAAGCCGTCCGACCAGCACTCTCCTGCTACAACCAGGACAGACAGACAGACAGGCTGCCACTCAGCGCCTTCACCTGTTGCCTGCACAGGCAGCTATGGCTTACGGCCCCCCCAAGCCACTGAACACAACCGCAGCAGCCTCTCTGGGGAGCTGAATGGGGCCATTCTCAGAACAAAGCGCTACGAATGCAGACAGGGACATGGGCTCCCGTCAGCTGGAGAGAAAAGAGAACCACACTGTGTGCAAACCAGTGTTAGACCAGGCGACCCACCAGCCGACCGGAAGGAAAAGAAGCCAAAACCCCAAACCAAGCGCGCCCGAGCTCCCAGAGAGACGGGTTTCTGTCTGGCCGAATGCCAAGACAGGGAGGTTCCGCTCCCACATCCGGTGCAGGCCGCGCGGCCTAGAGGAGACGAACCCAGCCGGGTCGCGGTCTGGGTCACGGTCACCCTCTCTAACAGCCAGCGCTCACCCCCGACCCCAACCTCCGAAGCCCACCTTGGCCTATGAGCTCCCACACTTGCAAGGGCACGAAGAAAGTAAAATGGGACATGGAGGGGACACACTGGGGGGGGGGGGCGGTTCCCAGAGGCGGCCGGGGGCTCAGCAGGTGTGCATCATCACGGCCTAGGAGAACTCCGCGCTCAGCACACCGGAACCCGGCGTCTGGGCTCAGGACGCAGCTGGCCCCACACCGAGCTTCAAGGGAATGCTCGGAGCTAGCCCGGAGGGTGGGGGGCTCCGAAAACACCCCAAGGCTGACAGACCATCCGATGAGTCCCTTTCTCCAGCATGGGGCGTGTCCACAGCCACGGGAGGCGCTCGCTTCTGCCCTTCACCCTGGGGCAGGTGTGCGCAGCACCTCCCACTCTGGAGGAGGGTGAGGAGAGACAGAAGAAGCAGACAAAACCCCAGGCAGGCTCCCAGGGCAAGGGGGCGGCGGGGGCGGCGGGAATGATAGCCCCGCAGGGAAAGAAGCCAACCATGGAGTCAAAGAGCTGTTCTCTAGAAATGTGTCACCTTCATGCGGGCCACAGTTCCTGTAAATCTTTTCATTTCTTCCTCTCTTGGTAAAAAAAACCCTCTGGGAAATTCCAAGCTGTTGTAGCCTGATTCTTGGCAACACCCGAAAAAGTGGCCCTGGGAGGCAATGAGGGAAGAGGGGGGTGGCCGGCCACTCTGCGGCAGTGGGGGTGGGGGTGGCGAGGGGGCAAGGGGCTGAGCACGGCAGGTGCTCCCAGGTGACCGCACGGTCCTGGCAGGTGCCCACGGCAGGGGGAGGGCGTGGGGGGGAGGCGGCAAGCCAAGCGGGCAGGAAGATTGCTACTGAACTGCCTCAGTCAACTCTTGTGGTTGAACGAGTAATACTCCAAAAATATTTTAACCTCGTTTCAGTGAGCGATACGCATGCCTCAGGATACATGACACCTACGTAGAGTCTAGGGCTGGTTATGAGCCACACACCCAACTGCCCTCAAGTCAGTGACTAACAGGACGGCTCTTCATCTTCGTTGGAAACGCTAAGAATTTCACCCACAAAGGATTTTTAAACAGGCTTTGGTGAACCAACCTCCAGTCATCATTTAAAACACGATTTCTTTGAGCAACGGTCCCCAAAGTCATCTCTGTGATCTGTAAATAGAAAAATTTCCCATAAAAATTGTTTCAATAAACTTCCCCCCATGTCAAAGACACCTCCTCTGACCCGACCCATCTGTCCACAGTATGACAAAAACGGGAATAAACACAAGGGAGAATTAAAGAAATACTCGTAAAGCGTATATTCCCTCCCACCAAAGCATCAGCCCAATGACTGCCATGAGCACCACCCGCGTGGGCTCCGCTCCGTGGCCCGACACTCCCGTGAGCTTGTCACAGGACTTCACCACGCGACGTAAGCCCGTCTCAAAAGCTCCGTGAAAACACGGACCACCCCATGGTGCATTTGCCTCACGCTTCTCCACGGCGCTCACCATGTCCGACTTTCTCTTGATTCTGTGATTCTCTGGCTAGTAACTGCCTCGCCCACTAGAACGAAAGAGACGCCACGGCAGGGATTATGTCTGCTTTTGTGCAACTGTTGAATGAATGAATGAAGAGATGAATAAAAGAATATCTCAGTGTCACACGCTTGGTAGAAACACCTTCCCTTGTTACTCAGTGTCAAGCGTTTCGTGGCACAAACACGATGCGTCCGGTGAAGACGATCCTCCGTCTCCCACGCTCTGTCTCCACCACTGCGACGAGAGAAGCCACGTTTATCAAGCATCTCCGAGACTCGGGTGCGCTCCAGGCGCCTCCGCCTCTATCCTCACATCCACCCTCCTGGACACAGCTCGGGGCTCCCTGGAGGGTGACTCGGTGCCAGGCCAGCGGGGCCCTCTGCCGGCATGGCCCACGGAATGGACCAACCTCCCTCGCAGAGAGCTCTTGGGACATCTCCTGTACTTGAGGGACATCTCCTGTACTTGAGGACCATCTCCTTCACCAAAGAACCTAATCCTTCTTTTCATCACCCCAAGCCTACCAGAATCTAACCCACCGCCCTCCTGTTCCCTCCCTCTTCAGCAGGAAATTCAGAACTTCTTGTGCTCTTTGACAGTGACGAATCCCTCTTAGTTACCAAGCACATCTCTGGGCAGCAGCAGGACCCACAGAACTGCCCCTTCTGGTGCGTGGGTTGGTTCACACTCTCCCACGACACCTGCGGAAGCGTCGGGGCCCCCGGTGCGCCGGGCCTGCCGCAGAAACCTCCACACGCACCTTCTTGTCCACTCCCCACCCCGGCTCAGGCACAAGTGATCCCCAGGTACATATGGGACAGCAAGCAGGTAAGGGACAGGGACAGCTGGGCTCAGCCCAGGTCTTGTTGCTAGCAGACCATGTGAGCCCTGCCGCCGGGCCAAGCGGACTCAAGTCCTTTGGAGACAGTGGGTATACTGAAGTCAGACGCATGTTTTAAAGAGATGGGTGACCTAGCAGTGCATAGTAACACAGGACCCCAGGTTCACTCAGTTAGCACTCGGCACACGGTGACAGCTGCCGTGGCAGGTCTGTGTGCCCAGCTCCCTGAAGCATTCCCGGTACGCTGACTCTGATTCCACTCCCGCAGCATTTCCTGAGCACCAACGGCGTCCCTGTCCTCAGGAGCGGCCGTGAGGACGGGGCAGGGTGGGCTGAGACGGCATTTCAGTTCGTGGGTCGGCAGAGCAGGGACGGCTGAGGGACACGCAAGGTGAGCTCCCCAACCTCTTCATGACAAGACAAATCCCAACCAAACACAAATTGTAAGAGTTGACATTTCTAAGTGAAACAAAGACATCCTTAGAAATACTTCAAAATTCAATAAACTTCTATAATCTGGGAGTCCGAATGCTTTCGCTCTTGGAACCAAAATGCGGGGGTCACCAAGACAAATCTGACTATGTAAGATTTTTAAAGCTTCTCTAATTGCCCTACAAATTCAGAAAATTTTATGACAATAAGTTCACAAATGCGAAAATATAAACCTGGATATACAGAGTTTATATAAATTAATAAGGCTTTGGGGCTCCTGGGTGGCTCAGTTGGTTAAGCATCTCAATCCTGGGATCGAGCCCCGCCCTGGGCTCCCTGCTCAGCAGAGAGCCCGCTTCTGCCTCCCCCTCTGCATCTCCTGCTGTGCGCACTCTCTCTCCATCAAATAAATAAAATCTTAAAAAAAAAAAAAAGTAAAATAAACTACTACAAAGAATTTAAAACTCCCACAGGAAAGTGGGCATTGACTATGGCTGACAATGTCAATGAAATACTAGTAGCCAACAAACAGAAAACATACCCAGCTCTCCATCCAAAAAATGTGAATGAAAACTGTAAATTTTTTTTTTGCCTAGCTGATATTTACAAGAGCTTTGAAAAAATGATCACTCTCTTAAGCTCAATGGTCTTGAAGGTGTATTTCAGAAATCTTTTAAGATCATGTGCCCTTTGGTGGAGTAACTCAAGATGGAGGCCTTTATCCTAAAACACGCAGACACGTGCACAGAGCACTTACCCTCTGCCAGAGGACAGGAAGGTGTGACTGCTCACCGGGGAACGTGTGCTGCGCTCATCTACTGACCCTGTGTGTCTTCACCATCACGGGAAGAGGTCCTATGGGGTTGAGTGGGAGGAAGCTCCAAGAAGGGGTCCGTGCAAATCCTGCATTTGCACACACACATCTGGTGCAGGAACGGGAAACGTACAGAAGCCTCATAAAACTGAATATCCATGGTGATTATTTCTAAGAGCTCACATTACAACTCGCTCTTCTTGGTGTCTTATTTAAGTGGGTACATTATATTTATTATTAGAGAAATAATAGTAAAGCTATCTTTTAAAAACTGATGAAAGCAACTTTGAATAGAATCAGGGAGGGGGTGCGGGTGTTTACTGTTCTAGTTGTCTCAGTTTAACAGTTTCCAAACTTAAATAAAAAGATGTACACACCGCTGGTACCCCACTTAACAGACATCCGGAGAGGTTTAAAAACTTGCCCAATTCAAGATCTGAGGCAGATGTGTGATGATTCCCACGTATATTTTAAGTCCCCATCCACAGCCCCACAGATGCACACAGGTGGAGGGGTGGGCACCTGGCTCGGAGGAGACGCTCCGTAGTCTATAGGATGGGCGGCTACAGGCCACCTGCCAGGGCCGCCAGGTGCATCTGACCCCAGTTCCACCCTGCGAGGCCCCGTCCCAGGGAACCCCACGGGGCTTGCCAGTCCCTAGGACTTGCCCGAGGGTGCCCCACAGGGCAGGATATAAACCCAGCCTTGTCCCAAACCGCTCATGCTCTTCTGCGTCACTGCAAGCCAGCCTGTTAAAGTATAACATTAAAGCCATGATTTGGGTTTTATAGCCCAGATAAAGGGAACCCATACTGAAAGTGCATAAAAGGAAAAGAAACTTAAGAGACCTATTTCCATTCATTTATAAATGTGCCCCACGGCCCTAGCTCTGCAGGAAGCCCGCTACTTTGCACAGCTGTCTGACTCATGATGGTGGGGGGGGGGTCCTCCGTCTCCCCCCTTCAGCTTACACGGTTCCATCAGTTTCTGAGGCAGCTGGAAACCACCTCACGTACCTAAAATCTTCCAGCATGCACAAGCCGGGGGTCTCAAAGCTGAGCTCACACCACCACCACCACCCCCACGCAGTGGCACCACTGATCCCGGGGAGTGCAGCACTGATACCCGGGCAGGTGGGGCCACGATCTGGCTACAGCCCCGACCACCTAATGCAGGTAGCACCAACGTTTTACTTGGGTTTTTTTGTTTGTTTGTTTTTTGTTTTTTTTAATGGAAAAGAAAACAGAATGCTGAGCACATCTCATCT
Source organism: Mustela nivalis (assembly GCF_964662115.1). Taxonomy (NCBI): domain Eukaryota; kingdom Metazoa; phylum Chordata; class Mammalia; order Carnivora; family Mustelidae; genus Mustela; species Mustela nivalis. The sequence continues at coordinate 3,096,535 of NC_139021.1, read as the reverse complement.
CTGGGCTAGCACTCGCTATAAGCACAGCCAGGTGCCGCACGCACACACAGCCAGCCATGAGCAGACCCGGGGAGGCAGCCGTGGCCCAGGCGTGGCAGCCACGGCTTTTCCTCTCTGCTCTCCCGGCGGGGAAGGCATGGCCATGGAGTGGCTTCCCGGGCCAGGGCTCACTCCTGACTTTAAGCCTTAAACGTGGTAATGGGCTCAGACTAAGCAGCATCCCAGTGTCTCCAGCAAACGCAAACCCACGGAAACCGGATCCATCAGTATTACCTCGTGAAGCCCGATGTATTTTAAGAGAATAGGAATCAGGAAGAAGAAAATTATATCAAAAATGAAAAACCACAGCTTTGGTCCTGTCCCATGAGGCTACAAAGTGAAGTCTCAACTTTTTGCCCATCTTGAAAAGAATAAACATCTGTTTTTATCAGCAAGGCAGTGAAACCCACCGTCTCTCCGTCATCTGCAAACACATGACCTTGTCATCTGCCATCTGGGGAGTGGAGAGGTGACACGGGGCACCCAGGCTGCAGGGCGCCTGTCTACCACCGAGGAATTCTGTGTGGCCCAACACAGAAGGAAAAGGAGGAGGAGGAGGAATGAGACCAGACAGTGCCATGGGCGGAGGGCCCCAGAAAGCAGTGCAGCTGCTCAACAAGGCAGCCCAGGCGGGAAAGGGACATACACAGGAGCCCCCCCGAGCCTGACGCAGGATAAAGTCGGGGCTTCTTCAGACACAGTGAAGCCATCACACCCAAGAGAAGCATCTTAGCCCAAGGCAGCAGGACTCAGCAGGATCTGCTCCCTTAGGGGCAGGTACTTGGGGAATGACATCACCAAGCCACTGCTTCACACCCGCCGCCAAACCCGGCCAGCATCCTGACCTGCCGTCATGTCACATTCCTTCTGGTTTAACCCAGTTACTTCCACAGAATCTTATCCAGGACAACCCCCTGCCCGTCCCCCATTCCCTGCCGGGCCCAGCAGCTGCCCCAGGAGAGCACCTCCACCTCTCCATTCAAATGAGCCTGCCAGGTGGTCGGATTCCTGGTGGCCCCGGGCTCTCCATATACGGGTCACCCTGACACTAGGGCAGGCCCCCCACTCAGCTTCCGCCTGCCCTCTCCCTCCCCAACCCACCCTGCCGCTCTCTTTCTCCCCTAAAAACCAGAGCTACGGTGGGGGTCATCTCTCCTGGAAACCCTGCAGGGCCCAGAGCCATTGGAGCGCCGGCCACCTTCCGGCGGGACGATCCTTCCAATGTGGCCGCTCACCAGACCGACCTCCCTGCCTGTCCAGTTCTGTGCTCTCGTCCAGGGTGTTCAACCAGAGCCTCACGACAGCACCATGCCGTGCTCTGCAGTCCACCGCCCCTCTGTGACTCCTCTATCCCACGTGCACGCAGCCGGCGCCAGAGTGCCCTTGACCTTGGACTTCAGAGGTTTGCGGCCGAGCTGCAGGCCTTCCACAGACCCCGAGGCTGAGCTGCAGCTCGGTGCCCGGCTGGCAGGTGCACCTCTGCTGCAAAAGCCCGTGGTGACGGGGTCCCCAGCCACAGGGACAAGCACTCGCCCCACCGGGGAGGTCCGGGCAGCCGTCCAGCAGAGGCAGCTCGCACAGACGGACAGTGGCCCCAGCAGACGCTCCTTGTGTTGTCTGAGAATCAAGACTGTCTCACGGGTGACACAAGAGACAAACCTGGCGACGTCGAAGGAACTTCTCGGACCTAATAAAAGGTCAACCAATAGAAACCTCCTGAACAGCACTCCCGCTAAAGGGGTACTTGCAGGATTTCTCCTGAGCTCAGAACCGAACAGCAAGGCTTGAAATCGCCACTTCAGCAGACTTGAGCACGTACAGTCACAGAAGAAAAAGAAAAAGAAACAAGCAACACGCCTTGAAATAAGCCCACGAAAGGGCCACAGGGAGCCGGCACGACCTCCTGTGTGAAACCAGGATGGAATCCGCAGAAACTGTTGGAACTAAAAAGAATCCAACGAGCTTCCTGAAAACAAGACTAAAAATCCACTGCATTCCTACACCTGAACAGCTACTAATTAGGAAAATGACTTTTACAAAGATGCCATTTACAAACAACAAAAACCACAGGTACAAAGAAGGGCCAAGGAGAGACTCTGCTGCAAAGATATTTCCTTAATTAGTCCTGAGCTCAGTGATTGCCTCTGCCATCTGGCCTCGTGTTAACGAATGTTCTCTGTTCAGACCCCTGCCGCACGCTGGTATGTCAGCATCACGGGGGGCTTAAAGATCTAAGAAATGTTCGCTTGTTCACAGAAAAAGGAAATCAGAGGGGAGCCTGCTGGTCTAATCGGTTAAACATCCGGCTCTTGATTTTGGCTCAGGTCACGGTCTTGAGGTGGTGAGATGAAGCCCCGCCTCGGGTTCTGCACTGGGTGTGGAGCCTGCTTGAGATGCGTGCTCTCTCTGTCTCTCCCTCTCTTTAAAAAAAAAGAAGAAGAAGAAGAAGAAGAAGCAGCCAGATTCTGGGTGATTTCCTGCTGGAACGGAGGCGGTGGGACGTGTGACTCTATGATATCCCAGGACCAGGGACAGCTACTCCCCAGCAACAGCTCCCAGTTACTACAACCCAAGCACCAGGTGCCCAGACAAATGGCCCCTCATCTTCCCTGTGATGCTGGCGACACATCCGGCAAGGCAGGGGGGTTCACCATTCTGCAGAAGAGACACAGATGGCCACGGGTGCACTGACTCGCCCGAGGTCCCCCAGATCCACAGTAGGAGAGCTGGGACCTGGACTCAGGCACCTCTGATTCCGAAGCCTGGACTCACCGGGCAAGCCGCAATGCCTGCTCTGGCTGCCTGGCCAGATCAGGAGGGCCTGGAAGGGTCAGGAGCTCGTAGCTGCTGTGATGTGGGATGGCAGAGAGCGGAAAGCGCTCACACAGGGTCAGGCTTTCCCGTGCCCCCGTCGGTCAAGAACACCAGGTTCCTGATGGCTATCCTGAGCCGCACAGCCAGCTCTGAGGCTCTGCTTCTTGCCGAGGCAGGTCCTGAGTGTTTTGGAAGGACAACACGGCAACTGTTTTAAAGCAGCCCAAATCCTCTACTATTGAGAGCCGGGGTCCGAGTCCCCTCCCCCTGAGTCTGGGTCAGAAAGCGCCATGCGGCTTCCTTCCACTCCCTGGGAACGTCTGTTTTCCAGATACTTCCTCCTGACACGCTTCCTCGAAGAACAACCCAAGCCACACAGAGAGGCCGCATGGGCACTCTGGCCAGCAGTCCCCACTGAAACCAGCCTTGGCATCAACCCAGCCCGGGTGCCAGACATGTGGGCGGAGAGGTCTCCAGATGGCCCCAGCCCCGAGCCGCGCCATCCCTCCGGGCTGAGGCAGGCCGGAGCCGAGAAGCAGCATCTCCCCTCGGCGTCCGGTCCAAGCTTCCGACCCACAGAGTCCAGGAGCACAACAGCTCCGCTTCAACACGCTCAGCCCCGAGGGCTCTTCCCACGGTGACAGGTAACGGAAACACGCCCCTGAGGTTCTGTGGAACCACAGCCACCAGATCTTCCGAAGTGCTGTTCCCTACAAGGCCCCCCCATTCGGTACGGGCCATTTAGATGTCCAACTGCAAGTCCATCCTGTGACGACAAAGAAGGCCCCAGGAGCACATCTTCGATCACACGCTGCTGAGGACAGAGTCCTCTGCCAGTCACGTCCTCACTTCAGGGAAGGGGAGAAACTAACAGCAGGCCGGGAAACGCTGGGTCCCGGGCTGCCGAGAGCACACAGCTCGACACAGGGCAGGGGCATCCTGCTGTAAAGCACCCGGATGCAGCACAGAGCTCACGGGGAGGGACAGCGCTACAGGCAGGAAGGAAACAAAACGAGGAACCAGTCGTCTGAGCACAAGCGGGCTCCGCAGGGACCCCAGGCTGACGCAACGCTGGTCTGAGCCTGGGCTCCACACGTGACACAAACACCGTGCTCCCGGTGGGTCCCACGCTCTGGAGAGCCCTCCGGCCTCCCTGGGGCCCCCCAGCAGCTTGTACAACCCAGGCCAAACGTCTGGCACCTCCTTCCCGCACCCTCCCCTCAGCGTCGGACTCACAGGCTTCATAGGGGGCATCACAGCCATCAGGAAAGAGGCCTCCGTCCACCCCCCCACCCCGTCTTCCCCAACCCCCTCTTCTGGGAGCCTCTGTCGTCGGGAAGAACTATGGCGTCCTTGCCGGGCCCAGCGCTCCCGCCCGCAGGCCGGTGCCTGACGTCAGGGACACGGCGCCAGCAACCCCTCCTCTCTGCCCTAACTCTCCCCTCTCAAGCAGGCTATTCCCAACAGCAGCCAAACTCGCCGCATGTCCTTCCAGATTAAACAAAACAAGACAAAGAGGGAGAAAAGATTTAAGGCCCGAGAGAGAGAATCGCAGACCAGCTAGAGAGCGACCCTGATTAGACAGAAGCTGACTTCAACGGCGAGGCGCGCCCCAAACGAAGCAATGATAGTGCAGATGCACGAGAAGGAAATAATACTCTCAGCCCGGGAGTACGTCCTGAGAAACTACAGAACGAGAACAAGGATGTTCACAGGTAAAAAGCCCCGACAGACTCCGAAACACAACAACCTTTGGATCCCACTCTCTCCCCCAGCTGCCGGCCCGCTGGTCTACAGTCGCCCCCTAACCCCTCCCCGGCTCCGCAGGAGACCGGTGTGCCCCCGCCACAGAGCTGCTCCGGCACGGTCGCCACATCACACGGTCAACCTTCTGCCCACCTGTGTCCACGGCAGCGCCTGACAGGAAGCGGGTCAGCCTCCGTCCAGTGTGGGCGGCCCCCAGCTGTTCCTCCTCAGTCTTTGGGTTGGTTCCTCCTGCCTTCCTGCCTCTTAGCCTTGGACCCTGCTCATGAGCTCTGCCCCATGCATGCACCCCTCCCTCCACGATCCGTCCACCCCCATCCACCACCCACCATCCATCCACAGCAGGCCCTTGGTGATCTCTCCTGGCCACATGGCTTCCAGCACTCTCTACACCTGACCGACCACACACACACACACACACACACACCATGTCTTCATCTCAGTCAAGAGGCCACTGCTCAGGGCCACAATATTGTCCTCCCCTGACTTTCCCTCACGTCTAGCCTGTACCTAAATCTTTCTGCCTCAGGCCACCAGGGTGACTCAGTTGGTTAGGTATCTGCCTTCAGCTGGGGTCATGACCCCAGATCCTGGGATCCAGCCCGGCATCAGGTTCCCTGCTCAGTGTGAAGCCTGCTTCTCCCTCTCCCACTCCCCCTGCTTGTGTTCCCTCTCTCGCTGTCTCTGTCAAATAAATAAAATCTTAAAAATATAATCTTCCTGCTTCTACCTTTAAGACACTGTCCCACGGGCCTAGAACCCGTCAGCTTCCCCTCTCCGCCACGCACAGGTCCAAACCCTCGCTACCTCCCGGTGGGATTACCCCCAAATCCCCACCTGCCCCCCCACACCCCATACCCTGCTTCTGCCGGGACCTTTCTCCCCCAAACATGTCTCCCCCGGACACCCTGGGGCTTGCTCGATTCCAGGTCTGTGTTCAAGTCCTGCCTTTTCAGAGAGGCTTCCATGTGCTGCATGCATCGCCCTGCCATGGCCTCTAGCTGGGCCCAGCTCCACGGCCCTGCGGGGGGCACCCTGGCCCCGGGGCCCGCGAGCGGCAGACTCACAGGCTGCCTGCCCTTTCCTCTCTGTCCCACTCCTCTGTGGCAAATGGGCCCACGGCCACCAGTCTGCTCCCCAGAGGGGGCCTGGGGGGGCGCCGTGGAGAGCCCCAGGCCACCTCCAGGTCCCTCCTTTCAGGGTGACACCGTGCTCAGCCCACCTCCCACGGGGGCTGCAGCGGCCGGGCCCACACGGACACACTGAAACTTCCTGGGGACTTTGTGCATCCCCACGACTCTGTCCCTCTGCAGCCACTGTCTTCTACACTGAACACGAAGAACCCCCCAGGCTCTTTCTAAAGGTTTTGTTTATTTATCTTGGGGAGAGAGAAAGCACCTGCAGGAGCAGAGAGCAGAGGGAGAAGGGGAAGCAGGCTCCCCGCTGAGCAGGGAACCCGACGCGGGGCTCGACCTGGGACCCCAGGATCATGACCTGAGCTGCCAACACAGGAAAACAAAACCATCCCCTCGCTTCAGAAACGTACTTATCAATCACGCGGTTCACCTCAGACTTCAGCGTATGAAAACTCCCAACCCTCTCTTTTGTGAAAAGTATCGTTATTTTAATGTTAACAAAACACCGCACAGGTTCAACAGTAAATACCACTGTGCTGTCACCAAAAAACAAACAAATCCCAGAATATTCTTTATCCCAAGAAAGGCATCTGAAAAGACTGAAACGGAAGCGTTAGCATTGTTTCCAGTCTAACTTCCCGCGTGTTCGGCAAGGCTCCTGCAGGGCTACCTGCGGCTCAGTCAGGTTCCAGGGGAGGCGAACTCTCTAGGAATGAGTACAATCCCCCGAGGGGATACTTAAAAGCAAATTTACCAAACGACAGACACCAGGAAATGCTCTCAATTTGTACAGCCAGATATCTGAAATGTCACTTCTAAATACTGCCACCCTGGAGAGGTACAATTTTTTTTGAGTCAGAATAATTAATTAGGAGTAAATTTGTTGAATATCCAGTGGATAGAATCCCCAGGACCAGCGGGCCTCTTTAATCAGTCCCTCCATAAGAGACAAGCCCACAATTGAACGTAAATAGAAATGTACTCTGTTCTTCAAAACACTGAAAAGTGACACGTGCATACATCTTGGGCGATGGACTATGCCAGACGCAAGGCACCGCTATCTTTAAATGGCACAATTACGGCACTTTCCCAGCCACTGGCTGGATCTTGTCTTATCTGGTATCAGTGAGGCCAGGGATGGGGGGGCGCCCCCCCCACACCCTCTGCTGCTGGTGGCGACTGGAGTCCAGGTCGCCCGCATCCTGGCGAGCTCGGGTTAGCAGGAGGTGGGATCCCACCGTCACTGCCGGTCTGTCGCGAGCCAATCCGAACCGCCCACCAGAACGTGCGGTGCACCGGCACCTCCAAGCTCACGGCTGAGCCTCCAAATCTGGGTTCGGGAATATGCATAAAGTGACCCGGGGTCAGGTTTCTGAAATCGCATTAGACTTCGTGTAACGTAAAACGGACCATCGTAACCAACTCCCAGGGACGATCCGGTGGCTTTAGCTGCTTCAGGAGGCTGTGCACCGCCGTCTGGCTCCAGGCCGTTCTCACCCAGAAGGAAACCCCGCACTGCCCACTCCCTCCCTCAGCCCCGGCAGCCGCCTGGGGCTCTCCTGTCTCCGGAGTCGCTCAGGGCAGCGCACGAACCGGACTCGCACGCGCGGCTTCCCTCCCCGGTGACCATCCGCGCTGTCGCTCTTGCGGGCCCTGGTGAGCTCGCGGCTGGAACCGGCTCGCAGTCATGCAGCCCACTACCCACCGGCCTACCCCCGCCGGTCACCTGCGGCGGGGGACCCGTGACCGCCTGGGGCTTTCGGAGGAACTGCGTGTTGGGCCCGAGGCTGTCCCGGCGGCGGCCCCGGCACAGGCTGCTCGACTCTGGGTTTGCGGCGCTCCCTAAGCCACATGGAGACGGACACGCGTCCCTAAAACCAGCGGAGTGACCACGCTTACTCTGGCCTGGGGGCGGGGAGTTGGAAGCACCCCAGGCCTGGTGGGGTGCGGCTCCCCGCTGGGAGGTGACTTCCGGGAAAATGACAATCCCACCGGCAGCCTGGCTCGGGAAGGAACGGCCGACCGCGCGCACCGACGCGAACTCCAGCAGCCGGAGAAAAAGCGATTTTGAGGCCCCTGGAAACCAGGGTCCCGACCATCTATCCGAGAGTAAGGAGCAGCCATTTCTCAGGCGTCCCGGTCCGTGACTCCACATTTAAACTGTCCTCGTTAAGCAGCGACCAAGGTCCGGCGGGTGAGTGAGGACGCGCAGGAAGGAGAAAACTGGCCACGTCCTCGTGCTGCTTGAGGCTGAGAGACGAGGGCTTCGGGGAGCATCAGACCCCGGGCCTGCACACACGAGCGAGCGAGCGGTACCGCGTCAAGTCCGAGAGATGCTCGGCAGGGGGACCAGCCGGACAGGACGCGTGCCCAGGCTCCTCGCGGGCCGGGGAGGCGATGCCTGTGTCTGGCCGCCCCCGGGGGGGGCAGGTGGATGAGCACGCGTGCGCCTTAGGGGCTGGGCGGAGGGCTGGGCTGTCCCAGGGGCTGAGGCTGCTCAGAGTATGGGCGTCCAGCTCGGCCGTCCACTATGGCACGAGGAGCCGAGCCCCGGCGGTCACGTCCTCTGGCCGCCTCCCCCTGGACTGCAGACTTGAGCAGGAACACGAATGCTCATGAACTCGGATGAGGAAGCTGAGAGGGGCCTTGCCAACAAGGTGGAAAGCGACCGGACTGCTCCCCGGCCTGGGAGCGAAGCGAGCACGGGACCCCTCGCGGCTCTCGCGCAGAGGAAGACGTCTGGCGGGACAGGTCAGTGAACTCCGGCGAGGTGAAGCAGTGTCAAAACTAACTCTTTGCCCCACTCTGCCATCAACACCCCCTGCCTTCGGTCGGCAGACATACTCCACACGGCCAATACGACAACGATGCAGAACGTCCTTTTGTACGATTATAAATGGTCAGGTTCTCGATAAGACATGTACAACTCAGGCAGGCGTCCTACAAACATGGTGACATCTTCCCATAATCACACGGAGAAAAAGCATCAATGCACAATGTCCTTTCGAACATCAACGACCCTTTGGTTTGCCTAAAGGAAGCAGGCAGAGCCCAAACTCGGGACGGGGGCTCAGTGAGACGGCTCGGCAGACGGCTGCCAGCACGAGGGGCTCACACACAGGCCCCCACCGCTCTCCCCTCCCCCTGAGCCAACGTGGGACAACTGTGACCCTGCCCAGAAGCCGATGCTCCTGCACAGCCCAGAAAAAAGCAGGAAAACTGCCTGTAAATCCCAACAAATTGTCACACGCATTTATAACTCTGGCAAAGCTTTAAGGCACAGAAAATGGAGAGTTTTACAATTTAAAGATACAGTAATTGGAAACAACCCCAAAGGTCTTGTCAAACGGATGGATAAAGGGGAACGTGGCATGTCCACGCGGCGGGACGCTCTGCAGCCACGAAACCAGGAACAGGAATAAAGCAGTGATAACCTGCCGCGCCACACGGCCGCCCTGAGGTGCTCTGCGGCGACGGCAGGGGCACGAAGTGCACACGAAATGCCCAGAATGAGCAACTACACGGAGACGGAGAGCAGACCCTGTGGGATGAGGCCGTTCCCGGGCAATGAAGAAGGCTTTCGACTGCACAGAAGGCCAAGGCGTTCTCACTTAGCTATTTGGCAAGGCTTCATGAGAAACCCACTTTGAGCAGATACTGGAAAGAAGGAATTTCCATCGGCAGGAAACGGGGGGGCAGGACCGGCCCCGCGGCCAGGGACCCACGGGGCAGCACAAGCAGCAGCACCAGGGGCACGAGGGCAGAAGCGGGAGAGGCTGGTGTGGGCTGGGAGGTCACACGGGGTCGTGACGCCAGGCTCCAGGGGCTTACGGTGTCTTCTATAAATAGCTGGCAGCCTCTGCAACTGGCCAATTAGGCAGAGTGACCACAGCAGGGCATGGCGGGCCCCGCCGCCCACCTGCCTGCCCTGGGTGCTGACACCCCCCACCCCGCCGCCCGACAGCACCTCCCTAACCACCCTAGTGACAGAGTCCTTGCACGGACACACCGCACATCTGTCCCCCATGCGTTTGCCCCCCCCAGGTCACAAGCTCCCGGACAGCGTGTGCCTGCCTCTGCTCAGCAGGTGTCCCAAACACTGGGGGAGGCAGGCACAGTGACAGGGAGCAGGGGGCCCGGGGGTGGGGCGCTGAGGGGAGGGCCCTGCACTGGTCTGGCCAACAGACAGCGAGGTTTCTGTCCTGTCCTGGGGCTATGACAAGGCTGCACATCAGTTAGGAAGCTCTTTTCCAACAGCTTTCAAACACTCGGAGGTGAATGCCTGCTGGTATCAATGAGAAAACTTTCCTCTCCGTGGGTCACAATATTCTCTCATCTTTTTCTAGGGCAGCTCGGGGGCTACTAGCAAAAGCAAAGGCACAGAGACCAGCTTCACCTGAGGAACCCCACCAACAGACTCCCGAGTGGGCTTCCGGCTGTTGCTTGGCAGAAGGGATAAGACACTCTGTGCTTCAATACAGTGGCAACAAGGAGCCTGCAGGGTGGGTGGCAGGGAAGGGCGTCTCTCCTGTGCCCCCAAGAAAATGTTTTAAACTCCATCTGGGGGCCAGCCCTGAATGGAAGCCGCTTCCGGACTGCTGAGCTCCCTCCGGTGAACCCCCACCACAGGGGCTTCAGTAACGAGGAACCCCATCTACAGCAGCGGCGGAGCCAGAGGACCTCTGAACAGAACCATCCATGAACACCTCCAAAAAAGCACAAACAGAATTCACCAAACTAAAGACGCCACTTGGCGAAGCTGCATCCTTTCAAAGAGCATCTGTGGGACTGAGGGGAGCCGAGGTCCTTCACCAACACCCCGAGAAAACACCCACCCAGCCCGACGGGCCCCGTTTCCTTCCACACCAGAGACGGGAGCCTCTCCGCACAGGCCCGCGCCTGCTCCGGGGAGCGGGCGGCGGGCAGACACGAGCCGGGCCCCCAGCCCTCTCTGGCAGTCACAGCCAGGCCCGCCGCGCCCACACGGGGACCCACCCTGCAGATCTGACCGGGGGCAGTTTTAGTAAAACAGGTTTCTAAGGCAGGAGGGACCCTCGGTCTGACAGTCTCTGCCATGAGTGCCGGAGACCTGCCACAGCGGGAGAGCACGGAATTCAGGATTCGGACTCAGCAGGTCTCGCAGGACGGCCCAGGGAGTCCTGCGGGAGGGTCCCCAGGAGCCGCTAAGGGGCTTCCCAAGGTCAGAAGGATTTCTGTCAGAACACAGACTCGGAGAGCAGACCCTCCGATGGAGACAGCGCCCCCCCACCCCCGCCAGAACACAGGCTGCGAGAAGGGGCAAAAAGCCAGTTCACCCGGGAACGGTTCTGGAAGCAGCAATGAGCACTGGTTTGATGCAACACGGGCTCTCGGGCTTCCTCTTGTCTGTGTGAGGAAACAGGAAGCGCGCGTCTCCCTCAGCGGGGCCTTCTCGCCACCTGGAGAAGCGCTGGGGTGAGCGCCCCTTCCCGGGAAGACGGCCGGGCCGGGCGGTGCACAGGCGTCCTCAAGGCTCCAGCCCGGGCCCCGCCGCAGGGATGCGCGTCAAGCCTCAACGCGAAAGTCGCAACTGCGGGAAAACCTGTGGTCACCACCATCAGCTTCAAGGTTCCGGATGGTGAAAGACATCTGCTAAGACGCACGGTGACATCCACAAACAGGACATGTGTCTGTGTGCAATGACACAGCCGATGTTCAGACAACCCGCCCAACTCAGGAAAGCCACGCCGGAGGACGGAGGACGCCGACGGAGGACGTGGGACCGCACGGGTCCCACCCAGCTGGGCGCGCGCTCGGCACTGGGTCCCCGCAGCTTCGGACGCGACCCTGCAAGCAGCTTGCACGGAACAGGGGAGGCCGGAGAGCGCCTGGTGGTGCGGGGACCCAGCACCCAGCTCTGGATTTTGACTCAGGTCGTGTGACCTCAAGGTCCTGAGATCAAACTCCCTATCAGGCTCCCTGTTGGGCGGGGAGTCCGCTTCCCCCTCTGCTCCTCCCCACCCTGCGGCGGCTCCTCGCTCGCTCACTCCATCAAAAACAACAACAAACAAACTACTACCGGGCAGAGAAGAACATCCACCCGGGGCGGAGAAGGCCACTAGCTCTGCCCTGCGGGCCGGCTTCCCTCTCAGCTTCAACAAAAGCAACAACTCCAGGAGCCCCCTGTGGGGCTCGCAGTGGGCCAGACCTTAAGGACGTTTACAGAAAGTGCGAAACAGTATCACTCTTCTCACACCATTTTTGTTTAAAAAAAAATGATCTTCCATAAAAAATACAATCTATGAACATACACCACATTTCTCATTGTCTTTATGGCATGTTATTTTTTTTGGACCCGTCGGCTTTGACTTCCAACACGCGAGCAGCAGGAGCACCCACAGAAACGAAGGGCCTTCGGGGACCCTGATCGCCGGAGACCATGCCGAGGTCCCGAGGCAGAAGATTCCAGAAGCAGCGCCTGACCCTGTCGTGTTGTGGTGCGGCCTGTCCCGCAGACTGTTCTGAAAACCCCGTGGCTCTGCCCTCGGGTGACTCCGGGCAGGACAGCTACAGCCGCGGCTCTCAGGGGCAGCCGGAAGCCGGAGCTGCTGAGCGGCTGCACTCGCGCGGGGTCGGGGATCCGGCAGGACGCGAACAGGCCACGCGGGTCACTGCCAGAGGCCTGGCCGGTCGGCCCCGTCCCAGGCAGCTCTGCTCTGGCGGGCAGAGCGCGGAGGCGGCGCACACGCGGGTGGGGAGGCCAGAGGCCCCAGACAGCCCCTCTCTCTAGGAACCGCCAGCCGGGAGAGGGAAGCAGACACACGGAAAGTATCGAGAGAACAAACACGGAGTTAACCATTAATAAATGTGGAAACAGGCCGTGCTTTGCTCCAAAGCGAGCGAAAGGATCCAGGTACGGCTCCACGCACCAAGTTCATTCACAAAGGTCCTTGGATTCACTGGGCCAGTGTCTCCTCCGACAGAAACCACCCAGTTCCGATACCTTTTGGGGGGGGTGGACGGAGAGGCTTTGGCTAATCAGCACTTTACCTCCGAGTTTATTCTGTTCCTTCCGTTTAAACAACTGGTTATTATCAAGTGCTCAACTCAACAGCAGCAAACATCATTCACTTCAAAATACATAAGATCTCCCGCGGGAAAAGATCTGAGCAAACAGGTGCTGGCGCCGCGTCAGGGAGCAAACAGCTTTCTCGTCCAGCTGACGGGTCCTCACCAGCCTTGGGGGCTCTGTCGGCGACGATCCTAGCAGGAGGAGAAAGGGGACCATCTGCAGACTTTTGGAAATGCCAAAAAGTGCCTTCCTCTTCCTACCCTATAGCTCAATCGTCAAACAACCTGCCACTGAATTCAGGGCCCCTTGCGCCCCTGCACTAACGTGCCAACTGCGCCTCGCGCCTCACGGTGATGCCACGGGCCCGTGACAGAACCGAGCTCCGTGTGCGGACGCCCTGCGGTGACACGGGCTAAGGGGCGGTCAGCGCACAACCACGGTGAGCGACCTGAGTGACCTAAAGCACAGGGCCAGGCGCCCCAAACAGCCACCACGGCTCACTGGGCCACCCTGTAAGCACAGCCCATTTCTGCTCTGCCGTAGAAAGAGGGGAAGACCACGCAGGGATTCAGAAGCCGCACTTCCAAAATGCCTTTCATCCCATTAGCCGGTTCTGGGCAGCAGCCTACAGAAAGGCATACAGAGGGCGCCTGGGGCTCAGCTGGTTAACCGTCGGCTCAGGTCATGATCCTGGGGTCCTGGGATCAAGTCCCCAGTCCCACTCCCTACTCAGCAGGGAGCCTGCTTCTCCCTCTCACTCTGCCTCCTCCCTGCGTGTGCTCTCCCTCTCTCAAATAAAAAAATAAATAAAATTTTTTTAAAAAAGCATATAGGAGTGATCTCAGACTTCAGACGGCAGAGGTGGCTTCAGAAAATACCGAACTATTAACAAGGGCGGCAAGCGGTGAGCCCGGGATGCCCAGAGTCACCACAGGGCATCAGAGGTCTGTGGCGCAAAAGCAGAAAGGGAGAGTAAAACTCAAACCAGTATTCCTTAATTCAAAAGGGCATTCGGAAAGAAATTCCAACTGACTGCTCTTTAATTAAAACATTGGAAAATCCAAACCCACTAGCTCAGGTCAATGTTTTCCTTTTATTCCTTGCCGAAGTCTGTGCTGCCACCGAGAGTTCTCTTAAAGGTCCTCTACGTCTGCACAATTACGGCAAAGGAACGCGAGGCACCCTCCTGTGCGTCCACCCACCGTGGCAGGGGCACTGGCCCATCGCGAGGACACGCACAGGGTGGGGCCAAGGTTCTGGAACGCGCAGGCAGCCGACCAGCTCCGAGTCTAGGCTCCAGCACTTCCCGAGGCTCCGACTGCATGTGTGGGATCTGCCTTCCCGTCCCCTTACACGCAGGCCTGCGCCCACCCACGGGGGCCCTGCCACGCACTGCCCACTACCCTCCCCACGCTTCCACTACTGACTGTCTCCTTGGTCCCTTATTCATGCTGCAAAGAGCACTCATAGTTTTAAGGCTAAAGGCACGGATTTGCCAAACGCCAGCATTTGGGACAGGCCACTCTTAAAATCAACAAGAACGTAAAGAAGTGGACGGTGACGGGGCACTGTGCAGGACGCGGGTCCCATCGGCCAGGACGGTCAGCCGGGGGGCAGCTGCCACCAGCTGTCCGCACCTGCTCTCGGTCCCAGGCCCACGAGGCGGCTGCTCCCGGGCCACGTGGGCGCCAGCAGTGTCTGCCTAGCACACCCCACGGCTTCCGTGACGCCCAAACGCCGTCTGAGCAGCCGCGGCTCAGAGTCAAGGCCAAAGCAGCAAAATGAAAAGGGAAGCTCTGCACTACCCGACCGACAGCCGGGACTGAAGGGACAGAACACAAGGACCCACGTCAGGCCAGCAAGCGCACCTGCAGACCGCAGCAGGTTCAGGGTCAGCACGCACACGCGAGAACACGCGGGACACGAAGTTTAAATGTGTTCAGAGAGGTTTGGGGTTTTTTTTGTTTTGTTTTTAGAACTCTAGACAAGCCTCCTGCTAGCGTCCGTTCCCAGGCTCTCGGTCATTACGGGCAGCACCGTCCGTCTTCCCTGCACCACGGGTCCCCTCCACACTGACGTCTGTTTCCAATTAAGACACACTATTGAGTTACAGTCCGAACCTGTCTGCTTTGTTTCTTCTGGGGCTTTGTTTAGAAAACAACGTTGACAGTGTCCAACCCAACAACCAGCACCAAATACAGGAAGAGTCGCTTACAAGAATCAGAGAAATCTGTTCCCGTTCCGAGAAGGGTGCTTTGTGACCAACACGTGCCACGCTCATATGTGTTGGTCTGCGATCTCCAGTCGAAGCAGCGGCTCAGCAGGGAGACAGGCCTTTCAGGAGCACAATGGAAAATTCCACGGACAGACAGACACGCCATCCTGTAGGACTCAGTGGGGGACCTTCGGGGGACTGCACAGCATTTGCACTGAGTCATCCACAACCCCGCACAGGCACCCCGTAGCCCAACTCTGCACAATCTCTACGGCCCATCAGCCAGGCCACAGCGAAAGGTCCCCCAAATTCCCCCCACCTGTCGTAGCAGCGCCCTGCTTTATGCAGCCTTCACCAGCCCCAGGCAACACACAATGCGGAAACAAGCTCACCAGGAGCTTGTCATCCCCCAAGAATGGCACACTTGCCACCCCCCCATGAGCTGCGCCATTGCTCCTACCCACTAAAATATCCCCCTTAAAAGGAACATGCTCTGAGCACATCCTAGGCACAAGGAGGCATCTCCCATGAGGTAGCCCATTTTGCTTTCACAGTAATGACTGTTAATTATGATAATTAAAACAATAATTATACTATATAATTAACAATAAAAACAATTGATAATTAAATAAATATACCAATGGTTATTTGTTGTAACTAAATATGTCTCTACAGTGCATAAAAAATATACCATATTAATTATCCTGAAAATTCTAGGATAATTTTATATTAATAGTCACTCATAATAACTAAAATTGGCACTTTCATTATCCCCACTTCATAAATGTTTCCTCATCGAGAGCCAATATGATGAGAGAAGCCAGGACTCGAACCCAGGGACGCAGCTGGAGCAGAACCATTCCTCTCTACTAGCAGCCTTGGGGGTGCGGCACCCACGGGGGGTGCTCAGCAGGTGTCCTGGAGCCCCCCTTACAGATGAAGTCAGCTTACTAGAGGGGCTTCTGCGGTCAACCTCTCAGGGAAGACATGTTTTAGCGTTAACTTTTTGAACATTTTATTTATTTATTTGACAGAGACACAAGGAGAGAGGGAACACAGCAGGGGGAGTGGAAGAAGGAAAGGCAGACTTCCTGCTGAGCAGAGAGCCCGATGCGGGGCTCGATCCCAGGACCCCGGGATCATGACCTGAGCTGAAGGCAGACGCTTAACCAACTGAGCCCCCCAGGTGCCCCGAGCATTAACTGTTGATACCTCGGTGCCTACGTGGTTTTATTAAGCATCTGTTCCCCCACCCTACACACACACACAAACACACACACGCGCGCGCGCACGGGCACGCAGGCTCACACGCACCCTCCACCCCCACTCCACAGTTCTCAATCAGGAACCGTCCTGGGTGCTGCAGCGCAGCCATGAGACGTGGTCCTGCCCTCGGCCACGTCCAGTGAGCGTCCAGTGAGTGAGAGACAGACACAGATCATGCCCTCCACGCCTCCCCAGGGACTGAACACGTGCCTGGAGGGAAAGGGCGTGTGCCAGGCGGACGCGGATGAGGAGATCAGGAAAGCAGCAGCGGAGGGGACGGCCTGCTGCAGACCAGGCAGCCAGTTCATGACCCACTGAATCGTCCCAACTGCGCGAGTTTCTACACCCCCCTACCTCACGAGGAGACTGAGGCACAGGAGAGGCGCCGCAGAGCTGGGGGCCCGGAGCCGGGAATCAGGCCCCAGCGGCCGGGGCTCGAGGCGTCTGGCTGGCGGGAAGCCACCCCCTGACCCACGTGAGCAGCCGCATTTGCTCCCCGGTACACACGGGGTCCTCCGCTCTCCACGCAGATGGACGGCACTCAAATGCTCAAGATGCGAGAACATAAAATCGGAACGGCAGGTGAACCCCGACTACCCAGACATGTAGGGGGAAACATCTAAGGGCGCCCAGCCTGCTCGGGTGTCAGAAGCTAAAGGCCTGCAGGCGTAGAAATTACTCAAAGATACAATCTTACATCAATAAAGATAAGGAAAAAAGTGTCTGATGCCTTAAACTTACGAGTAAGGAAAGTAACAGTCTGAGGTGGTGCCCGGGTCCTTGGTGCTGACGGGAAATGGATTTCTGAGCAAAGCCACGACCTGCCCACCCCTTTCACACCAGAGGAGGAGGCTGGGAAGATGGTCATAAACGGGGCTGGAAGGGGGTTGGGGAGGCGGGTGGAAGAAGAGAAAAAAAGGTCTGGAAAGAACGTGATGCGTATTAACTCTCCCTCCCAAGGATTGTGATGGGCATCTCCCATACTGGGTGCGTCCCATACTGCAATTATTATTCCAGCATCTCCTAATGCTTTGGGATGAGACGTATTCCTTCCATCGGAAGAGAAGAATTTTGGGAAGACTGGAATCAGGAGGCCACAAGGCCTGTGGGCCAGCCCGCGACGGGGCGGACCGCGCGGACACCTGCTCCGATAAGGGCCGTGGCTGCTTATCCTGGGCGGCTGCCCCCCATCCCCATCTATCGGGGTCACGCAGAGCCCAGCAGCCTGGCAGACCCGGGCACACAGTGTATCTACGTGTAGCAAATGGCGGCACCTGGCACCGGGCGGCAACTGTTACCAAGTCGCGCTCCAGCTCTGGGGCGGCCCTGGTGGCGACTGTTCGCAGCCACTCCCACGTTTCCTCCCGCAACACCAAGACCAGCCTGCAGGGAAGCTGGGGGTTCTGGCTCTCCTCAATTTGTTTCCGATTTTAAGTGCAACACTAGTAACAATCTCCTTTCCCACTCCAGACGACCCGTTACCCCCGACAGACGACAGACGGCGGAACCGGATCTCTCCTCCACTAGACCTAGAAGCAAGGCCACCAGCCATGAGACAGTCATGCGGGGCACGGGGGACGCCTGAAGGCAGACACCGACGGTCCCTGCCAGGGAGCGGGGAGCAGAGAGGATCCAGTGGAGGGGACAAGGTTCTGACTGCCCGGTACTGGGCTGAGCACAGAGAAGCCAGGCCCGACAGCGCTCTCCGGCTGGCACATTCGTTCTCCCAGGGATACGGGTTAGCAACTCCGAATCCACTCTGTGCACTAGGTCTGAACAAATATGCCAGTGCATTGTGGGTAACACGACACAGGCTTCTCACCGCCTGGTAAAGAAGTCAGCAATACGGAACGAGGAAAGCCAGAAGAAACGCCGTGGTCCCGGACTGGGCTCAGAGATACGAGCATGAGCTCACGGGTGTTCACACATACACAGGAGGACAAACAGATCGCGTGTGCGTGAGAACAGACACGTTTCCTCGCTGTGCCTACCACAAGGACACCCCAGCAGCAAGCCCACACCCAGTGCCCCACTCTTTCCTGCTTTCACCATTCTCCAGTAAAAGGAACAGGGCTCCCTGACGGAACGGACCGGGCGGGAAAAAATGCAAGGTGAGCCTAGAGCAGCCTGTAGGTCCAAATGGGAAATTCTACAACATAACGGGATGTGCCGGAAGGACACGGACACTCCTTGAAAGAGCTTCACGTCAAGGTCACAAAAGACAAAGAAAGGGACTGTCGTAGATCGGAGAGGGCAAGAGACAGGACCACAAATGCCACGGGGACCCCCAGGCTGGATGAGGTCCCGAAATGGACACGGTATGTCCAGAAAACAGACATATTCAAACTAACAGCCAAACCAGACGGAGATCTGTAGCTTACGTAATAGCAACGCCACACAAATGTCGCCTTCCTGCTGTTGGCAACTGTCCTATGATCCCGTAACATAACCTCAGGGGGAGGCTCGTATGGGAACTCTGTACTGCTTTAGCCACTTCCCCCAAGTCTCAAATCAGGTCAAGATAAAGGGTCAGTTAAAGGAACATCTAGGAAGACGATGAAATGAAGTTTCACATAACGGAGGCGAGCAGGGCTGGGCCCAGGCAGCGAGTGGAGCGACTGTGCCCGTCACCACGGGGCGCCTTCTATTTCCTCCTCTGCTGCGTGAGCGTCTGGATTTATCCGTACAAATGAGTCCTTCAAAACTTTGTCTCAAAGCCTGAAACAGCATCGGTCTGCTCACTTCCACTAGTGTCCTGCACCACTCGGCCAAACCAGAGAGATGAAAGTCGGCCGTCTTCAGGTCCTGTCCCCAAAGCTCTGTCCGCCGCCCTGCGCATCCGTGCAGCGGGCTGTGCGGGTCATCTCCGAGCCACCTCGCGGCTGCTCTCCACACATCGCCGGCAGGACCCTTGCAAACACCTACAGCTGCGCCGCAGGCTCTGCCCTGCCCCTGGCCTTCCGGGTTAAGAGCGCCGCACCCGGGCTGCCTCCACCCCTGAGCCTGTCCGGCTCATCACAGGCCCCCAACAAGCCATGCTCCTTGCCATGGTCCCTCCCGGCTCCAGGAAGATGCTCTCCACCCGACCTGCACTCAGAAGCATCTGCCGTTCTCCGTGGACGCGTGGGTGACCGCCCGGTCCGCGTCTGCGTTCTGACCCAGGCAGGGAGCTCAGAGGGCAGGAGCCGCCTGAGCACACGCTCATGGCCACGGCTGCGGCCCTGGCCCCGGGTGTGATGCCGAACGTGTGGTCAGCACGCCGTCCTTTTCGCCGGGAGGGACCATCGTCGCGATCAGACACCTGGGCCTGAATCTGGCTACAGGACTCTCATGTTCTCTCCTGCCCTACTAAAGTGCACGTAGCTTTACTGTGTGTTTCTAGCTCTCCAGGCCCAAACTCCTGCTACATCCGGCACAAGGAAATGGATGCTATGTTACAGCAGTTAAGTACATTTGGGCAAAACATGGCTAAACCTTTTTTTTTTTTTTTGCACTTTGGTAAATGGTAAGTACCCAAAATGGCTTACTACGTTAAGAATTTCATTTTCTAAAAGGTGGTGAAAACAGTTAATATCGGTAAGGACGTGGAGAAACGGGAAACTTCAACGCTTGGTGGGAATGCAAAACAGTGCAGCTACTGGGCAGGACACCCTGACAGGCAGGTCCCCAGTCCTGGAGCAGAACCCCGTGACCACGCCCAGGGATGCATCCGAGAGAAAGGAAACTATGTCCGCACACCTGCTGGCTCTTGAGCGTTCGTGGCAGCCGTATTCGCCACAGGCGAAGGGCAGAAACAACCCACATGTCCACCACCCGCAAGACACCCGCACAATGGGGCGCTCAGGCACGAAGTCACACGGTTTCGATTCCACCTCCGCAAGCTGTCCGACTCCAACCCAAGTGAGATCGCACAACGCACCGGGACAGCATGCAGAAGGGCGGCTGCCCAGGGGTAGGGCGAAGGGTACAGTGCTTCCTTTTGGGGTGATGAAATGTTGAGGAACCTGCTAGAGGTAATGGGTTCGCCACTCTGTGACGGCACCGAACCCCGTGGACTGTGATGGGCACCCGGCTAGCTCAGCCGGTGTAGCTTGACTTCAGGGTTATGGGTCTGAGCCCCGCTCTGGGTGTAGAGGCTACTTGAAAATAAAATCTTAAGGAAATAAATAAAATGCCTTGTGTTGTGTGAATTTCACCTCAATTAAAAAAAAAAACTATGGCGGGCGCCTGGGTGGCTCAGCCGTGAAGCCTCTGCCTTTGGCTCAGGTCATGATCTCAGGGTCCTGGGATGGAGACTCGCATCCCACCTCTCTGCTCAGCGGGGAGCCTGCTTCCTTTTCTCTCCCTCTCTGCTACTTGTGATCTGTCAAACTAATTAATTAATTAATTAATTTTTAAAAGCTACAGCATTTTGAAAGAATTTCCTCTTGGAAACACCTGGTATTTTTCTTTTCCCCTTGTTAATGATCCAGGCGCACTTGGAAAAAACCACACGAATAGGATCAACCGTGGCTGAGAGCGCTGGAGGGCAGGGCACGGCCGCCGGGGAGGCCTCCGGTGTCTAGACCAGGGCAAACAGCCCTCTTACAGCATCAGTGTGAGAACGAGCCAACCAAAGCTGACTTAACAACCACAATTCTACCACACAGATCAAGACTACCTCATCTCAATAAAAATGTGCCAAAATAAAATACAAACCACGTTTCAAAGAAACATTTACTGGAATGACACCGGGTACGGCAGCAGAGCTTAAAAGTGAGTCTTGCAAACTACAACTTACGTTTCACCTTTGAGGCTGCGGGACACACGGCACCCCCAGCCCGCGGGAGGGAGGGTTCCCTGATGGAACAAAATCTAAATCCCTCAAAAAGACAACCTAATTCTTTGCTTTTCTTCTAAAGACAAATAAAATAAAATAAATAAAATTTAAAAATGCCATACAGAGTTCCTTCAGCTTTACAACCAAATTTTCTACCATCTTTTCCATTTACTTCATATGTTTATCTTCTAGTGAATTTTCACCCAAGATGTCCGTTTCTTCCAGAATTCCATGACTGAAAAGCTGACTGGCTCCTCACCAAGGACCCCAGCCCCAGCGGCTGCACAGCCCCCTGCTCGGGCCCAGGTCGCAGTCTGGCTCCGGCAGCAGGGAGCACGGACATGTGTCCACGCATCTGAGTCTCACAGGGAGGCAGGTGACACTGCTGTCCCCTTCTCACACGTGAAGACGCTCAGAGGAACATGGGCTCAGCAGTGGTCTCAGGGGCAGAGCCCAGAGGGACTGAGGCTCCCACACCCACGAAGCTTCCAGGTGGGCACCAGAGGCCCCGCCTCCCACCCAACACTGGCCACCTCCAGACCTACTTCCGAAGGGCACGGCTCTGGTCACGACTGATGGAAGCCACGAGGGAGGCAGTCAGCTGCCCCTCACCCCACCTCCACCGGCCACACCAACAGCTTGGCTCAGTGGAACGGACTGGGGGGCTCCCACTGCACTCAGCCGCGTCTAGAACTGACGCACCCCCCAGAGGGGAGCTGCGGGGCTGGAGGGGTGGGAGGGCTTCTCGGAGTCCGCTCTCTGCGGCTCTCTGACCCGCTAGAATCCGGCTTGTCCCACGGACGTCCATTGCCGGGGTAAGTCAGTCATTCCAGAAGCGGCCCCCACGGCCCTCTTCCCTCCAGACCACTGAGCACACGTCACCCACAACGGACGGCGCCACCCTGCACACCAGATGGGGTGGGGGAGACCACGGCCGCCGAGCACCACAGGCTCACGAGGGCAAGGGAGGAGCACAGCCAGAAAAAGCGCTAAGTGGGGCCGCGTGTGGGAGTTTTCAAAAGTGCACACAAGCTTCAAGTCACTAGAGTAAGACAATCAACGATTCAGTGTAATGAACGTTCAGGAAGGAGTAAGGAAACGCGGTGGATGCTGGAAACAGACCGAGGGTGAGCGAGAGGACTCAGGGGCCCAGGCGGACGCAGCTGACCGCGGCTGTTACTGAAGGACACCGGGCACCAGACGAAACACGTGGGGACCAAGGGCAGACGGTGGCTTCTTCTCCCGGACTCCAGGAACGGCCTCCCGCACGATCTCACGTTGAGATCAAGGCTCCACGCGTGGCCGCGTGGCGGGGAGTCTGCTGGAGGCCTCTCTCCCCCTTGGCCCCTCCCTCCACTAAGATACATAAATAAACCTTTTAAAAAATTAAAAAATCAAAAATAAAACAAAACTTGCCCCCGCGGCTCCCTCCTTGCTCCGTCATCAGCGACACCAGCGTTCTCTGGCTGGCTCAGGGGAGGGTCTCGGCCCCCTGCCCCACCTGCAGGCTTCCCCCCACCACCCCCCTGCTCAGCCACCCGCAAAAATCTTAGCACCTCCCTGCCTGCAGGTGCGTGAGACCTCCCACCTCCACCTGTCACACAGGCACAGCACAATTAGGTGGACTTTTGAGGGATTTAAATTTCATTCTATCAGGGACTCCTCTCCCTAACCACCCGCAGGGGTCCCCGCCTCTGAGGGAACAAAACGGCCCCTCCCCCAGACCATGTCCGTTCCCCCGTACCGCCCCACCCCGATCCCCTCCAGAGCCCCCCGACTCCCCAGCAGCCGCTGCCTGGACCCGTCTCTCTTCTCAACAGGCTGTCCTGACATCCTTCTGCCTTCCAGAAACACCCATCACCAAAGAGGGGGCTGGGAAAGCTGTCACCATCAACATCACATCCTGATGAAGGGACGGAGCCTGACCAGGGGACGGCAGACAGACCCGCCTCCTGAGGAAGGGCCCACAGCCGTGGCGAAGCAGCAACGTCCCCAAGTTCTCAAACCCCAAGAAGTAGAACCCGCACCCGATCAAGCCTTTGGGTCTGACCACCGACTTGCAGGAAAGCCACACAGGACAGAGGAACACGTCGCATGACACCAGGATGCCATCAGCCGAGGAAATCCAGGGTGTGGGGGACAAGCACACACAGAGCCGCTTCTTCTACCGGGAAACTGCGAGCAGGGGTGAGAGGAAGAGAAAGCTAGAGATGAGGAGTCGGGCCGTGGCTGCTCCGGGCTGGGGAGGCCAGGGTGGGGGTACCGACAGCAGAGACACAAGGTTTCCCTGGCGGCGGATGGCGGGGCGGGGGGGGGGGGGGGCACTGTCCAACACTGCGAGTGGCCGCACCGATCTGTAAATGGAATAAAACACACGAAATGGTACACTTTAAATGGCAAATGAGTTATACGTCATTACACGATGTATACATCACGTGTACACGAGCTATACATCAATAAAGCTGGTTTTTTTCAAAGAAATTGAAAAGACTCGTCAGCCCACCACAATGTGGGCCCGAGCTGGAGCCCGACTCCGTCCCCTGTTGAAATCCACAGCCCGCGAGTCACCAGGGTGGGAGTGAAGGGGCGCCAGGCGGCCTGAGACGGTGGGGAGGCTGGTCTCTCTACTGGTGACTAGGGGACCCCCGGGAGGACGGGGGTGGGAGAGGGGCACGGGCAGAGACGCCCTTACCCGGCAGCCGCGGGACGACAGCGTGACCGGGGAACGCGCCGGACCACAAGCAGCGGGCGGCCACCAAGGCGGCTCCGGACGAAGCGAGGCGCTCCGGGGGCCCGCGGGGGCGTCACACATGCCTCCACTCCTTCACCTCCCGCCCCTGCCCCGGGCTCAGCCCCCGACAGTGGCCTCCTCCGGGCAGACTCCCTGCCACCCGCCCTCCCCGCTCTGCTCCTAACACAGCAGCACGTCAGAAAACTCAGCTGACATCTCTGCCCGGCTCGTCCCTCCTGGGCATGAAGTCCTCGCCCTCAGCCTGCACGGGCCTGCCCCTCCCCGCTCCCCCCAACCCGCCCCATGCCCTGCCCCCACCCTGCTGGTGGGCCTTCCTGCAGCCTGTACCCCAGCCCCCACCCTCCGCTCGGCCACCTGCCCGGAGCCGGTCCCGCTTTGACCAACCGTCTCCCCTCACACAAGCTCGACTGTCCATCCCTGAACCTTCCCGGCCCACAGCTCCAGGTTGGGTCGTCATCTCCAGTCCCCGTGGCTCTGAGACACCTTCCGCGTCTAACTTGACATTCTCGCCGTGAGCCACGTGCTTGAGCATGTCACCACCATGTTAAGGACAAAGTCTCCCAGCAGCGCCCCCCTGCCCCACCCAGGTCTCCGTCCCTGACAGGGCCACTCTAGGGTAGCCACATAGGAACGACAAGCGGAACCCGGTGCAGGATTCCAACCAGCCGTGAGCGGGCACGTCGCGTAGAGACCGAGCCCGGTGCTCCGTCCGCGTCACTCCTGCCCACGCGACCGTGCCAGCTGGGTCCCCAAGCACGGTGAGTCCCGGGGAGCCGACTTCACTGCCGCACCGCGTTAGCTGTGGGGCCCTCCTGAGAGACGCTGATGGGAGCACTAGCTCAGGACCCCAAGGCCGAGCTGTCATCTCCCTGGTACTGAGCCCCACGAGGCAGCCACGGACACGAGGCACCCGGCAGAGGGTGTTTACCAGGGACATGGTTCTGAAATGTTTTCCCGTCCCTCACCACGTGCAAAGACCAGACCCAGAGGTCAGCCACGGAGAGGAGGGGGAGGGGCACCTGGGAGCTCACGTCCGCTCCCAAAGGGGCTGTGGTGCAGGCGGACAAGGACACACGGACACGGCAGGAACAGGAAGAATTAGGAGGCGCTGCCCGGGCCCCGAGCGCAGGGCAAGCCGCGGTCATCGCCCACCCTCTTTCGTCCGACCAAGGCCCCTCTACCGCCAGGTGCTTGCCCTCCAGACAAGGACGACACTGAGGGTTCAGCCAGGATGCGAGTGTGGGCGGCCCGGCGTGTACCCCTGCCCTGGGTTTGTCGTGGCAGCAGGGGAGGGGAGGGGGATGCCCCAGGAACACCTAACGACCCCCGGGGTCTGCGGGCACCTTGGCCCCAGCCTCTGCCCAGAGCCCTCCCCGTCTCCGCACACCCTTGGCTTTCCCCCGCCGATGGCTAGTATTTCTCTATCAAGTCCTTTGTTTCTACAAAGGAGCACACATGGCCTGGCCCGCTAGCTGTGAGCACCAGGGAGTCAAGGCTGCTGGCGCCCCGGCCTTCTCGCATCCTGCCCAGCCCCCTGCATGTGGCCAGGACCCCACTCCAAGGAGGACAGGGCCAAGGACACGAAGGCAAGACAGGACAGGAGGGCCGGTCACCGCCTGTGACGGAAAGACCCCGGGGCAGCCCCCCAGTTGTGTCAGATGCCCCCCACCAGTGCACCCTGCGTGAGTGTGGTTCCAGACCGACCCGAGGGGCCCCCAATATCGAGCTCGTGGAGCACCCCACTCAGTCCTCCACCCCGTGGATGGGCTCAAGCTGCCCCACGGACCAATGAGCAAGACACTGCACGGAAAACCTCCCAACGGCTGCAGGACTCTGCTTTGAGTCAAAGCTGACAAGCTTCTGAAATGAGTCTGACCTATGAACCCCAGCATTCTGACCTTTAATGTGCCAACTCTTAAGTACCAGAGCTCAGAGCCAAAATACCCAGAATAACTTGAAAAACTACCCAAACGCTGGCCCTCGGGTGACTGCCCCCAGGCGACCCTCGAGAGGGGTTGAAGTTACAATGAAAGAGACTCGGGGCAGGAACCACCTTGATCCCGCAGTCTGGCTGGCTTTAAGGCTCCCTATAGTTCTGGGTTTGCTGCTATGGGTTCTTAACGCCGGAAACAGAACGGTTTTCACTGGGAACTTACCGAAGCCCCCAGAAGTCACCCTTCCAAGTCTTCCGCCGTAGTTCTAAGGGAAGGTGTGCCGGGCCGCATTCAAAGCAACACGAGCCGCGGCCGGGGAAGGGGGGCGCCGTCAGGCCGACTCGGCAGCGTTATCAGGAAAGGGAACCACAGCCGGGGAAGCCAGACTCGTTCCAGGAGTTGCAAAGCCCACTTTGGAGCCTCCACACTTCCACCTCCCAGAAACACGGCCCCAGGGCCGGCGGTCCCGCTCTCTCGTTTCTCCCACGGGTGGGCCTCAAACCGCACAGAACCCGGCAATCACCTGGGACGTTTGTAAAACTTAATTTCCAGGCTCTTCGGGTGATTCCTGGATGAGCTGTTCAGACTGGAGAAGCGGGGCTCGCTCCCCCACAGCCCGCGGGTCCCACTCACGAAGCCCCCGCTGCGAGCTCACTCAGCCGGCCCTGCCCGGCCCTCAGCCCTGTCCTCCACCTCCCTGAGCCCCTCCAGCCCCTCCCCAGAGCCCACCTCGGTCTCAACACGTCCACCTGCCCCAGGGGCCTCTCCCCCTCCGCCAGCCTGCAGGTCTATGTCTCACACTTTCCCTGACATCATCATCACCTACGCATAACAAAGCGAGATGGAGTGATGTCCCCTAGGGAGCTCGTCCAGGTGGTCGCATATGTGGTCACAAAGAGGAGGATCCGGCCAGCTCCCCACCCACCAGCTGGGTGTGCCTCCTCTGGGCGGGCTCTGTGCTGAGCGCCCATTCCCGCTTGCGGAACTCCCTGTGCTGCGGGAGGGCCAGGCCCGACCGCCCTACAAACCCACCGCCCCCTCCCCTGGAGAGCGGAGATCCAGCCCGGGGGTCCCCAGCACATCCCACCTTGTCCTCTCAACAACCCTGAGGGCTGTGCGATGAGCCTCACTTTCCAGGTAGGAAAATGGAGACTTAGAAAAATGACAGAGCTGGCTGCGGTCCCCGTGGTCCCCAAGCGAGGAACAGGCGGTTCGGGGCCCAGACACCAGCAGATGTCACTAAGGAAGTGGAACTTACTTACTGTGTCCGGACGCCAAGACCCACCCCTGGGCCCCAGCTTCTGCCTGGGGGCACCCGAGGGGGTCCTGCCCATCACTCCGCCGGCAGCCAGCCCGCCCAGAGGGGCCCCCGCCGTCTCAGGCCCTGACAACCTGCCTACGATTCCCCCTTCCCACTTCCACACACTGCCCCCCACACTACTGCCAAGACCCCTCTTCTCCTTTTTTTTAAGATTTATTTATTTACTTCTCTTACAGAGAGAGAGAGCCCGAGACAGTGTAATCACGTGAGCAGGGGCTGGCGGGGAGGCGGGTGGGGGCAGAGGGAGAAGGACAGAAGCGGACCCCCGCGGAGCGTGGAGCCCAGTCCCACGACCCTGAGCGCAGGACCTGAGCCAAAATCAAGAGTCAGACGCTTAACCGCCTGAGCCCTCCGGGCACCCCCAGAGCCTTTCTCTTCCCTTCCGAGGCGGTCAGAATCAGCAAAGCGGATGGGACCTTCTGGTCGCCTGACCCACCTTCCTCATCACAGCATGTGGCCCTCAGGGCCCTCAGGCCCAGGGTTCCCAGGATCCCTGGCTCCTTCCTCAGCCCCAGCCTCTCACCTGTCAGAGGTCAGCAGAGGGGACCAAAGCCAGCCAGACCCAGCTCCCCACTCACAGATGAGGAAACTGAGACTCAGGACACCACAGGGCTGGCGCCGATGACAACCCCATCTGTCCACTGCTTTAGCTATGACTACAGCGAAGAGGAAGATTAAAAGTGGGGTTTTCTAAGCTGGGGGGGCGGGGCCTGCCTCCAGCCTGCAGTTAGCCATGGAGGGAAATCAGGGGCGTCTCTTAAAGACCAGGCTTACGAGGCACCTGGGTGGCTCAGTGGGTTAAAGCCTCTGCCTTCAGCTCAGGTCATGATCTCAGGGTTCTAGGATCGAGCCCCACTTTGGGCTCCCTGCTCAGCGGGGAGCCTGCTTCCCCCTCCTCTGCCTGTTGCTCTGCCTACTTGTGATCTCTCCCTGTCAAATTAAAAAAAAAAAAAAAAAAGACCAGGCTTGCATCCTTCAGACCTGAGGATTTCAGTAAGAGCAAAGCCACTGAAAAGTGAAACAAGTTTAAAATAAGTGAGCCCCGGGGCCGCTGGCTGGCTCAGTTGGTGGAGCCTGAGGACTCTTGATCTCAGGGTCATGAGTTTGAGCCCCACATTACATGTAAATCTTTAAAATAAATAAATAAAATGTTTAAGCCCTTCATTTGTGAGCCAATGTACAAGCCCAAGATGTAAGAAACGCTCTGAGGCAGGGAGACATCCATCATGATGCGCCAGCCCTGGTGGTGCCTGTTGTCTCAGGGGAGTAATTAGGAGCCCCCCACCCCCTGGTTCACTTGAAAAGTTTCCAGTGCAGACAATAAACTGGTCACCTAGGGTACAGCTCTGTTGAAAGATAAATCAGGACGGTATAGGTGTTTGGTCACGAAGAGTAAGCACCCAGACACAAATCAGTGGTTTCAGGTTTTTAAACTTTGAGAAAAGCAAGGAAAAAAAATTGAAAAGAGTGTAACTTAGTGGTATTTTACCTGGCTAGCGTGCCCACGGCCACGGCGCCACACTCGGGGTCACCCACAGAGAACGAGGTGACAAAGTCAGGGGGAGAGCCGGTGAAGTTTAGGGAAACAGGAACAAGCATGGACACAGGTGACCGAGGAGAGTCCGTCTCCCCACCTTACCCGGCAGAGCCCCCCCACGCCGGGGGAAGAGCCATCCCCGTCTTCTCTAAAGACGCAGACACAAACGCACGCGCCCCCAAGTACCACCCGTGTTTTCTATACATCCCGAAACGCACCTTCCGCTCAGAGCACCACGGCAGACAGGATTCTTCTGCCACAGAAGATTCTAGATGCAAAGGGGTCTGTCGACAAACACCGCTTAAGATAGATGTGTCAGAATTAAAACCACAGGCAAACAGGTCTCCAACCAGCCTTACTCAGCAAAACAGAGGGATCCTGAACAACAGGGTTCTTTTCAGAAAACAGGGGAGGGGGGCTTTTACAGACTAAGTGTCTCCAGCAAGACCACAGCAGGGGGACTGGTGGGGGAGGGGTGCTGGCGTTAGAGTCCAGATTAAAGGGCCCCAAAAGACACCAACCCAAATGTATGTGTCGACTTCTATTAAAACCCACGACCCATGGGGCGCCTGGGTGGCTCAATGGGTTAAAACCTCTGCTTTCGGCTCAGGTCATGATCCCAGGCTTGTGGGATCGAGCCCCACGTCAGGTTCTCTGCTCAGCGGGGAGCCTGCTTCTCTGCCTACTTGTCATCTCTGTCAAATAAATAAATAAAATCTTAAAAAAAGAAGAAAACAAAAAACCCACGACACAACACCACCCGCTGTAAACACACTCCTGAGATAACAGGGAAACTGACTACAGCCTGTTGAGAAAACAGGTCTGGGTGGACCCTGTTCTTTAGGCACGGGATGAAGTATTTGGGGTGAAATGACAGAACCGGAACTGGCCTTCAAGTATACTCACACAGCAAAAGGAGCAAACATCTGAGGCCAGCCCAGATCGTCCGGGCAGCTGCTGAGGCTTGGTGACAGAAAAACGGGAGAGTCTTACCAGCGCTCAAACTATTTCACAAGAGAAACTATTAAAAACAAAACAAAACTCAAGTGTTACATTGTGAACATCCACAGTAACGATTCATGAAACAACAACATATTTTACCAGAAACAGGTAACACTCATTATAAAGAATAAACCGGCCTGACATTGTTCCAAGTTTGGGCGCTGAAACTGGCAGGTAACGGGAAATGATACTCTGCTTCGGAACACGAAAGGTTTGAAGACATGAAGATTTTCTGTGTTGTTTTCCTGTGTTGTGCACACTTATTTACAGATTTCTTCCAAGTTTATAACAGATCTGTGCAGCCCGACCTGCGGCAGCCTGACCAGGGTATAGAGACATCGCTGGATGGCAAACGCGAACCATCACCAGGGACCAGGAGAGAGTCACTGATAAGTGGGGGTGGGGAGAGGCGTGGGGCACAGGAGGGGCCCAGCGGCACTGGTTATTCTTCAAGTCATGGTTGGGGTAGACACCTCTCAAACAAAACTTCTAGGTCACAAAAGTTACTTTGTAGCAATGCCCTGAGCGCTATAACAAACAGTAGCTTGAGGACTATAAAACCAAAGAAACAGCACTCTTAGACTAGGGTCCGGCAGACTTAGTTCAAGATCTTTGAGTTGTTCAACATCAACAACAACAAACTAATCTGGTCATCTCGAAAGGTTCAGGGTCACTGGAGAACCAGCCTGAACCCTTAACTGTTGCAAACAGTTAAAAAACTAAGAAGTGGTAACACACCAAACCTCAAGGCACGACGGTAATAGCATTTATCGTGGGCACAACATATACGCATTGTGAGCTTTACCTTTTGAATTAATTTACTTAGCAAGTTGCTTAATGAGCATATTAAACTTGGGAGTAGCAAAACGATCTGTGATTTTTCTACAATCCCCATTGAACATCTTTTCATTAGTCTAAATTAAGAAATATAACACTCAAAACCGTTTCATTGAAGACAGCCCTCCAAAAGTTCCTTTTAAGCCAAATTACAAGCCTTAGTGTGTAGAATAAAACCGAACGCACACAGCCTTGTAATCACAGCACACTCACAGGGCCTGAAATTTGGGCTCATTCCCATCAAGCCATTAGCTAAGAACTAGACCCATTTATTTTTTCAACCAAAGCCGTCCAACTCCAGGGCAGGTTTATCTGCGAATCACCGGGCCCTCTCCCCACCACGCCACAGTACAGAGGCCCACAACAGAGCAAGATTCTTCCAAGAGGTGTTAGTGACCAGAGAGGAGCCTGGAGACCCAGAGGACAACAGGTTTCAGAAAACGAAAGGCGAGAAAACACCCCAGTGCGGAGCTCACAGTTCAGGGTCTGCAGCAAGTCCCGAAGCTCTCGTTTCAATTCTACCGAGCAACCGCACACACCAGAGCAGTCTAGATGTAACAGGTCCTTCTGACTGGGGGTCAAGGTCAAAAGGACTGAAAACCACCTCTTTAGGGAGAGTGTGCAGAGTCAGCCTGGGATCCAACAGATCATCCTTGCGCTCACTGGCCATTGGACCTTGGCAAGGTTCTTAACCTACCGGAGGCTCCAAAATGAACATCACCAACTCAGGGAGCCATCATCCTATGGATTAATTAACTTGAGACACAACACAAAAGCTTGACCTTCCTCAAGGTTCTTTACTTTTTCTGCGCCTTCAAATTTTAAACAGAAGATCTGGGGGAAAAAAAAATAATAATCCATGCTGTAGCACTTAATACTTCCTGGGCTCCGTGGCTGGGACTCCCAGGAGAGCCTCACTCAGCTGGGCCAGGGGCTACCCTGCCATTTCACGGGGGTGGCAGGGGAGGGAAATCTCCTGCCCAGGGTCTCCAGAAGCCACATGGGCCCTCGGAACTGTGCCAGTAGAGCCCAGGGCCCTTCCCCACCAGACCTGAGTAACCTCCCATTGTTCAATCAAATTGCAGAGAGCCTGGAAGGGTTTAAAAGTTGGTCTCACTCAGCCTTGGGGCAGCTTTCAAATTGTCATCAGAAAAAAAGACACTCAGAATTCACAAGGCATAGAGCTGTTTGTGAACAGACAGCTGTGAGGGACCAGGTTAAGGGGCCTGAACCGATCAAGAGGGGCTTCCAGACCCCGTGACTCGCACCAAGTCTGGAACAGGTCGAGCTGGGGGCCCCCACCAGCCTGTGGCTGCGGAGGGCCAGGCAGGGGAGCACAGCTAGTTTGGGGCCAGGACCAAGCCTGGCGCCTGCAGGGCCCTGCAGCCGGCTGGAGCCTGGCGGACAAAGAGGGGGCCAGGCAATGCCCCGTCCAAGTGGCAGGGCCGGCCGGGAAATTTAGGAGCCACGTGCCTGGTGGGAGAAGGAAAAAAGCTTTACAACGACTTGACCATTCTCTGGGCCCAGCACCTCAAACGCCCTTCCACGGAGCATTTAAAACAAGGGGGAAATGTGTTACTCCTTTAAGTTTTTTTAGAACTTTCCCAAAGAAAGAGCGGACTAGTAAGACGGGGTGCTAAGGGAATCAACACATCTCCTCACCGTCTTCTAGTAAATTGTAAAAGGCAATTAGCACTTGAATAAGCAGCCGGCGCGTCTGGAATGAAAATGAGACGCACGCACTTTTAGGGTTTCAAGGCGCCGCTTCCCGGCCCTCTGCGTCCAGGGTCCTAACCACCAACGGGAATTGGCCGCAATTCAGCCTCGCCAGACTCGCCCTCGGAGAAGGGGCCGCAGAAGCGCCGGCGACCAGAAAAACGAAACTGAGTGCGCTGCAGGCTCGCCGGGCTCGGTCTGGCGCCGGAGCCGCGCGGCCCCGGCCCCCGCCGTCCGCGCCCCGAGCTCGGCGCCGCCGGGCCCGGCGCCCCTCGGGCGCTTCCAGCCGCGCGGCCGGGCCCCGCCATCCCCGCCGGGGCCCGCGGGGCGCACGGGGGCCGGGGCCGCGCGCGGGAGGCCGGGCCGGGCGGCGGGCGAGGCGGGCGCGGGCCTCGGGCCTACACGCGGGCCGCGCGGCCCCGGCCTCCGGCTCCACCCGCGGGGCTCCGGGCGCGGGAAGGGCCCAGGCCGCACGGGGGGGGCGTCCCGACGCCTCGGGGCCGGAGGAGGCCGGGGGCTGCGCGCCCGCGGGGGGCCCGGGGAAACGGCCGGCGGCCCGGCCCCGCCGTCCCGCGCCCCCCCCGCCCCGCCCGCCCCGGGGACCCCCCGCCGCCCGACCCGGGAACCCCTCCCCGCCGCGGCCTCGACCCCCGCCCCCCGGCCCCCGGCCCGCGCCCGCCAACCGCCGCCGGCGCCGCGGGGACGAGCGCGAGCGGCCGGGCCGGCGCCCCCGCGCGAGGACTCACCGGGGCCGGCTCCCGAGTACATGGTGGCGCCGCCGAGGGGCTCCGGGGCCGAGGGGCGGCCGCGCGCGCGCCACGGGCCCCGACGCCGCGAGCCGGGAGGGAGCCGCCGGCCGCACGATCCGCCCCGGCGCGGCCGCCTCGCCAAACAGGTTTACCCGACGCGGCCGGGGCGGCGGGCGGAGGCGGCGGGCGGGGGGGAGGGGAGGGGGGAGGAGGGAGGGGCGAGAGAGAGAGGGAGGGGAGGAGGGAGGGGAGGAAGAGGGGGAGGGAGGGGCGAGAGAGACGGAGGGGAGGAGGGAGGGGAGGCAGCGGAGGGGGGCGGGGCGAAGGCGAGGAGGGGAGGAGGGGGAGGGGAGGAGGGGCGGGGTCGGCGCGCGGGCGGCCGGGAGCCGGCGCGGGCGGGGGGAGCGGGATCGCGGCCCCGCGGCGGACTGGGGGCGGGAACGGCGCGGGCCCGGGGGGGTGGCGTGGGGGGGGCGGGGGCGGACGCGGGGCGGGGGGCCCCTCCCAGCCACTCAGAGCGGCGACGTCTCCCCGACTGGGCGGAGCGGGCCAGCCCGGCGCTGCCGCCAGAGGCCGGGAAGAAAGAAAAGAAAACGCACCCCTGGTTTCCCCGCCGCCGCGGCGCGCGTGGGGAGCCCGTT
Source organism: Mustela nivalis (assembly GCF_964662115.1). Classification (NCBI taxonomy): domain Eukaryota; kingdom Metazoa; phylum Chordata; class Mammalia; order Carnivora; family Mustelidae; genus Mustela; species Mustela nivalis. The sequence continues at coordinate 3,062,942 of NC_139021.1, read as the reverse complement.
CTGGCGGCTCGCCGGGGGCCCGAGCGGCGGCCGCGGCGGGGAGGAGGGGCGCACGGCCCCGCCACCCTTACCCGCACCTGGGCCCGGGGAGCTTGGACACGGTGCGTCGTGCGGTTGCAGTCCGCGCGCCCCAGCGTCCCCGCCTGGATTTTTCTTTCTTTTTTTTTTTTTTTTTAAGTTATTACCGAAACGTGCATGTCGGGAAGCTTGCTCCCGGCACGGAGCTTGAACTTGAACGCGCGCTGGCCGTCTTACACGACCACACCGCCACCTCCCGGCCAAGCACCCAGATAATCCTGGGGGGAAAAACTTGGAACTGTATAAAGTTTTGGGTCAATTTTAGCTGCCATCAGTGCTGAGATCCAACCCCGGCTCCTCCCCAGCGCTCTGGGGCCTCCGCAGGGTTTCCCCGCGGGGCCTTTCTCGGACCCCATCATACTCCTCCGTGCGTCTCGGTACTTACCCGCCTTGTACTTGGCAAAGCCGTCCCTCCTACCCAAATCCTCCTCCATCCTTCCAGACCCCTGGATCCAACTGTTTGGGGATCCTTTCTCAGGGAAGCCAGTCCACAGTGACCTCCCTTCTCTCCGAAATGGTGGGTGACTGGAAGTCTGACGGTGAAGTGCGATCCAGACGTGCTCATGGTCGTTTCAACGCGCTTGCCCACGCATTCCTCCATCCTGTAAACGTGCGTTACCTGCATACTGGGTGCTAAGCACGGAGTGCTCCTGCCGGCCCGGGTGAGGCGAAGACAAGAACTCTGCCCGCAAGGAGTCAAGCATCTAAAATAGGCTCACTGCCAGCTTTTTGCAATTCTCAAGGGCATCCCTAAAAAAGTGCCAGGAAACCTTGATTTCCTCCACAGAGAAACTTAAAAGGACAGCGATCTTCAGCAAATCATTGATATGAATGGGGTTGGTCCCATGGCATCGGCCTCACGGACGCCCATGCATCCCTCTCCAATCCTCTGCTGACCACCCTGACCCTCAGGGTGGCCTGGACCACCTGAGAAGCCCCTGAAATGACTCTTGCCGACTCCCCACCCAACAGGCATCTTTGTGTGCTCACAAATCCAATTTTTTGACTTCTTTGTTCAGAACCCTTCGTTGGCTCCCCATTTCCATCTGCATTCAGTCTGAAATCCTTAACTTGCTGTACAATGGCCTGTGTGACACGGGCCCTGGCTGCTTGGTCAGACTCTTCCCCTTTGCCCTTGTCAGGCTCCCCAGATGCACATCTTCATTTTCTCAAGAGTGTTACTGTCCGAGTGTGCATCAGTATGATCATTTTGGAGAAAAATATTTGGCAGCACCCGGAAGAGCTAACACATGGCCCCAGGTAGACGAGCTGCTGAAATGCGTGCCTCAGAGCACGGGAAGGGGGTGCCTGGGAGCCCAGGACCGGGTACCACCCAGATCCCCATCGAGCATGGATATAGAACTCCTAAACTGAAACCTACCCATGAGGATGCGGACCCTGCAAATATGGATGCATTTCAAGAACCTTGAGTGAAAGAAACCAACAGCCATAATCCATGATTACATTTATAAAAGTTCCAAAACAGGCAAAATGAAACTATATTGTTTAGGGATGCATAATGTGTAAAAAGGGTAAGGTAAGCCAGGAGGTGGTCACCAGGAGTGCACACGGTGGGTACTGCGGGGGGGGGGGGGTGCTGTGACCACAGAGGGGCTGTGGGGCTTTCTTCCAGTAAGCCTGCTGCTCACTTGCAAGTCTCAAGCTGCACATTTATTTTTATGTGTTTTTTTGCACCCTCTGTGTATTTCACAATAAAACATTTTGAAAGTAATACCCACGAGGGGCGCCTGGGGGGGCTCAGTGGGGGAAGCGCCTGGCTTCAGCTCGGGTCGTGAACCGGAGGTGCCGGGATCGAGCCGGCGTGGAGCTCCCTGCTCAGCGGGGAGCTGGCCTCCCTCGGCCTCCGCGCTCGCTCCTTCTCACCCCGCGTTCTCGCTCTGCAGCTGGTGAACGCGCGCGACCCCCAGTGCCCGCTGTGTCCGCCTCTCCTCCCTCACACCCCCAGCTGTCTCCCGCCCGCCGTCCCCCAGCCGGTGCCTCCCTGCGGGTGGCTGCGGTCATCCCCAGCCTCGTCCCCGCCCCGGGGCCGCGCGTCCCCGCAGCCGCGCCCGCCTCCCCTCCCCTCCCAGCGCGCGCGCCTGGAGTAACTTTGTTGCGAGGCCTGCGGTGCAGAAGGTCAGGCTACATAATGTCTCCAAGACGCTTCCCTGGGGCGCGTCGCGGCGGGGACCGCACACGCGCCCCCTGCCGGCGCGGGGCGGGGGCGTCTCCGGGCTGGGGCTCCCGGCCGGCCCCCGAGACTGGGCGCGCCTCCGCCGCTCTCTTCCCGCAGCTGCCCGGGGCCGTGGGAGCCTCCCCCTCCTCCCGCCCCTTTCCGCGGCGCCCGGTCCCCCAGGGGCTCGGGGTCCACAAGCCCAAACCAAGCGCATCTCTCCTCCCTCCTCCCAGCCTGCCCTCCGTCCTGGGCTCCCCGGGAGGGCCAGCGGGTCCATCCCCACGCCCCGCTGCCTTCCTCTCCCGCCATCCGTGAACACGTTACACATTTCACTGAGTCCCCCCAACTCTTGCTATGAAATGTCTCGATGTCTCGAGGACACCCCCACCACCGCCACCACTGCTGCCCTGCTCCTCCAGGTCCCATCCAGCACTTGGCATTGGCCATGTAGGGCTGACTCAGGAGTCTTCCAATGCCCCACCTTTTAGCCAGTACAATTCACTGCTCCGTGTCTGCGGCTCCCTGTGCGGGTGGAGCCAGGGCCAGGGACGCGGCTCAGCACGTGGCTGCAGGAGAGGCAGAGGAGGTGAGCGGAAAGCAGACCCTGAGCTCCCGTGGGTGTGGGGCCCAGGAAGCCCTCAACATTGGGGGCCCTTCATTTCTCCAACTCTAAAATGCAGACACCAGAAAAAGCATGTCCTGTGTGGGGGGTAAAGCAGGGTTAGGGGGCAAATAAATGGGAAGCACTGAGTTAGCACTGAACATAGTCATCGATGACAAGCCCTCTCAAAACCTTTAACAACGTGTTAAGGATCATGATCCTACGAAGCAGAAGGAGAGGAACAGAGGTATGTAGCCCCGCATCCACTGGGACCTAGAACTCTTTTGTCACAGGGTACCTCTGTGTTCCATGGAGCACACTTTGGGAAACATGGATAGCGCTGTTCCCATGATCCTTCCAGCTGTACCCTTCTAAGTTTCTTTGGACAAATCAATTGGCTGTTTTTCTGCAATAAGAACTCAAGAGTGGGGGGCGCCTGGGTGGCTCAGTGGGTTAAAGTCTCTGCCTTCGGCTCAGGTCATGATCCCAGGGTCCTGGGATCGAGTCCCACATCGGGCTCTCTGCTCAGCGGGGACCCTGCTTTCTCCTCTCTCTGCCTGCCTCTCTCCCTACTTGTGATCTCTGTCTGTCAAATAAATAAAATCTTTAAAAAAAACCCTCAAAACTCAAGAGTGTGCTTATGAGTTTACAAGTACTTCTATCATCGTAGGAACAAAATTCACATCTAAGCAATTTCTGTACCTGAGCCCAACATGAACAGGACACGGAAACCACTTAGTTTGCATACATACATCACTTTGTCATTTTATGCACCGCACAGAGGCTGAGTCAAGAACCCTGAACACACAGGCAGCCGGGGCCACTGACACAGCCGTGCCGTGGAGGTCATCCTGACTGGGAATATGTGAGTGCGAGCGGGGCAGCGGCTTGTGTAAGCCCAGGAGACGCAGCTGCTCTCTGACCCGCTCCACCTTCTGTTATCTAATAAGGCAAGGCAGCCTAGATGCAGCTAACACACAGACACTGAAAAATTAACTTAAAATGGAGGACGGATTTAAATGCAAACATTAAAAAAAGTAAGCATAAAACTTAAAAAAAGAAAATTGGGGGGAAATCAAAGGCTAGACAAATAATTCCTAGACTGGACGCCAGAGGCACAAACCACGAAGGGGAAAATGCCTGGACTTCACCAAAATTAAAGCTTTTGTTCTGTGAACAGATCCATTAAAAGGGTCAGAGGACCAGACCAGCTCAGAGCGGGAGAAAATGTTTGTACCCTGAATATCTACAAAAAACTAGACTCTAAGCTATATTTAAAAATTCTCAAAATTCAACAGTAAAAAAGCAATCGGGGCGCCTGCATAGCATATTCCGCTGAAACCAGCTCTCGGGGTTTGGCTCAGGCTGTGATCTCGGGTGGTGGGATGGAGCCCCACCTCGGGCCCCACCTCCGGCTCACTGCTCAGCAGGGAGTCTGCTTGAGATTCTTTCCCTCTGCCTCTGCCCCTCCCCCCCAAAACAAATACATTTTAAAAATCTTAAAAAGAAAAAAGCGAACAACCCATTCTGAGCGTGGACAAGACAGGGAGAGGCACGCCATGAAGAGGGGGTTCTAACAGCAAACGGGCCACCACTGTCCCCCGTCAGAGAGCTGCACACCCAAAGCAAAGTGCGACATTAGTACAACCCATCAGAGGGGCTGACATGAAACGGTGACAACCAGCAAGCTGAGGACACTACAGAGAAACTGGATCGCTCCTGCTTTACCGTGCAAATGCCCTGTGGTACAGTCCCCAGGGAAAAGAGTTTCTTCAAAAACTAAACATCCAACCACCGTTCATCTGGACAATCATGCTCCTGGGTATTTCTCCCAGAGAAATGGCATTTTATGTTTACAATAAACCTGTGCATTAATGTTTATAGCGATTTTATTTGTCTAACCAAAACATGGAAACAACCTAAAAGTCCTTAACTGCTGAGTAGTTAATCTGTGGCCCGTCCACACAGGGAACATTCATCACCAGTCAAACAGAATACAGCCACTAGCATGAGTCTCAAGTGTGCAGAATGGGAAAAAGCCCATCCCAAAAGGTTACCTATGACATGATTCTGTTTGCATGCCGTCCTCCAGATGACAAAATTAATTAGAAGTGGAGAACAGATTGGTGGTTTGGAGGAGCTAGAAAGGGGAAGAGGGAAGGGAGAGGCCATGGCTGTGAAGGTCCTCACCGTGGTCGAGAACTTCGCATCGTGACTGTATCGATGTTACTATCCTGGTTGTAATATTGTTCTATAATTTTGCAAGATATTATTGTTGGAGAAACTGGGTATAGGGTACCTGAGATCTCTCCGTACTATTTCTATGTAATTGTAAATCTACAATGATCTTAAAGTAAATAGGTTAATTTAAAAAAAATAAAAATTAAAACCTCTCCAGTGTGCTAACAGCACTCCTCCCTCCCCCGCCACACCACACACGCCAAGACAGAATTATTAGGTTTATGTCACACCTTGCAAGAAACGTCTCTCCCCTTCGTGGGGAAGCCAGCTCCCGGGCTCAAACCCGACAGCAGGTGCACAGGACACGTGAAACCGTATTCCAGAGAGTAAGAACACAATCCCACCCCCGTGACTAAAAAGTCACTTCCCCCAGAAGCTGTGGGATGAAGGATTTTCGCCTTCAAGTTCACCCCTGAAGGTGGTCGCTTCTCCTTCTGAAGGTGGTCCTGCATCTCCCACGTTTCCTGTTCGCTTCCGTGCGCGCGTAGACGGCCTGATCCCCGCCACCGGGGGCTGTCCGAAGAAATACCAGAAACAGACAAGCACCGGGAAGGCCCCACCTTGTTTCTTTCCTTCATCCGTCATTGCAACATTCAGATTTACACTTGGGACGTCTCCTGGGATTAGCCACAGACAGTGGGCGCATGCGCATCCGAAAGGTAGAAAGCTGGAAAAGAGCAGAAGTGAGAAGCCGGCCGGCTGGGTGGCTCAGGGGACATTCCGTCTTTCCACGGAGCAGCCCCCGGGGCTTCGTCCCGGTGGTTCTCCTACGGCTGCAACTGACCAGTGGGGTAACAGAGAATCAGCCCCAGAGACAGACCCTCCTCCTCCTCTGCCCATGGGCTTGCTGAGCGGCAGAAAGGGTTGGTGGTGGACCTGGAGCCAACCGGACCGCTGGTCTCCGCCCAGAGCTCCCCCCACTGCCACAGAGCCCGGAGGGGAGCAGCCAGAAGGGGACCACGTGGTGACGCGGTGACAGCAACCTCTTTCACCTCCCCGGGGCTGAGGGCCTGCCCACCCTCCCCTTGCCCTGTGTCTGAATTGTGTCTACCCCTTCTCCTGCCCCAGACAAGGAATGATCTTTCCTGGTTCTATGAATTGTGCCCTCTCCGGCCGCTGGGTTTTTCCTTAGTGTTTACCCCCACCTCTGAAGCGGGCACACTTACTCGATTCCCTTCGGTTTAACTCGGGCCCCAGTTCTCTGATGGCCCGTGGATCTCACCTGTGAAGTGTGGCTGCCCGGCCTCCTTCTGTCCAAAGCTGGCACAGCCCCAATTTTTGGAGGATGGTGTGAGCACGGCCTTCAGAGCCCCTGCTAAGTGCCTGTAAGACTTGCTACACTTCAAGGCCAAGAGCTGCACTTGATCTTAGCCAAAAGGCCGAGAAGAACTCATCCTAATTCATATTCTCCCAAGTTCCAGGGAGCGACTACTGATGTGGTGTACGCAACCTGTAGCCTTTCCTGCAGTCAAAGAGATCGATAGAAGTTATTTTTCATAGAGGGAGAGGCCACTTAGTAAGCATTATGCTATCAAAGGCGTAAAACATATAACGATGTAAGTATCAGCTCTCCACAATGATTCCTTTGTGCTGTTGCTCTCAACACCTACTATGATGTTCTTTGAAATAAGCTACAGATACAAGATCATTTAGCAAGGGTTTTGGCTGTAAGATCAATATTTTAAAATTAACCATAATTCTATGTACTGGTGACAATTAAAAGCTAAACTTAGTCATTTATTTTTTAGGATTTTATTTATTTATTTGACAGAGAGAGAGCACAAGCAGGGGAGTGGCAGGCAGAGGGAGAGGGAGAAGCAGGCTCCCCGATGAGCAGGGGGAGCCCAATGTGGGACTCGATCCCAGGACCCCAGGATCATGACCTGACCTGAAGGCAGTCGCCTAACCAACTGAGTCACCCAGGCGTCCAATTAAAAGTTAAATTTAAACTTTTTTAAAAAAAGGAACATAAAAAATTAGGGGTATGTCTAAAAAATGTGTAAAACCTTTACACAGAAATCTAAAAAACATTACTGAGCAATATTTTAAAAGATGTATTTATTTGAGATTGAGAAAGAGAGACAACATTACTGGGAAGAACAAAGGGAGAGGGGCAGAATCCCAAGCAGACTCCCCACTGAGCACAGAGCCCGACGCAGGGCTCGATCCCACAACCCTGAGCTCACGACCTGAGCTGAAACCAAGAGTCAGACGCTCAACTGACTGAGCCCCCCAGTGCCCCAAGCATTACTGAGGAACTTAAGAAGACCTAAATAAATGGGTAAAGATAGTGCGACCCTGAATTGGGACTCCTTAACATAAAGACTCCGCTTGCATTGGCCAAATTGAGACCTGCCTCTAGAATCAATTTGATTCCAACTGGCTTTTTGTCGCTGCTGCCGTGGGAGGGAAGGGGGCTTTTTACTCTGGAGGGAGCCCTACAACCACGAGCTTCTCTTGGCTGGCCCCGCTCTGGAACGTCACCTCACTCTGAACATGCCACGTGCCGGACGTTGACGAAGGCAGGCCGAGGAGCGAGCATTTACGGAGCGTTGGGTTTCTGTCCCCTACCGGTCATCTCGGGGAAGCCGGATGGCCTCCTTTCTCTGAGGAGGCAGGGGGTACAGTCACACAGCTCTGGGACTGGTCCCGCGTCCTCCACACGTGCTGGGATTAGCCCGGTGTCCTCGTCGGGACCTCAGGAGCCGGAAGTGGTCGGGAGTGAGGGGACACGGGGCTCACCCCTGCTGTGGGTTCTCTGTGAGTGCCGGCCCCTGACTCACCAAAGTCTTCTGTTTCAAAACCTTGTCTCCCACGAGGAGGAGGACGACCAGAACTGGGACACGTCTAGAGACCTCGAGGTCACAGCAGAGGACAGCGGGGCCGGCCCGGGGGCGGGGTGGGGAAACGCTGCTTCAGACCTTCCTGCGGCTCTCACCTGGCCGAGGGAGGAGTCTCGTTCTGTGTTTCTTGGAAAAGCAGAATGGGGTGCGGCTCCACAAGAGGAACAACTTTCTTCCACCCCACGGAGGTGCGCACCCCCTTCTTGGAAAGGATTTGCATCAAGATAATAAATGCTAGCTCAGTGCGCTCCTCCTGGCCCAAACCCCGACCCCGGCACCGTGCGTGGACCTGTTCCTTCAATCTTCTGGGCGCGTCCCGTGTACAGCAGATGTGGACCCGAGGCCAAGGGACCACACGGCTTTGAACCCGGGCAGCGTGGGCTGACCCTCACAGCAGCCCCTGCCGACAGGTGCGGTGCGACCGCCCCAGGCAGGGTCTGCAGCTGGCGTCTTAGTTTCTTCTGACTATAAGGCCCACTGGCACAACCGATGCCGATAATCTCCAGTTGGGCTCACAGACTCCCTAAAATAATTTTAAATATTTTGTATCCCCCTCACACATTAAGTTGACACCTAAAATATTTCCCAAGTTTAAATAGTTACAAAGAATACAGTTTCTGGCATATTGTAAATATTGACAGTGAAAAATAAAACTGTCATATCACTTCTTAAAATGTAACCAGATGGGATAAAAATGCATTGATTTGATCCAACATGGTCCATTAAAAAAACAGCACCTGATCAATCTCTGTCAACATTTAGCTACTTGATCTGTTATTCCTAGCACTCCTGTTTCCATTCTAATGCTTCCACAGACAGTCGCTCTAAGGTACCACTTTCACATTTGAAAATCTTACTGATCGTTCTACAGTCTTCTCTACAACAAAAATGTGTCTATACATGGAAGTTTGCTTTATTTCCTGTAGGGCTTTCTTTTTTTTTTTTTTTTTTAAGATTTTATTTACTTATTTGACAGACAGAGATCACGAGTGGGCAGAGAGGCAGGCAGAAAGAGAGGGGGAAGCAGGCTCCCCGCTGAGCAGAGAGTCCAATTGGGGGCTCGATCCCAGGATCCTGAGATCATGACCTGAGCCGAAGGCAGTGGCTTACTCCACTGAGCCACCCGGGCGCCCATCCCGTAAACCTTTAAGTTTTAGAAAAATTCTGTATTTATTTCTCATTACAATTACGGCTCACAATTGTTCAAAACTCAACTGCATTACAGACTTGGAATACCCATTATTAGCCATGAAAAGTACAATTCTGTTGGAAACGCATCTTGCAAAGAAAAGGATGGGGCTTCCTTTGTCTCTGACTTCACGGGTCCGGGAATGACTCCTTACTGGGTTGAGACTGTTCTGGCCTCACTTCCCATTTCTGAAGCTGTCGGGGCTGAGCGCTGCGCTCATACGAATGGTAGATGGGAATCCGGCTGTCACCGTGGGGTTCTCTGAGCCCCTCCCAGCTGTGCGCCCAGCACAGCACCGTGATCTGCTGACAATCATGTGACCTACACGCCTAACGAACTCCGCCTTCGGGGTGAAGAAAGCCCCGCTCTGGGAATCCCCCGGCGTTCAGAAGGAACTTCCATGCCCCCGTCAGGTCTGTGTGTCTGCAGCAACGGTGTGGCAGGCTACATGCCTGTCCAAGTCATCGCTCCTGCCCCTCCCCCCGGAGCAGTCATCTCTCACTCCGTGGATGCCGGCTCAATCGTGTGACTTGCTTACGATGTTAGCAGAGCCGCCCGGGAGACTCTGGCGTGGTTTTGTGGTTATGTGGTTCGGTTGCAGGCGTGGCCTCTCCCCGCGGTGCACCCGCGTCACCCAGAGGAACTGTGCCCGCTGGGCCTGGTTCCAGGTGAGCAGGGAGCCACCCGCCAAGGGCAGCGGTGGGGGGTCGGGGGACAGGTGAAATCCTGCAGTGAAATCCCTTAGCGTTGTTACCTGCAAACGTGACTGATTGAAAACCCCGAGGGGCTTTTTTAAAAAATGGAAACTGGCAAACTGGTTCTCAAATCTGTATATGTAACTGCAAACAAGTGAGGGGAGCCAAAGGGAAGCATCTTGAAGCATAAAAGAATAAAATTAGAGGAACTCCCGCTAGCCCCGTCGAGACGGGTCGCGGGGAGCCAGTAGGCGCAGCGCTCTAGGTCGTCCCAGAGAGGAGCTCACTTCCACCCAACACACCCAGAGGGTCCGGGGGCGTTCCTGCCTTTCCACCTTTGACAATGAAGAGGGTTTGTTTTTTTGAAGATTTTATTTATTTATTTGACAGAGATCACAAGTAGGCAGAGGGAGAGGGAAATCACTCCACTCAGTTTTGGATTTTCCTTACGAATTCGGAGGAAGGGGAGGATACACAGCTTACACACGCCCCCCTGCAGCTCACCGGCCCTATTTAACTTTTGCTCTTGGGGGCGGAAATACCAAACGTTCGATAAGAGGAAACAAGATGAGGCTTGATCAACCCAAATTAGAGCATTTCTTGAAAGGATTGAACCAAGTGGGTTTTCACAACCCCATGATGGCTGCCCGCCGCGTTATCGGCCACGTCCTGGGCAATGCGACCGTCCCAGAGAGCACCCGCCGCCGCCGGACTGCACAGAAACCACCAGAGTTCGCGTCCGTGTTTGGCAGTGGAAAGGGTCTTCCCTTCACACCTGAGGCCACGGCGGCCAGGCTGAGTCCCGAGACGGAGGACTGCTCACATCCCTTTGAAAAGGCACGTGGGCGCTCATTCTGCGGTCAGTGTCTTTGCGCTCACGAGCTTCTCCCTCAAGGCCACTCTGTCCCTTGGCGCATTTGGGGACACACGGGACACAACGCAGGTCACACGTCCCTGAATTCAGAGGTTCCCGAGAGCCAACACCTGGAGTCTGGACCCCAGAGGGCTCCCGGGCCCGGCCTGGCTGTAGTTGCTCCTCTGAGCTTGGGCCCTGGCGCCCACAGGGACTTGGGGCCACCGAGGGTCCCTCACAGAGAGGAGCATCAGTGAAGGTGGAGCCTCCAGAAACGGGTCGTTCTGAGCCCTCCGAGATGCCTGGCGAGTTGGGGTACCCGGGGGGCCCTTTCCAGCTCAGAGACCGCTGCTCTCCACGGCTCCACGACACCCGCTGGTGACCTTGAGATGGAGTCAGGTACACGGGAGCCACACGTGACAGAGGCCGACTTTAGATCTAATATTGTGTCAAGTACGTTTCTGCCTACAGCATCATCCAGACGACAAGAGGGGACAGCTCCACCACGAAGCTCCTCCAGGGTCTGGGGACGGACTCTGGGCACGGTCTGGGCTGCTGACTCCAACCAGTTCTCTAACGAATGACTAAGGGGCTCCAAAAATCATTAGCACTGATCCCAACTTTGTCTCCTTTATTTGACAGACAGAGATCACAAGTAGGCAGAGAGAGAGGAGGAAGCAGGCTCCCCGCGGAGCAGACAGCCCGATGCGGGACTTGATCCCAGGACCCTGAGATCATGACCTGAGCCGAAGGCAGAGGCTTTAACCCACTGAGCCACCCAGGCGCCCCGTCTCCTTTTTTTATTGAGGTAAAACACACACATAGCAACACACCGAACACACGACACACACCGATACCCGTGGCACGAAGGTTAGGGTTCTGAGGCCTGGCTCAGCGGCTTTAAGTCCATTGGACGGTGTCAGCTGCCTCTGTCTAGTCCCAGACTCTTCCTATCGCCCCCACAGAACCCCACAGCCATTTGTAGTCACCTCCCACCCCCACCCCCCAGCCCCGACAACTGCCACTCTGCTGTCCATCCATCCCCATGGATTTGCCCCTTCGGGGAGTCACAGGCCATTTGGTCTTCTGTGTCTGGCTCGGGGGAACTTAGCGTCTTTTCGGTCCCGGATAGTCGAGGCCCTTTCATCCCAGGATCCCAGGCCTATGCTTGGTCTCCAAATTTCTATGGTGACGGAGCTATGGCTGGTCCCTCACCCCATCACACGCCCAGGACTCCAGCTCTCTTGCCTTCCTGTCCAGCAAGGCCAAGGTCACGGCCGTGGGCTGGGGGCACATGCTGGGGCAAAGGGATGCCCCCCAGTCAGGGCCTCTGCAGACCCCCTGCCTCTCCACGGGGTACAGCCCTTAAGAAGGGTCCCCTCCGCTTCCCGGCTTTTCTCAAAGACACTGGCTAGTTTGCTGCTCAGTGGTGGGCAGTGAACGGATCCTGAGAAACCCGGAACTCGCTGCAAACCTGAATGAATCACAGAAAACTGGGGGATTCTTGCAGCCCCCCCCTTTACTGGAAACCCACCCAGAAGTGCACGCGCCAGCTCTGAGGACAACAGCATCGAAGTGTTACCATGTTTGGTTTGTTCTATTGTGTTTCTTTCGAGCTTTTCCCTGTGGAACATTTGATGGTGACGCCAAGTCCCAACTCTTTTTTTTTTTTTTTTTTGGTCCTTGAAGGTCAAAAAACATTGATTTTTCTGTTTACTTATTCTCCCATTGCTTTGGGGATATTACTCAGCTTCCAAATGCCTAGCCAGCTCCCCCCCCCCCCCCCGCATCCCTGTCCAGCCTGGGAGGAAGAGAAATGTTTCAAATTGGTGAAGAGTCTGGATTTGGATTCACAGCTAGAATGACCCGGAGTCAGGCCGTTCTCAGTCCACACTGGACTTTTCAATGTCGAAGCAGGGGGGCCGCTGACTGGTCGCCTACTTACCGACTCTGCTCACTCCTGGAGCCCCAGGGCTCAGATAAATGCTTGGCACCCGGTACCCGTTCGGGGACACACATGGAGTTAATCGGACACGCAGAGAGCGGGGTTTTACCCGTGGGGGACGATGAATTTGATCAGAGACTGCATTCGGAGGACAGGTCGGAGAAAAAAGAAAATTGTTTTTTTGCTTCTATGCTATGGAGCTCAGCTCATTTTTATTTTTTTATTATTTTTTTTATTTTTAAGATTTTATTTATTTATTTGACCCAGACAGAGATCACAAGCAGGCAGAGAGGCAGGCAGAGAGAGAAAGAGGGAAGCAGGCTCCCCAGCTGAGCAGAGAGCCCGATGCGGGGTCGATCCCAGGACCCTGAGATCATGACCTGAGCCCAAGGCAGAGGCTTTAACCCACGGAGCCCCCCAGGCGTCCCGGAGCTCAGCTCATTTAAGAAGCTGGACGGAAGCATGTGGTTTCATCTTTTTAGGGATAGAAAGTTAAGAATCCAAGGATCCAGCCAGACTCAGAAGAAACTTGTGTACGAAGTTATACATCCTGATTTAAGTAATTACCAAAATGAATTCATTTACTCTCTTATTTAAGAAGTTTCTGCTCCAGAACCTGGTGGAAATGTCAGACACTCAACAAGGACACAGGAGCCACGAGGTACAGGCACAGGGACAAGTGTGGGCTGTCCAGAGAGCAGTGGTGTGGGGGGGTAGGTGTGGGGGGTAGGACCTCCCGGGAGCGGGAAGGTCTTTCGAGCAGGGGACCTGTGGGCCTGAGACTGCGTGGAGAAAGCACCCAGGCAGGGCTTTCTCTGAACCAGATCCACGAACAGCCAGTCAGCGCGTGGAAAGACGCTCAACGCCATCAGGCACGGAGAATCCCAGATCGAAACCACAGTGGAACAGCACGTGGCAACCACTACGATGGTCGTGAGGAAAACAGGGAGACTTCGCAGCACTGTGAGGCCGCGGGGGAGAGGGGGGGACCGGAGCCTCGAGCCTGGGACAGTGTCCGTGGCGCTGCCACGTTAGAAAATAGTCCGGCATGTTCTCAAATGGTTCAATATAGAGCTGTCCTATGACCTAGAAATTCCCCTGCTCGTAGATATCCGAGACGAACGACCCTGGAAGTCCGCACAAAATCTCGTCGGCGGACGCTCACAGCGGCGGGATTCATTCGAAACAAACAGGCAGGTAGAAACAGCTCAAGCGCCCGCCGGCTGATGAGACGTGTCCATCCATGCGAAGAACCGCCGTTTGGCGACAGAAAGCAAAGAAGTACTGGTCTGTGTGACGGTGTGGACGGATTTCGAAACACGATGCTGAGTGAGTAAGCCGGGCACGCGGGACCCCCGCGCGCGAGTCCCCTTCCATGAGAGACCCAGAAGACGCAAATCTGTGGCGTGGGAAGTAGATTCGTGATTGCGAGGGGCTAGTTGCTGGCGGGGGACTCTTGGGGTATGGGCTTGTGTTGGGAAGCAATGGGGTGTTCTAGAATCAATCACGGTAGTCACAATCCTGCTGAGAGTGGGCCTAGCGGGCTGTGAGAGCCAAGGCCGGCAGGTCCGTCCGAGCTGGATGTTCCAGGCCCATGTGGCCAAGGTCAGGGTGACAGAGAGACGTCACCTCTGTAGTGACGTAGGGAGCTGGCAATCCCAGGCTGTGCCGGGCCCTGGGGAGGAGCGTGAATTTTAATGTTTTATTCCAAGTGTGCTGGAAGTCTTGGACCATAACCGACAAGGGCATCACATGGTCTGAGTATAATTTTAAAAGATCAACACTCCATTGGCCAACGAGCTAAGAACGATTGTTACATTCTTGAAAGGTTGCTTTAATTTTTTTTTAAAATTTATTTGACAGACAGAAATCACAAGTAGGCAGAGAGGCAGGCAGAGAGGGGGGAAGCAGGCTTCCTGCTGAGCAGAGAGCACAACGCGGGGCTCGATCCCAGGACCCTGAGATGATGACCTGAGCCGAAGGCAGAGGCTTAACCCACTGAGCCACCCAGGCACCCAGAAAGGCTGCTTTAAAGAACACACACACTCAGCCTGCAAATCCTTACTGTGGGGCTTCTCATCGCGAGAGCTGGGTGACCTGTGTCTCAGGAGGCACTGATGTTCCGTAGTTGAAAGGACGATGGGGTTGGGGGTGGTCGAGGGGGGTGCTGCCGGGAACTGGGGGGCAATTTTCTGACTGGGTCTAGGAGGAGGGGAGAGGCCACGGAGGCCAGACCGCAGCTGTGCTGTGCAGCTGGGACCTGTGGGGACCTGGGTCCTGTCCGCGTGTGCACTCGACTCCCATGCAGACCCCACGGCGGCTCCCGCAACCCTGCATCGAGGCCTCCTCACAGACGCTGATGGACTGCGTGTCTCCGACTAGCTCCCGGCTTGCAAACTGATGGAGAGCATTCTCTGGGGTGCATCGGAGAATACTGAGCGTGGATTTGTGCCTAGAGAGGGGAAGCTGGGCGAGGTGCAAAGTCCGAGGTCACTAAGCAGGCCGCCAAACAGTCTGCGGGGCACGCTGTGGGACTCGGGGTAAAAAAAAATGTGCAAATGCCCAGGAAGGGGTTTCTAAGGAACTGGAAAAGTAATGTTTTCAATTTTAAAAATGTTATTATGTTTTTTATTGTGGTATAATACACATGACACAAAATTTGACCATTTTAACCATTTTAAAGTGTCCAGTTCGGTGGCATTTGGAACGTTCACGATGTCACACACCATCATCATTACCTACTCCAGGACATTTTCATCCCCCGAGTGGAAGCCCCATACCCATTAAGAGGTCACCCCCGCCCCCTCCCCAGCCCTGGTGACCTCTGACCTGCTGTTTCTATGGCTTTGCTTATTCCGGACCTTCCCCATAAATAGGATGTGAAGGACATAACTTCTGTTTTTCCTTCACCGTTTACAGCACTCAGAATAGTTCACTCTACCAGACACCAAACGCGTGGGGCTCCCCTCCCTCCCTGCAGTTCCACGGTTCTGACACCATCTCCCTGGAGACAGCATCAGATGGCACAGGTGAAGGACTCAGTCCCCGGGACGCCCCCCACATGCCCGGGACGCCCCCCACATGCCCGGGACGCCCCCCCACATGCCCTGGACGCCCCCCCACAAGCCCCCAGCAGCTGTGCCTTCGACCGTCCCGCCACAGGACAGTCCACCGCTGCCTTCTCGTTTGTCGGCGCAGCTCGAACAACTCAGGAAAACATTGTACTTACTGGTTTATTACAAGGAAATTACTCAGGAACATCCGGAAGAGACGCCCGGGGCAGGCTATGTGGGACGGGGCACAGCGCCTGCATGTCCTCAGCGCCTCCAACCCAGAAGCTCTCTGACCCCTTCCCTTGGGATTTTTATAGAGGCATCCCTGTGTGGACATGATCGATGACAGTCCCAACCCCCTAGTCATGGTGTTGGTCCCCCGACAACCAGCCCCCACCTTCTTAGGGGCTTTCCGAAAGTCACCTCATTAGCATAAAGTCAAGTGTGGTTGAAAGGGTACAAAAGACACGTTTGTCTCTCTGTGCACCTGGGAAATCCCGAGGGTGTTAAGAGCTCCGTGCCAGGAATGCAACGAAGACCGGACACTTGTTAGAAATCACAGCATCAGGCACCCGGGGGCTCAGGGGGTTGAAGCCTCTGTCTTCGGCTCAGGTCCTGGGATCGAGCCCTGCATCGGGCTCTCTGCTCAGCGGGGAGCCTGCTTCCTCCTCTCTCTCTCTCTGCCTGCCTCTCTGCCTACTTGTGATCTCTGTCTGTCAAATAAATAAAATCTTAAAAAAGAAAGAAAGAAAGAAAGAAAGAAAGAAATCACAGCATCACGGAGGTGTGTTATGTGGCCTTTTGTATCTGGTTTCTTCCGCAACATCATGTTTCCAACGGTCATCTGTGTTGGGTGTGGCATACGTCGCTTATTTTTACGATTGAGTAATAAGCCAAGGTTTGGGTAAACTATGTGTCCTTTATGTATTTGCTGAATTTGTTTATTACCTTTTGGGGGGCTTGGCTATACAACCCCGGGATCAAGGCGTGCCTGTTCTACAAACCGAGCCAGCCAGGTGCCCCGGCTTGTTGCCTTAACATTGTGTCTGTGCATATGCGTGTTCTTTTTTTTTTTTTTTTTTAAAGATTTTATTTATTTATTTGACAGAGAAATCACAAGTAGATGGAGAGGCAGGCAGAGAGAGGAGGAAGGGAAGCAGGCTCCCTGCTGAGCAGAGAGCCGGATGCGGGACTCAATCCCAGGACCCTGAGATCATGACCTGAGCCGAAGGCAGTGGCTTAACCCACTGAGCCACCCAGGCGCCCCGCATATGCGTGTTCTAAAGGAAAAAGCCTTTAAAACAGGATCGTGTCATGTGCCCGTAGAGACAGCTTTACGTCTCTCTTTCCTCTTTTTTTTTCTTTTGTTTTCTTGCCTCTTGGCTCTGGCTGGAGCTCCAGTAGTAGGTTGAAGAGAAGTGGTAAACTTGGTATCCTCGCCTTATAACGGATCTGGGCACAACTCTGTGACTCAGTTTCTTCAACCGAAAAAGGGGTAAGAATCGTTCTTCTTGGGGGGCTGTGAGCTAAAGCAGGTGCCGCTGCTATGGGTGCTGTTGGCTGGAGCGCGCCCTACGCCCCGAGCAGCAGACTGCCACGCGCGGCTCACCTCCGATCGTCCTGCCCACAGCGTCCTGCCTGCTGCCTCCGTTCCAGCTTCTGGGACTCTGACCTCTACCCCACAGTCCCCCTAACAGGCCAGCATGTCTCTGCATCCTCTCGCTCCCCTACTGTGGGCTTCCCTGGGGCTTCTTGGTGATCCCTTTTCCCAGGACCTCACCTATATGCTGGTCATGCCCACGTTCATATCTAATGGCCTATGTTTACGGTAGTACCGAATTCCCTGTACGTGATCAACTGTACTACTGGATTCCTGGCACGTAGTCAGCCGTAGTGTATAAACCCTGGGCGTGGTCGGCTGTAGTGGACTATAATCCATGTGCATGGCCGGCTGTAGTGTATCGTCCCCGTGTGGTCTGCTGTAGTGTATTATCATCCCTGTGCACGGCCGGCTGTAGCATACCGTCCCTGTGCATGGCCGGCTGTTGTGTGTAAGAATCCCCGTGCACGGCCGGATGTAGTGTATCGTCCCAGGTGTGCAAAGAGCGCATAATCCCTAGTCACAGGCAGGGAGGAAGCTATCGTCCATTTGCCCCTAACCTAAGAATCTCCCTTACAACGGCATTTCTGAAAAGATGTGAAACGCGCCAGCACCTGCGCACGGCCGTGCGAACAGACGGTGTCCCGTGACGCTTACCCGGTGGTGCAGAGGAACTCCGGGGGACGGGGCGCCGGGGTGGCTCAGTCGGTTAAACGTCTGACTCCCGGTTTTACTCCTGTCATGGTCTTAGTGCTGTGACACAGAGCTGGACACGGGGCCCCACGCCCACTGGGGACTCAGCCGGAGAGTCCCTCTCCCTCGGCCCCCATCCCTACAGCATGTGCGTGTGCTCTCTCTCTCTCTCTCAAAAAATAAAAATAAAAGCCACATGTTTCCTCGTCTCATCCGTGTGAAAACACGCTGCCAACCTACTCGTTTGAATTTAAGAATCTAATGCAAACGAAAACAGTAGCAGAGAACAGGCAGACGAAACGTCCTAACTTGTGCATTTTGTCTACAGGGGAGGTGGGTTACTGTGACCTGCGGTGGACACCGAAGGCTCTCGTGTCCTGCCGGCCTGTGCGCACAAGGATCCAAACTGCTGCCGCCAGGCTGCGCGCGGGAGGAGGCGGGTCTCGCGCCCTCCAGACAGGCTGTCAGTTTGCGGCCGGCGCAGGGCGCTCCTTCCCTGAGGAGAGACTCGGTCCCACCGGCTGCAGCTCAGTCTCCTTGGAGGGACAAAGAGGCTCTGAGAGGACAAGTGGCGGGAACAGGAAAGGACCCGCTGTCCACACCCTGTGGCCGTGTGCAGAACACGACCGAGGGCGTTACACGGCGGTTCCGTTGCAAGATGAGGCCCACGTAAGCCCAGCGCCCCCCATGGTATTCAGGACGGTTCTCTCGATGAGATCTGACCTTACTCGGGTGCAAATCACCCGCCAGAGGCCAGGTGCGGCTTGTATCTCAGGCCCAGAAGGATAAGCTAATTCTTTTTTTATTTTTAAGATTTATTTATTTATTTGACAAAGAGAGAGAGAGATCACAAGCAGGCAGAGAGAGGCAGGTAGAGAGAAGTGGGGGGGGGGGGGGAAGCAGGCTCGCCGCTGAGCAGAGAGCCCGATGTGGGGCTCGATCTCAGGACCCTGGGATCATGACCTGAGCCGAAGGCAGAGGCTTAACCCCCTAACCCCCCCCAGGCGCCCCAGGATAAGTTAATTCTTGAAGGAAACGACACTGAACTTGTATGCAACTCAGCTGCTTTGATCCAGCGAGCCACAACCCGTAAAAATGAGGCTATCAGAAAATTGTCTCTGCTTCTGAAAAAGGAAGAGTCCAGCAGGCGACGGACATGAACGAAGCTGTCCCGTCCCAGAAACAGTAAGACACCAGATGATTTTTCAGACTTATCTGTGATCGATGTATCGATTTGAGAAGATGTCTTTTTTAAAAAAAAATATGGGCAACATTGAATACCAACCGCGATGGCATTATCCTTCTCGATCTAAAATACAATTTTTAGGGGTGCTGGGGGGCTCAGTCAGTTTAGCGTGTCTGCCTCTTGATTTCAACTCAGGTCACAATCTCAGGGTTGTGAGTTCAAGCCCCACACGGGGCTCCATGCTGGGGGTGGAGTGTAGTTTAAAAAAATACGTGTCTATATCTATAATTTTTACAATTCCTAATTGCCTTTGAGTCTCGGGTTAACATTAAGTTGTTTGCCTGAAAATCTGTAAAGAAACTAAACCTCACAGAGACAGAAGAGGGTGCGTCTGTCACACAATCCCTATGTGCTTCTTCCTGTTTTCTCTGCACACGAACACATCTGTTCCAGGCACTGAAGTTAGTAGAACAAAGTCAGTGGGTTTCAGCAGTCCCTTCCACTCGGTACGGTCTGTCACACAGCACCACGGAGGCGTCGGCTGTCCGGGCCCCGCAGGCTGGCGCCTGTCACCGCACACAGGCGCACGCGCGCGGGCCTTGTGAGCACACACCCAAGGCGGCGGCATCACAGAGGAGGGCGCAAGGGCTGGACACGGTGGGGTTCCCTCCGCAGGGCCGGGAAGCCCCCTCCGCGTCCTGCAGGTTCCGCCTGGGAACAGGCCTTTGCCTCACCCCGAGGCATGCTCCTGTTTCTCGGAAACTCGGTGAAATCCTGTGCTGCTCGGGGGGGCGGGGACTGAGGACCCGCGGTGACAGCAGTGAGGAGGCTCCGTGCTGGGGAGAAGCTGCAGTGCTCACCCCTTCTCGGTGGACCCCCGAGGGGCAGGACCTTCTCCAGCACCTTGCTTCTGAACTTGACATCATGTCCCGGCCACGTCTCTGGAGGCCCTTCAACAACGGCTGCATTGTGAGCCCGGGGTAGTCCTGGCACATCTGTGTGGCTGCGTGGCGGCAGCGGGCGCGCCCCACACTGCTCCATGAAGCCACATCCTGTGGGGGACGGTGGCCAACCAGGCATTCCAGAAACGCCCACGAGAACGCTGCTCAGGTGCCCGCGTGTAGCTGCACTCCACGTCACCCAGGAAAACGTGTAAAGCGGGAAGGACCGGAAACCAGCCCTCCTGGGTCCATTTAAACTTTCCCGAGGTCCTTGCTGTACTGGGGCGGGGGGGGGGGTGTCCCCTTGCTGCAAAGCCACTCTGCCTTATTCAGGGACAGACACCCAGCCTGTCCAGCTAGATCCCAGGGGCCGCCTTGTCTTCTCTGGAGCTCGCTCCCACGCGCGGGATGCTGGGGCGCGACTTGAGCTTCCTGCTCCATTCGACGCCACCACCGGCCACGTCCCCTAGGAGCCGGGAGGAGGAGGAGTCAGCAGAACCCCTACCACGGGATGGGCTCGCAGGACCACGACGGAGGGCGCTGGCCACCCTGAACCTGAGGAGGAGGAACCACCAGGCAAACCCGAACGTGGCCACAGTCCCAAACTGGCCTGTATTCTTCAAAACCACAGTTGAGAACAGACAAAGGGGATTAAAAGGCAGCGGTGTGCAGGCACACGCCTAGCGCAGGTTCCCAGGGCAAAGGCCACAAGGTGTAGCGTTTGCCCATTTCCTTGGGGGAATTACTGCCCCTCCCCCATCGGCCAATTTCGTGACGTCACCGAACAGACGCAGGCAGAGACTTGTGGAGCTTCCCCCGGACACAAACGACAGACCCGCCCTGCGAACCTGCACGGCTGTAAGACCGTGTGAGGACGAGGAAGTGCTGACTTCTGTGTCCATCTTCGTTTAAAATAGAATTTAATTGTAAGCGTATATAATTTAATTTCTAATAATGGCTGTGTTTGACAAAGAGCTTGCAAATTTCCTAGAAATCTCCACCAAAGATAGGACAGGGAAGCGCGAGGCGTGATTCCGGACTGGACTTTGGATGTGGGGGAGAATGACCTGAAGGACGTTGCCGATGGCTTGTGTGAGAGACGACGTAGCCTTCTCTGAGCTCATACCGTGTGGACAGAAGAGCGTGCCCCTGCTCTCAGGAGATGCGCGTTGAAGCATTTGGAAGTGGTACCGGTGTCCTGGGGCTACCATAAAGAACCCCAAACTGGAAATTTATTTTCTACCAGTTCTGAAGGCCAAAGTCTGAAACCCAGACGTCGGAAGGCGCCTGGAGACTCTGAGGGAGAATCCACTTAAGAAAACGAACAGCCACGCTCCAGAGCAGCAGAAAATACACGGAAGACGAGTATCTGGCGAAGGACGCGTATCCGGGACACGTAAGGAAGTCCCGGCGCCCAGTGACAGGCGCTGGCCACCCCACCCTCAACAAGGGCCGCGTATGTATGCGGACACGTCCCAGAGACCGCCAGCGAGGGGCGCCAAGCACAGGGAGAGGTGCTCGACCTCACTGGCCGCCCAGCAGCACACCCGCCCGCCGTCGAGCCTGAAGCCACCGAGGGCCAGTGGGCGTGTGCGGCTGCGGGAAGGTGTGTGCACAGCGGGCCCAAGCAGCGCGCGGCACAGCCACACTGTGGACGGCTTGGCCCCTTCTGGTCAAGCTCAACACACTTTGCCACGAGATGCAGAAACACCACTAATAACAGGAACGCACACCAGGCGCTCACCCGTCCGCAGGTGCCCGGGGAAATGGCGGTGCGCCACGCCGTGGATCCCGGCTGGAGCCAACGCGGCACGGACACCGCCAGACGCTCCTGTGTGTGCAGGCGGCGCCGGCCTGCACCCGGGCAGGACGCTCCTGTGTGTGCAGGCGGCGCCGGCCTGCACCCAGGCAGGACGGGGCTTCGCGGCAGACGGAGCTCGGCGACTCCCCAGCTCAGTGCTGGTCCCGGCTGGCTCCCCCCCCAGTTACTGTCCGTGAACTACATCTCCTCTGGCAGCCACAGGGAGGCCGCCCGCCACCTCCTGGGGCGTGAGCGCCGTTCGGCTTCCGTGCAGGCGCCTGTGACGAGGACACGCTCCCCGGGGAGACGCTCAGCCAGCTGCAGCGACCTGTGCTCTTTGCTCCACATAAAGCTCTAATTTGGGCAACATTAAGCAGAAAATCCATGGCTGGAGAGCGGCAGAGGGGGAGGGTGTGTGCACAGGGCGAGGTTCCCTCGAGGGCCGCTCCTGCCCAACACCGACCGGCTTAGCCGCATGTGGATCGCCGACGGCGGTCACCCGCAGGAGAACACGGCTGAGTCAGCTCACCTCACGGTCCTTCCGATGGCCCCTCGGTCCCCCGCACCTGCCCGCCAGCTCGCGCGCTGACACGACACTGTCCACGAGCGGTAGGCCCGTTCCCGCAACCGAAATGGCGTGACTCACAGGACGCACGAGACCTACCTGCGGCTGTTCGCAGCAGAGGAGCGTCGGTCCGGAGGCAGAGGGTATCAGTCTCGAGCAGTCGCTCCCTCTGAGGCCGCGGTTCTTACCCCGTGGCAGCTGGACGCCTCCTCCCCAAGGGACACCGGCCCACCAGCAAGCCCCTGTGGCGGGCGTGGTGGTGTCGCTGCTTACCCTGGGTCTGTCTTATTTCGTCCTCAGCCACCGCACAGGGGAGGGACCGGGACTCGAGAGGCTGCAGAGCACCCGAGAGAGAGAGAAACTCAGGGGAACCCCCTCTGGGCTTTTTCTCCGAGGAGTCCAAGGCCTACAGGTCCACAAGGAACCACCCCCTCCAGCCCTCCACGTGGGAGCTCGGGTCCCGGCTCGTCCCCGTCTGCGGGGCTCGGTGCTGCCTGCGCCTGCTCAGAGACTCCAGCCAGGTCAGAGCGGGCTGGGCTAGGGAACCGTATGCTGACCGCTGCCCTGGCAAGAGATCTGGCTCTGGGCCGGCTCCTCGAGGCTGCCAGGCTCCTGAGAAGCCCACGGGCGCAGAGGGAACGGCTCAGAGAGGAATATCATTGCTGTCTTGACTGTGCACGTGATAAGCAGAGACGGACCGCAAAGGCTGATCTGCCCTGGCCATCCCCCCGCGGTAACATCCTGGACTTGTCTAGAAGACAGAGAAAGAGAACCTGGTGATTATCGAGAGCTTTCCCGTACGTTATCTGGCAAGTGACCTGAAGAAGTTTAAATGGTCTGAAGGAGCCAAACGAAATTACACCAAGAACTTTACTGGTAACACCTTTTTAATAGGTCAAAGTAACTGTACGGTTCATTATATTCTTCCTGAGAATAATTTATATCCCCCGACAAACTAAAGGGAGGGCATATTTTTCAAAATTATTTAACAGAATGAATGGTGTAACTGGACATCAAACGAAAACCGAATCTCTGCTTTGCTTAATTCTCCGCTGGGAAGACAGACATGATGAAGGGTTAGTCAGCTCCAGTGGCTGCGAGAGAGTCAACATGGCTTCAATCTTTCTTTATAAATTATATAAAACTGGAAAACAGGGTTGGTTCCAGAACCTCTTCTCAGCGCAGCTCGGAGGTGCTCTGGTACAAAGCATTTCTGCTTCCAAGAGAAGTAACATTGCTACAAAAAACTGGCACATTATTCTGGTGAAAAAAGACAAGGTTTTTAGTGTGTTCTACAGCTATCTTCCAACCAAATCTTCACATATCCGACAGGAAAGTAAAAGGCAGGAAAGACAAAAGGGTGGTTGTTTTTTTCTGAAACGACTCAAGTCTTCAAAATATAGCTCTGACATTCCTTCTCTTAAAGCGGTGCTAGCAGATGGCGACTCAAGAACGCTCTCCCAACAGAGACTGGAGTCTGGCCGCGGCTCCGCAGCTCGCCGAAGAATTCCCAGCCCCTCGGGTCTCCCGGCATTCTCCGCCCCGTCTCCCCGCCTCCCAACACATCGCCGGGCTGGTTCAGGTCCGCACACCACCGCCGGGGCTGCTTCCACGGAAACACCCTAACGTGAACACCATCTGTTCTTCAAGATTCTTAAAAGTGTCTCACGAATAATTTTCATTCTCAGAAAAATGCCACGTTTTGGATCCTGGACTTTTCTGAACGCCATGATTTAAAAAAAAAAGAAGAATAAAGAAAAGAAAGAGACAAAAAAACTGAACTCAAATCAAATGTGGTTAAACTGAAATGAAAGAGCTTTCAACCAGCTGTCAGTCACAGCCGTTGGCGCGGCGCGTGCCGGCGGCCGAGGACCCGGGCCCCTCATGCTGGTGGAAGGCCGGAGAACGTCCGCGGAGAGCGCCCTCAGTGCGGCCTCGTGGGCCCGAGCATCCGCAGTCTCGCTTGGTCAATGACGTCCAGCAAGTTTTTGGCGTCCACGGCCAGGGCGTGCGCAGCGGTCAGCATCTGCTTCTTATACTCCTGCTGGAGGCTGGTCATGACGCACTGCTGAGCCAGTTTCATCTTGTTGATGAGCTCGCCCAGGTCGGAGTTCAACAGCTTCTGGGCCATCTCGATCTGCAAGGGCGAGAGAGAGGTCAGGAGAGGAATGTCGCGTCCACTGTTCCTCGGGCACTGCCCGGAGAAGCAGCTTTCTTCTCCTTCAATCGCCGTGTGGTGGCACCTCAGAGGCCACGAGGCCCAGGGCCCTCCCGTCAGAGGGGGCAACAGGAGAGCTGCTGAGGTCGACCAGGCGGCGGCTGCCAGTTGACAGAGACACCCGGCTCTGGACTCACAACCGTGTCTCAGGCTCACACCCCTTCTCCTGGGTGAGAGGCGACCCCGAACTGCTGGGAAGTGGGAGCAGGGCCGCGGAGCCAGAAGAGGCCGCGCGGAGGGTCAGCCCTCTGCCTCCGCGTCTCAGAACCTTCCTCATCTGTTCAAGCAGAAACGTTCACTGCCGAGCGCACATACACGAGCCCTCGGTGTGCAAACACACGAGTGCGTCAGACACACCTGGGCTCAGTCGAGTGTGGAACCACGCACAACTCCCTCGAACACACTGGGACAAATCCCACAACAGGACCAGGATCCCCCTTTGTTCTGAGGGGAAGTTGTTTGAAATTGGCCTCGACTGTACGAGGAGGCTGGCTTCGTCTGAGGAGGGCCTCACGGGCCCCGCCGAGTCACCTCCATCCTGCTGACCGTGCCTGTAAGGAGGCCGAAGAGATTTTGGGGAAGGGGAACACCATCCTCCACGTGGGTGTTCTAGAAAGAGCGTGCTGGCGGCAAAGTGTGGACGTGGAATGGAGGGGCAGGAAAGCCAGAGGCAGAGAGGGCAGCTCAGAGGCTGTTGTGGGAACCAAGGGACGAGGGCACGGGGACAGTGAGGACGGAGAGGCCAGGCCCAGGCTGAGACACAATGACGCGGGCGGGCGGCTGCTCGTCCGTGTGCGTGGGCGCGCGGGGCTCCCAGGCGCAGGCATGGCCAGTGCAGGGTCCCGCCGACCGCGGAAGCGAGCCGGGAGCAGCCGTGTCCTGCGGGAGGCGGGCACCCACTGCACGGCTGAGATCCCACCGAGAGCACAGAGCCAGACGCACCGGACAGCGACCTGTGCACGTGCTGCAGAGCCCCAGAGAAGCTGCCAACTGGAAGGCGTGCGTGTTGGCCGCCCATGCGGCCCCGGGGGTCAGCCACATTCAGCGCAGGGGGAGGAGGAGCCAGGACTGGGGGAGCAGGGTGGCCGGCGGCCCCCGCGGCAGCTGCGAGAGGGGATGGGGATGGGCTGCTCTCTGAGGGCGCACGTGGGGGGGGGAAGGAGGGAGGCAGATCAAAGAAAGCTCCTCTCCTTAATTCAGATATGTATGGGAGCGCGAGCTGTGCAGAAGAATCAGGGCAGATGGAGAGTTTATGTCAGGCTTTATCAGCTAAAGGAATATTTTTGAAATGGTTTCACCAAAACATTTACTTGTTAGGATACGATTTTCTTATCTCTGGCATACGGAACTTCTCTACTGTTTGGAAAATTCTGAAAAATCTGAAGATCAATTAAAGTCCCAATGAAGCAGAGGACTGAGCTAACGTCCTAACGGGCTAGAAATCTACAATTCCACAAAGCAAGCAGTCAGGCATTTTCCAAAATGGTTCCGGTGGTTTCGTGCAGGTGAACGGATGCCCTTTGCAAAGGCAGCGTGGAGGGGTGCCGGGCCAGGTCCATCGAGACGGGCATCACCGGGCCACCAGGAGCCTCAGACGCCAAGTCCCAAGGGGCACTCAGCCTCCATCTGATTGGCAGGAAACCTCAATCATTGCAGAACACCCCTCAACTCCACTTGGGGAATAAACACTGTCGGGTAACTGGCCATATTCTTCCAAAATGCTGGCAGCGGAAAGACAAGAGTCTGAAGGACCTGCTCCAGGCCAAAGCAGACTACCAGACAGGCGTGTGGGGTCGGGCAGGACATACAGCCCTGCTGCCTTGAACTAGAGGGTGAGGCAACTGGACACACTGCCCAAGCGGACCGCGCAGGGGTGCAGACGGCCCAGCTGTCCAAACCCTCCAGATCAGAGAACAGCCTCCTGATGGGAGAAATGAACAGAGGGTAAGAAGCCTGACACACGTGACCTACTCTCACACGGTTCAGAGAACAGAGGCTGCGGGTGTGGACAGAGACAGAGAGTGTGGGAAATGTTAAAAGCCAGTGAAACTGGGCTGAGGACGTTCGGGAATTCTCTGCACGGTTCTCCCAATTTTTCTTTCAGTTTGGCATCACTTCAAACAGACACTAAGACGACGCAGGAGAAGAGCCCCGCTGGGCTGCAGGGCTGGACGGTAGGAGAGTGGACGCAGGAGCAGGAGGGAAGGGGAGCGGGAAGGGGGAGCAGCACGTGTGGCCCGGGGGCTGCACACTTCTGGAGGCCGGGGAGCACCCCGGAAACCGGCATGGCTGGGAGCATTCGTAAAACAAGGCAGGTGTGTCTGCTCATTTGTTTGTCAGCACATGATGCAAAATGGCCAAAAATAGCAAAAATGAGATTATCGCCGAGAGACAGTATTTTGGGTCAACTTTGAATTCCTCAAAAAAATTTTAAAATGCAAGTTTTAAGGCACTTTTTGTCACTGCTTTATGTGGGAAACCAGCATCATTTGCAAACTATAATATTTTTCAGAAAATTCAAGGGAGGAGGGCAGGCTGCCCCTCTCAGCTCATTTCCACTGTCCTCTGGCCCCTACCTGAGGTGGTGCTGAAGGATCTGGCCCGCACCCAGCTCTGCACCGGCGCTCCCCGCCGTCCCCACAGCCTCCCGTCCTTCGGGCTCCCACCGCCCCCAGCTTAGGAGCAGGCAGCGGGGGCGTGGATCTAACCAGCCCAGCGGGTACCCCTCCACCCTGCCTCCAAGGCGCAGGGCCGCAAGTCGGTGGGCGCGCCGCACCCGAGGCCCCCGGCTGGGAGGTCGTGATTTCCGAGCAGCTGGAGCACCCCAGCCAGCCCCGAGCCCCGGCCATGTCCCGGCCGCTCCGTCAGCGCCAGGTCCTACCTCTCGGTGAGTGCTGGCTGGCAGGACCGGAAGGGTCTCGTCCACGGTGGCCAGTAATGTCCGCAGGGCCAGGCCGACTTCCTAGGAGACAAGCCACACCAGGGATCAGAACACGCGCAAAGGGCTTTCACACCAGGAGCAAAGGCTCCTCTCCGTTACGGGGCTGTCTCGTTCCCAACACTTGAAAGAAAATTACTGAACTTCTTTTCCTCAGTATTGACTCTGATCTGAAGTGATCAGGCGTTTCCCCAAAGACGGGGTTCTCAGAACGCTCAGTTTGGTCCCTGACGGAATGGGAGTCAGCCTTAAAGAGAGGGACATTCTGACACCTGTGGCGGCGTGGACGAACCTGCCCAACACTGTGCTCAGGACATGAGCCCATCCCCAACGGAGAGATACAGGATGACACCATTCCCCCTCTCAACTCTGCATCCTGGAGGCCCCGTGTTCACGGGGACAGGGAGCAGATGGGGCGCCCGGGACGGGGGAGGGGCACCGCTGTTTGCAAGGTGAGAAGAGTTTTGGAGATTAGTTCTCTAACAATGTGATTGTAGGTAACACCGTGGCGGGCTGACGGGTGGCAAGGATGGTACATTTTACATTCGGTGTATCTTACCACACTTTAAAAAAGTGTGTTCAGTGGGGCACCTGGGGGCTCAGTCATTAAGCATCTGCCTTCAGTTCAGGTCATGGTCCCAGGGTCCTGGGATCGAGCCCCACATCAGGCTCCCTGCTCGGTGGGAATACAAATTCTCCCTTTCCCACCCACCCTGCTTGTGTTTCCTCTCTCACTGTGTCTCTGTCAAATAAATAACAAAATATATATATAAAAAAAAAAGTGTGTTCAAGGGTATGTTCCAGAAATAGAGGCTGAAAGCAAAGCTTCATAGCACCCTTTGAGCTGCAGAGCCCCTGAGCTGGCACACGCCAGTGGACCCTGTCCCGGGGGCACCTAGCCTCCCTCAGAGCTGCCAGCACTCCTTCCGGGACGCCAGGCCCCTGAGCGCAGCGTGGAAAGGTGAAACTGGTGTTGAGTATTTTCATTTTGTGAGCACATATGCACCTGCCCCTCAGCGGAAGAAAACAGAACAGATAAATCCCTCGACGTCCCTCTCCATGGCGCCCCCCGCCCCCCTCCCCGGGGCGGCACGTGAAGGTCAAGTGCTCTCCTTGAGCGCTGGTGCTCCTGCAGCAGAGCCACATGTCCCGAAGGTGCACACACAGCACCGGTCTGCACACGTTCACACTTCACGGCGACGGCATCACACCACAGCCTGGGGTGACGCCATCCCGCTGCTTGATTTTTTCATGCAAGACCCTAAGCGTGAGCAGGGACTGTTAAAGCCTGCGCTGCCCCAAGCACCAGGGCTGGGATGGTCGTTTGGTCAGACTTAACTTGGGCATGTGCGGTGCCTTCACGCTCAAGTCTGGAAGCATCGGGTCTGACCCGCGGCTTCCATGATTTTAACAACATTTCCTCGGGACGCAGGGGTGGGTTTTACCTTCACCATGGGAACGTACTCCTCTGGTGGGGCTGGCTGGATCTTGCTGGACATTTCGATGACAGCCTTCACCAGGCCCGTCACGTTCTCGTACACCCTGTCGTTGGACCGGTCCAGGTTGGCAGTGGGCGGGGGGCTGATTTCCTGGGGCTGAAGCTGCAACACAGAAGCTGTTACGCCCCCAGTAGCCACAAGGTGGTGGCACCTCACCGCGGCCGGGTTCGAGGGGGTCTTTAAAAGAGATCAGAGCTGATCACAATTGATTGGCTTGTCTGTAGGGATACAGCTCGCGGGGAGGATGACAGTCAAGTAATTCATCCGAGGGACAAGTGAACGAGGCAATCGTTTTTTGTGACTTTGAGCTCAGTTAAAGGAAAGGAAGTGGAATCACACGCATGACATTAAAAGCCCCAGATTCTTTCAGAGCAGTGATTCGAGGCCCCCCAGAATCATCCACCGAGAGAGAGAGTTCATGTAGTCTGCGTCTGCGATTTCACAGGAAGCTGGCTGGGGGCTCAAGCGTCCTGTGTTAGGACTCTAATCCTGCTTAGTTATGTGGCTCGGCGTAGCCGCCTTCAGACCACATCAGGGACACGTGTGTTCCTTTCACGACTGAAACAAGAGGACAGATACGAGCCTCGTGAAGCAGACCCGACTGCACCGCGCTGCAAGAGCGAGGGCGTTGGCAGTGTCGCCAGGAACCCCATGGTGCACACGCCTGTGGCTGGGCCTCGGCTCGTCACTGGGCCATTGGAGCAAGGGGGACCTGAAGGAGCTCTTGGGCACACGCCCACCCCAGCACCCGGCACAGAGACCCCGACCGAAGTCACCCACGAGAAGCCGAGCACTGAAGGCTGGTGAGCACCCGGCCCACGGAACGTGTCCAACGGCATCTCAAAGGTCACATGGGTAACACTGGGCACAGAAAGGGCTGTCCAGGTCTATTTTAAGGAAACCAGAGTGCAGTACAAAATCGTGGCTGTCTGCCCATGGGTCTGGGGACAAGCGCTCAGCCTAAACTCCTAGGTGCCCACTTTGAACCTCTGACTCTGTCCGAGGAACCTGGAGCCCATTGTTCAAGTCTGGTTCGAGACAGCCACAGACAGGAAGTCAGTCCCTGCACAGAGGCTCGTGCCTCACTCTCTGGCAAGTAAAGACCTTGTCTCTGGGGACAGGCCAAGCCAAGGTGCCCTCCCCAGGCTTCCTGATTTCTGCCCCAGAGTCACATGCAGAGCACCAGGAGTGAAGGAGTGGGACAGACACACAGACATCATGTGCTTACCCTCCATGGCTATTGTTGAACGGGAGGTGAGGAAAAGTTAGAGAAATTTATCAGAGAAAGGGAAAAAAGAAAAACAGTATTAATAAAGGCAGCAGACAAAACCCACAAAAACACACGAGCAGCACCAAAAGGAGCGGGTCTGAGCCTGCCTGGGAGCCACCCCTCGGCTCCCTGGTCATCCAGGCACCACGGCCGGGTGCTCGGTCCAGGGTGCCGGCGCCCTGCCACGCGCCATGCTTGTCTTCAGGAAGTAAATGACGACAACAATATGCAAAGCCCGAGAGGGACAACCCAGTGGCCATGCGAGAAGCAAGCGTTAGGGGTCCTCAGAGAGAAGAGGCCTTGAGATGCGCTTGACATGCCTGGGAACTGCCCTTCGGGCTTCTGGGCCACCGGGAGAGACTGTCCCGCCCCGCGCCCCACACCCAGCCCCTGGCGTCCTCGGAAGCAGGCCTTGCCATTAGCTAGCCCGCAATACAAGATCCCTGGCTTCAGGCTGAGTGTGTACAGGCATCAGGAGCTTAGTTGAAAAACAAAAACAGAACAAAGAAAACAACCCTTCTTTTGAGCCAAGTCTTACCTTTCAAGCTCCTTTATTTCAAACTTAGAAGTTTTATTTAATGTTTTTTTCCTCTACAGTTTCCACCAAGACTACCCTATCGTAACTTAAAAGACCAAGTTAACTGGGGAAAGGCGGCTCTCTTGCCCCCTCCTCGGCTCTGCCTGAAACAGGTGTAGCCTTTGGTATAGGAGTTCAGCAGAATTTTAAATGTCAAGTCCAACCTTCCACAGTGAGCGTCCCTGCATTAGAAAGAGGGAGATCACTCCTACCACTTCACTCAAGAGAGGACATCCCTGTCTCTCCCTTTCTCCTCTGAGAGTCACACATGGCCCTGTGACGAACTCGGCACGATGTGCCACTTCAGGCTGGCCCGACACAGAGGCCCAGCTTCCGCAGCAGGTGCCACAGGTGGGGCTCCATCAGGAAGACCCGAGGCCATTTGGGGCTCCCGGAGGCAAAGGCTGCCTTATGCTAACCTAGTTAAAGCTTCTGTTCTTCTGTGTGTGTTCTGGGCGGGCCACAGAAGCTCTGTCCCAGTGCCTCCAGCCACTCTGCACAGTAACACCCCCAAACCCAAAGCATAGTTTCCTGCTTCCTGGGGCTCGCCGACTTGGAGGCTCCTTGGCAAGCAGCTGGGGTAGAGCGCCACGCCCCGGAGACACACACAGTTCCAACCACTTCAGCGGTGCTTCAAGCAATCCAGAAATGAGACAAATTCACCAAGGAGAAACCCAGATGGGCTTCTGATTAATGTTATCTGGATGAACTTGAGTCACGCCTAGAGACCAGCACGTCTGTATTAAACTGGTATTGTTCTTTGAGGCTGAAGTCAGTGAGCTCTACGGAACAGAAGGGTAAGAAAGAACTAGAAACACAGACTTCATACTTATTATTATTGTTATTTTTAGGTAGGCTCCACATGCAGCATGGAACCCCAGGAATTTACGACCCTCAGATCAAGAGTCAGACACCTAACCACCGAGTCACCTAGGCACCTCTGCTTCATACTTACTATCAAAGAAAACGTTGCTTAATACATTTTATGGGGCAACTGGGTAGCTCAGTTGGTTGAGCGTCTGCCTTCAGCTCAGGTCATGATCCCAGAGTCCCGGGATTGAGTCCCGCATTGGGCTCCCAGCTCTGTGGGGAGTCTGCTTCTCCCTCTGACCTTCTCCCCCTCATGCTTTCTCTCTCATATAAATAAAATCTTAGAAACATGCACTTTAGGTAAGTATGCTGTATCCATCATGATTTCTCCTTGCTTAACACCCTCCTTGAGGGGATTTTCCAATTACATTCATTCATGCTATTACAAACGTACCGGCAAACACACGTCACATTCTAAGCTGGTATCTGAGCGTTTCTCAGGTTAGCTTTTCCTTATAATACAAGCCATTTTGAAAATTTGCTCTTGTGGCTCATGTAAATGACAAACTTCATTAACCTAATTTCTCCCTCTTCCCTTTTTAAATTTATGCCAAGAAACCCCATTAGGAAGGGCTGTGTCCCCCCCCTTTGCTCCCCCGAGCTGGGAGCCACCAGATGCCAGGCCCCGGGCCGAGTTCCAGACCAGTGCTCTGGTGTCCAGGGGTGCTGACCAGTGGCACTCAGAGCAGGGGTGCCTCTGGCCCAGTGGGGCCTGGGCTGCACCCCTCAGGGGGCAGCTGGGTCTATCCAGGGCCAGCCCGTTCACTCCCTGCTCACCGCCCCTCTGGGCCAGAGATGGCATTTCTCTCCACCTAGAGCCTCCTCTCTTCTCTCTGGGAACCCCCAGCCAGCTTGCTAAATGCTAGCTCAGCTAGGGAGCCTGTAACCTTGACTCTGCCCTTTCACCTCTGCGAACCCTGCTGTCTCGTGTGAAAAGTGGGAACAATATTGCCACCGGCAATCCTGTGAGGCTAACGTGAGGACAGGTTCCGTCACAGCGTCACAGCACCTGCTACAGGGAGGCACTCCAGGAGCCCGGTTAGTAGTCAGACAAAGTTGCTTTTAACCAGTAACATCGTTACCAGAATTTATGACCCAATCCGATGCAGGAGGCACCTTTCTAACCTCCTCTAAGAAAAAAAAGCGGTCAATTAAACCAACACGTCACCCTGATTTTAGAGATACTAAAATGTACAAAAAAGGTATATCAGAATTAAGAAATAAGACATATTTTGAGAATTGACTGATCTCTCAAAGAAGAGCAGAGAGATCCTCTCATTAAATGGGCAAGAGAGAGAACCCTTGCCTTTGCTTCTCGCAGAGGAGCGCTGCTTCCGAGGGACCCAGAGGCCAACATGGCAGGGGCAGCGAAGGCCAGGGTGGGGGGCAGCCAGGAGTGGTGACGCACAGCAGGGTGGCGTTCCCGAGGCGAGAAGCAACTGTAGCCATCCCTGCCTGAGCCGCACGCCCCCCCCCGCCCCCCCCCCCGGCACGCCCGTCCCCAGGGCCGGCCGCGCGGTCCGTGCTGCCACTATCAATGCTGTCCTTGCCCCAGGTGGAACGTGGTGGCCGTTTTCCACCGAGCCCTACGGACACACTTAAGAGCAAAGTGAGCCCGCATTAGAGCTCCTTTCCCGAGGCGTCTGGATTTACTAAAGCCATCCCAGCACTTCACTCCCAAAGAACATTCTGTCTGATAAGAGGAAACCCTATCTAGAAGTTGGGCTCTAGCTGAGGCCCGAGACTCTCACGTGAAAGCAAACCAGGCAGGTCATGCTCCCATCAAGCTTGTCCCTGACTCTCGGAGGAGTGTGGAGCCCGAGCAGACGGGCGCCTGGGACCCGCAGCAGCGCCGCTCTGTTCCTTCCGCCCCAGTGCTGGTTCCAGATCACTGACCCCAGAGGGAGAGGCCCCACAGAGCCCTGAGCAGAGCTCGGGCTCAGATGCCTACCTTGACACCCTCGTTGTAACTGTCCCCGGGGCTGCTGAGGCTGGCAAGGCTGCCCAGGTGACCGGGGGCCCCAGGCCGTGGCGGTTTCTTTGGCGGAGCTGCAGGATCTGGTGAATGGGGAGCGTCCGTTAAGCGCAGCACGATCACACGGAACAGAAACACCCCCTCGACACCCAGCACGAGTCCCGTTACCGCAGAGACACTCCTCTCAGGGCACGCTACCGAGGCGTCCCTGATGTGCTGGAGCAGGGAGCTCTGTTCTCCAATATTCCAGCCATCAGCTGAGCTCGGTAAACATCATACTTGCTTTGGCCCGTGGAGGGAAAAGTGTTAAATAATCATGAGGTGTTCTAACGCTAAGAAACTCCACACGTTTAAAACCTGCTCCCTTTAATAAATTATAAAAGCTTCTTGATAATTCGTTCCTTCACTTACCTGGTTTCCCCACAGGCTGATAGATGTGCTGGTTTCCAGTCTGTGGGAAAAGCAGAGCTCGGTGAGCCCGCCAGCCCACACCGCGGGCACGGCCTTCCCTCCCTCCCCTCCCCTGCTGTCCCTCGCACGCACGTGTGTGTGAAATGCTGGGTTCAAAGACCCACACAATGGGGGGCTGCCTTCGAGGCCTCACTGGGGGTGGGGGTTTAAAACCGCTAGAATGCCAGCGGCTGTGGGAAGAGGGCTCTGACAGAAGCAAGTGTGGGACGGTATGGGAACACGGACGGGAGTCGTCACAGGCAGTTTAGAATTTCCTTTAAAAAAACGACACCCACGGGTGCCGCCAGTTCACGTCCCAGGAGTGCGAAATCCAGGCCTCTGCGGCGTCTGCGTCCCTTGCTGGGGAAGCTGCCTCATAGCCCCAGGACGTTCTCCTCACAGGGAGGGGTACAGTCGGGACAGTGATCCTGGGAGGCTTGGTGGCACTGGGGCATTCTGGATGCCTATGTTGTCACTGTCACCCAAGCCCGTGTGTGGGAACAAGCCAAAGCGCGAGCCCAGGACTCCCACCCCGGGTGCGGGACAAAGGCTGCCCCCCTGGAGGCCGCTCTGCCGTGGGCTGTCCCAGCTGCGCTCTGCAAACAACCTATTCTAGGGCAACTAAACGGAAAGAAATCTCTTTAGAACCACATTCTAGGGGTGCCTGGGTGGCTCAGTCGTTAAGTGTCAGGATCCCAGGGTTCTGGGATCGAGCCCCACATCAGGCTCCCTGCTCAGTGGGGAGCCTGCTTCTCCCTCTCCTGCTTCCCCTGCTTGTGCTCCCCCCCTCCCTGTGTCTCTCCGTCAAATAAGTAAATAAATAAAATCTAAACAAAATGAAACATACTCTACTTCTGAAGAGACTTACCTTGCTTAATTTAAAATAATAAACTAGCTAAAAATATATATATTTCCAGGTGCTCTACTTTCTGCCGTGAAGAGACGCACTTCTGTAAAACGTGAGGACGGAGCGCGCACACGGTTAAAACCGCTCCCCGGCCGGAAGCACACAAGCTGTCCCCACACTTTCACAGCCGAGCTTCGAGGCTCCCAGACGCTAGAGCCGGTTAGTGTGAAGGATGAGGACTCCTTACCGCTGACTCGGTGCAGCTCTCCCTGGCCAGCCTAGCCAACCTGACAGTTGCCGAACACCTGCTTTGTTCCGGACACAGAACAAGCGCCCTCCCACCCCTGCCCATGGAGTGGCCAGTGTAACACAGGCAGCACAGTGACAGCAGGTGCACACGACAGCATGTCGCCAAGCCTGGTGGCAAAGGAACACGGGGTGGGGTGAGAGGGGAGGACACGGCAGGTCTTGGGAAGATCAGGCCTTCTG
Organism: Mustela nivalis; assembly: GCF_964662115.1. Lineage (NCBI taxonomy): Eukaryota > Metazoa > Chordata > Mammalia > Carnivora > Mustelidae > Mustela > Mustela nivalis. Next base: position 3,027,349 of record NC_139021.1, on the reverse strand, counting down.
AGAATGTGACCTTGGCACACACGGGGTGGGGGACTTGGGTGGGGGAAGCCGTGAAGAAATCTGGGAGGAGAGTGGCCCAGAGATGGGGGTCCCCCAGGAGGGGCAAGCAGCATGGGAGGAGCCAGGGCCAGGGGAGGTGGAGGGTGAGTGGGCTGGGAGAACCCCAGCCTGCAGCGGAGCAGTCCGTGAGCTTGGCTGTGCTCACTGATCCAGGCAGTAAAATGCGCACATTTAAAAAGACTCCAAACACAAAGAATTTTCTGGCTGATACCCAGGTTATAAGAAAATTCAACTAACTAGAAAATTCTATCATAAGGACATTCTGGATTGATTCAGCATGATGTACTGTTAGGCCATTCTACAGGTCGCTCTGGGAGGAAAGGCACGGGCGAGTCCCTACTTGCGGAAGTCGGACGGATGTGTGCAGTCGGTTGCCTTCTGTCCTCCGGCCTATTTAGCTACTGGCCCTGGACCTCGGAGAAGACTCGATTTGAAGTAGGCAAGAGCTAGTGAACAAGCCATAATACCTGGCTACTGGAACCTGACCCCCAACAACTTGCATGAAAAGCGAAAACCATTTGGATTTTCAAAATAACATGGATGTTGACAGCAGGTTCACCTTGTGACGACCCCCGCCCCCACCCAGGCACGTGGATGAGGTGTATTATCAGAAAACCAGAGCCCTGAACAGTTCAACGACTTCTCCCTGAAGCCACGGCCCATTTTCCAAATGTTAAGTTGGAGCATTTCAAGAAGCAGGCCAAGTCAGACTGTTCCCTCAATTCAGCACAGGCCAGCAGAGGGAAGAGCAGAACGGTCACAGTGTGCCACCGGCCTCCTGGCAGGAAGCGACCACAACCTGAACCACACCCCTCGCAGGGAGCCGTCGAGTTCGCCGGTGCACAGGCAGGGGTCTGGCACAGAGACAGGTCACCTTGAGCAAGTTTTCCATAAGCCTCGGTTTACCCCTTTGTAGGGTGCGGACGGCAACAGGCCTGGGTCTCAGGGAGGCGGTATGAGGACAGCACTCAGCACAGCACCTTGCAGCACTAGGTACTTTTTCGTCAGCACTAAGCACTTCCGAGGCTGCCTAGGCCTGGGTGACAAGACCGCAAGCAGACCTGTCCCGTGTCATCCACTCCACGGAGCATTTCTCTAGAACCTTCTATCCACGTCTGATTCACTTCCTGATTCTCCCAGTCCATGTGCTTTCTGGGGGCCTGCTATTGCCACGTACTGAAACACATACCACCTCCCTTTTCTAACAGAACATCCCAGTCCCCTGAACAGGGTTTACCTTCACGCCAAGGCTCGGTCGTACCAAGTGAGGAGGACTAGTAGTTCACCTTTTCGATCTAAGGAAGGAGCTGTGTGTGTGGAACGTTCAATGGCAGGTGATGGGACTTCGTGCTCGTGAACCAGAGCCTACCGCGCCAGCACACTCTGACGGGAGGGGTCAGATCTTCCCATGCTGGTGACCAAGCACATACTCCGGGGGCCAGATCTCAGGGGCAGCTGGACTGCACAGCACGGGTTAGAGAAACTCCTGGTAGGTCACTCCACACGGTGCATCTCGGGGCTGGGTGAGGACCCAGCCTTGGGCACACAAGTAAGTGTGTTTGGAAGTAAACCCGGAAGCCCGGGGAGGCAGATGCTTTATCTCCACAGCTCCGCCGCATGGTGGCTCCAGCCTCTCTCCTGTCCTGGAAACTTCTTTACACGTTTAGAGAAATCTGCTTGTATTTTACTCAAACTTCTGCTAATGGAAATCTTAATGAAATGACTTAAACTACTCTCCCTAAAAGACTAGAGAATATTTCTAGCAGGCTTTAAACGTATTTCGAATAACCGTAAGCCAGCTCTTTAAAGAGAGTTTCAGGCACTTCCCCCTACAACACACGTAGGAAAAAAAAATCCTACACAAGTATCCTGTGACCATGGAAACGTATCAGCACACACTAGGAGTACAAACATGTAGCGAAGGACAGCTTACAGACGCTAGCAGCGCGCACACCGGTTTCTGGAGAGCACAGAGCCCGGGGAGCGTCGCACTGGGCTGCGCACGACAGCTTCCAGCCGTCTGGGCCAAAATGTTCGCTTTACTTAAAGAACGGATTCATGTGTTCCAGGCTATGAAGGTGAGTGAGAGTGGGTATTGTATACACAAAGCGATGCCCCCGTCCATCCTGGCAAGAACTCGACCGCTGCTTACCGGGCCCTGGAGGCTTCCGTCCTCCCTGTCAATACTGCCTCGAGAGAGCCGGACGTCAGGTTTCTAAAGCAGAGGAAACAAAACCAGACAGTTTCATTCCTGGTTGGAGAATCACGGACATATTCTGTATTCGGTTCCTTTTGCAAACAACATCATCGTCCCCTGAATAAGCACGGTTGAAAGTTCCCCAGTTTCAGAAAAATCCTCCAACCCCGTGATGCCAAACCCAGGTTAGTCATCCTGGCAAAGCCACATGTGCAGAGCGAAGAGGAGGGCTCTGCGGCCGCACGCAGCCCGGGAAAGCCTGTCTTCTCCGCTCCTCCTAGCGCCGCACGGGGTTTCTCCTGGACAGAGAGACCTCCGCCCCGGGCGCCGCTTCCGGCAGAGTGGGGCTCGTCTGTCCTCGCAGCAGAGTCCAGTCACGCCCACCGCATCCACGATTCAGAAACCGCGCGGATAAAGCTGGATCTACCATGAATAAGAGTACGTGAATTTCACGAACCCCCCAACAGACCAAGATGGTTACGTGCCGTCACGGTATAGCGCGTTAGGTCCACGCGCTGAAGCCCAGGATGTGTGGCGGCCTCCCGCCCGCCCGACACCCGCTCCATGGCCACGCAGACTCCTGCCTCCCCTTTGCCCATGTGCTCCGGCCCCAGACCCCTTCTTGGGGGGCACTTCCCAAGGCCTCTCCAGACAGGATGGCTCCTTTCTTGGTCTCTGCCAGTCTGCTGAATCTTACAGAGATCCTCTCCGTGGCAGGAATCCCGCAGTAATCACTTCCCCCATTCGACAGAGAACGTCTCCATGTCTGATCTGTCCTGTCCACCCTACACCTGCAAGGGCCCGGCACTGAGCACAGAGGACAGAACCCATAAGCGTTGGTGTGTGGCGGTGTAGTGGGGTGGGGGAAGTGCTGAGAAAGAAATGAGCTTTATGTGCCTTCTTACAAACGTCTGTTTACAAAAATGAAGACATGCCATAGAATCTTCTATCCTTTATGTAACATTATATAGTGGAAATTGGTCAAATCAGGTTAATAAGCTGCAGTACCCCACCCCCCAACGTGAGGGTTGTCACAAACGGAAATGGACAGTGAGGTGAACAGGCTCTGGCGTCAGGCAGCCTGGGGGTGGCTCAGGCTCCGGCCCTTTCAAAGCGAAGTGACCTGGGCCTTAGTTTTTTCTGCTTCGAAACAGCGCAGTCATGGTAGCTACTGCCTGGGCCTCACGGGAGGATTAGACGAATGAATACTACAGACCAAGCAGGCACCGCAGAGAGAGTCATGTGAAGAAAACCATTCTGTCTGCTGAATGCCACGGCCCTTTTCAAAATTTTGACTGTGTAAATAGGTTGTGGATGTAGACCTCTGTGTGGCAATGTTTGACGATGTCCCTGACTATTTCCCTAGCACAGGTTTCTAAGGATGGAATTTCTGAGTCAGAGGGTTCGAGCATCTGACAAATCCCGGCTCGAGCTGCCCAGCGGGCGCGCTGTCTGGCGTTACCGCTGACCAGAGGCTCTCTCCGGGCCTGCACCACTGCACTGCCATTGAAAACAGTTCAAGAAACAAAATACTGTATAGATCTGCGCTCCGTTCCTACACATTAGAACACTTCTGCTTCTTCACACCAGATGCCAGGCCCCGGGAGGACGGAGGCTATGGGCTGTCGGCTTCCCCTACTCTCTCTGTGACCAGGTAGGAACAGGACACGCAGGGGGGAGGAAATGCAGTCCCTGCACAACTGACCGTGAACAGGGGCCATGCCCCTTGGACAAGGCATCCAACCTCTCCAAACCCATCATTTCTCAGCTGGAAAAGGGGTAGTCGCCTCGTACAGTGACCATAAAGATTAAGTACGTGCTTGGGACAGTCACGTGCGTACTGGACATTCAGTAAGTACTTGCTCAAGGAATGCAGCAGTAAAAATGCAAGGGAGAGAAGATGTTTCACAGACGAGGAACTCCCGGCTCAGAAAGCAGAACTACAGGCACACGGTGGGGCTACAGCGCGGGGCTCCTGACGCCGAGGGAAAGCAGGTATCGCAGAAGATGGTCTATGCGGTCTCCGGGCGGTGATCCAAGCTGTGTCTACACCATGCTCTGGCGGATTAAGCCTGCAGTAGCGTTAGGTCTGAAACACCATGTACATACTTGCAGTCAAATGCTCTACCACGGAGCTATACCCCCCACCATGTACATACTTGAATTATAAGATACTTTGTTGCTAAAACATACCAACCGCATCACTGCCCGCCCCTTTCACCCGACGGTCTCTCCACAGCCTGTGACGCTGACGGCATCTCACCCACAGACGCTGCCTCCAAAGCCCGCGTCTGTCCTCTCAAACCTGGCTGTCGCCGTGCCGACTCGGGCCATGGAATGTTCTAGATCCTCTGTTGTCTTTCCCTGTCTTCATAGCCTCCATCTCTGGGAAGCGCATTCTCCGCTCCTCCCTGTGTGGCACCTCCTCAGCCGTGAGTTCGAGCCAGAGATTTTGGCAGTGCGGTCCCGCGTCCTGACTCCGCTTAGGGCTCTGGTTCTCCTGCTGCTGGCCCCATGTCTGCAGGGACGCCCTCTGTGGACGTCCTGAGCCCCTCCACCATCCACGGGGGTGATCCCCTTCCTCCAAACTCCTGTCTCTGTTCACATTTTGGCCTCTTCCCATGAACCACAAATTCTTCACGACATCTAGGATGATGCGTCCTTTCCAGAAGGTTTTCAGCTGGCTTCGCCCAGCTCCGTCGGAGGACTCCCTACCCATGGCCGCTATCACCGTCTTAAATAAGACGACTTGACCGTGGACGCTACTCCTTGATCTCCTGGCCACAGATCTGCCTAAACCTCCGCGGCCGTCCCCATCAGAGCTCCTGGTGACCAGGTACACTGCCGGTGAGCGGTCCTATTTCAAAACGAATCTTTTCTTCCGGGCAGGAGGTCTCAAGAGTGCGCTTAAAACATTCAGTGAGTCCTGCTGTAAGCAGACAGCAGTCGCGCAGCCTCTCCCGCTCCGTTGATAGAGCTCAGGCAGAAAGATTCCACATGATTCCGCAGGGCCTAGGACTTCCAGAATGGCCCGTGGGCACCGGCCTCATCTTACCCTCACCAGCTGCGGGAGCCCCTAACAAGGGGTCAGCCTGTCCTTTGAGGCTTTAAAGCCAGCCACCGACTTCTCTCCAGCTGCCGATGTCCTAGATGGCGTCTCCTCCCCGTACAAGGGACACCTGTTCATCCACACGGGACACCTGTTGCTTGGCGCAGCGCCTTCGTGAGTGACCTGAGCTCGATCTTCTGGAGAACCACGGCGGCTCTGACGTCGGCACTGCCCTTCGGTCCTGCACGGGGACGGTCTGGAGACGACCCCTTCCCTGCAGCCTCAGGGACCGCTGCCGGCTTCCGGCTGCTCTCCCGAGGCCTCCTCACCTCTCCCAGCCGACCCGGAACTGAAGAGCGCGCAGGCCTTGCTCTCGGTGAGGCTCGGGCTCCAGAGAAAGCGGTTCCCGCTGGGATCTTCTATCCAGACCAGAACCACGCTCTCCACGTCGGCAAGAAGGCCGTTTCGCTTTCTTACCAGCCGGGTATCCCGGAGAAGCTCGCGTGATTTCCTTCCACAACTTCTCCTTGCGTTCACGATGTGGCTGTGGGTGCAGGAGGCCTCGCCTTCCGCCTGTCTGGGTCCCCATCGGCCTTCTCACGACGCTTGATCGTTTCTAGCTTTCCGATTTAAAGTGGGATGTGGGACTTTTCCTTTCACCTCAACAGAGGGGTGCCTGTGGGGTTATTAACTGCCGAATCTCCGTGTTGTTGTGTCAGAGAACAGGGCTATCCGAGGAGAGGGCGAGAGAGATGCGGGGCTGGCCGGTCGCGGAGCGGCCGCACAGAGACCGTGTTTACGAAGTTCTCCAGCTCCTGTGGGCGCGGCTCATGCGTGGCAACTACACTTGTACTCAAAGATCACAGATTGGGGATCATCCCAGAAATCTAGTGACGACGAGAACGTCTAAAGCACCATGAGAACCACCACCATAGGACACGAGACATGAAGAGAGCAAATGCTGTGGGGAAAATGGCACCAACAGACTTGCTCAGCGCAGGGTTTGCCACAAACTTTCAGCACGGAAAGAACACAACGTCTGTGATAAAATGAGGAACAGCCGTAGCTGTCTGAGGCAACGTGAGGTGTGTCGTCAGGTAACAGCTAGTTAGCGAGTACTCGTAACTGTAGGAAACATATATATATATATATATATAAAGATATAATTTATTTATTTGACAGACAGAGATCACAAGCAGGCAGAGAGGCAGGCAGAGAGAGAGAGGAAGGGAAGCAGACTCCCTGCTGAGCAGAGAGCCCGATGCGGGACTCGATCCCAGGACCCTGAGATCATGACCTGAGCCGAAGGCAGAGGCTTTAACCCACTGAGCCACCCAGGTGCTCCAGAAATAGATATTTTTAAAAGTTTGTTTGTTTATTTAAGGAAGCTCTACACTCAATGTGGGGCTTAACCCCATGACCCAGAGATCAAGTACGTTCTTCTGAATGAGTCAGCCAGGCACCCTGACCTGGAGGAAGTACTTTACTTTTTTACTTAAACAAAAGCAAATGACATTTACCGTCACAGAATTAGGTGCTGTGTTGCGTGCATTTACATGAATTATCTATTTCCACAGAAACCATATGAGATGACTTATTTTTCCGACTCACAGTAACTCCCTCATGTTAAAACTTTCCCCAGGACAGGACTTCGATTTTAAAATGAGAAAGCCTGTCTCTATAAAGTCCACTTGTGTGCTAGGAGCGGAAATATCCAAGCCTTTTCCTCACATGGACGACACAGCCTGAGAGACGAGTGCCAGCTCGGGGGACTCAGGGAGCCAGACTCAGCCCGTCTGAGAGAAGCGGATCCGTTACTTGTGCTGCTCTTGGTGAAACGAAACCTTCCTGTTCCCTCTTACAATATTCTAGATTTGGAGATAGCAATATGAGAAGAGGAAACTGATACCGAAATCTTACCCAAATAGAGCACAAACGGCGAGAATGTCTGAGGCTGCCAGGGGCGCCCCCCCCATTAGGCAGGCCTTCTCCCTCCCTTCCTTAGCTCAGGTATAACGTGCACAGCCAAGTGCACAAATCCCGCGTGTACGAGCTCCGTGCACTCTTAGAGATGCGTGCGCCCACTCAACACTGCGGACGCCCGCAGCGGGCTTGAGCTGAGACCCGACTCCGCCGCAGGAGGGGACCGATCCGGCCGCAACCCAGAGAGCTCACACGAGTGAACTGTGTCATGTGCACGGCCCTGTGCCTCGTGTCTCTGGTGGACATTATCTCTGTGAGCCCCTCCCTGCGGATGTGTGTTGGGGTTTTCCCAGTTTCACTGTCGTGCAGTAGCCACTGTGTCACTGCTCGAGTCTGTGGGAACGGGCAGGTGGGTTATTTCCAGCTCCTGGTACCGAAGAGCAGCAGCGCTGTGAGCACTGTGTTGTGTGGCATGTGCACCACGTCGCCGTGGGCAGCCGGTGAGGGCTGAAGGCTCTGTTTCAGGTTCTGGGGACATGGCAGCCCACCGTCGCGGTGTGGGCTCTACACTCACGGCCATCCCTCTAGAAACTTCAAACGTGAGGCTTTCCAAAGTCCCTTCTCCTTCAATGTGGCCGATGCAAGAACACAGGAGGGATGCGGCCTGGCTCAGGAGAAGCGGGCCAGAGGCGGTCTTGTGACCCTGTCCTTGCCGCCCACCACCCCCACGAGTGCCCTGTCCTGGCACTCATCATCATTCAGACTGACTGGGTCTGTGTGACAGGAGAAACAGCTTAAACACTCATTTCCTTTTCCAGACCACACTGCAGGCTTTACATAGAGAGGACTTTCTCACGTTAACATTAAATCCTGTCTTGCGGGGCGTCTGGGTGGCTCAGTGGGTTAAGCCGCTGCCTTCGGCTCGGGTTGTGATCTCAGGGTCCTGGGATGGAGCCCCACATCAGGATCTCTGCTTGGCGGGGAGCCTGCTTCCTCCTCTCTCTCTCTGCCTGCCTCTCTGCCTACTTGTGATCTCTCTCTCTGTCAAAATACATAAATAAAATCTTAAAAAAAAAAAAATCCTGTCTTGCGCACCATGCCACGTTCGACTACTGTGCACACTGGAAGGAAGATAAACGGGGACCCAAGTCTGTCTGGCAGCAGGGCCCGATGCGAAGGCATATGCTCTGAACAGACTGAGGGGCCAGCCGGTGTGGGACAGCCCGTGAGGCGGGGGGCTCGCTGGCACACAGCCATCTCAGAGAGTTCACGAGCGGGTCGGGGAGCGGGTCCAGCACAAGGAACAAGAGCCGTAGGTCAGAGCCGTGTGGCCTTGGGCAAGCGCGAGCATGGGGACACGTGGGGACGTACCGACTCCCCAGAGCACTCAAGAAAAGGTAGCCGCCGGAACTAAGAGCAGTCCCCACACTCAGTGCTGAGTCCTAACAATGGGAGGTTAGATCGACAGCAGCTGAGTCTCAACTACTAGAAAAAATCTGGACAATATTTCTGACAAAGTAACTTGGAAGATAATTTTCCCAACAAATCTACAGGCCCTCTGGCAGGGTGCAGAAGCTTACCCTGTGGAAGGGAGCGGTGGTGATATGCCCAGCGCGGCCTGAGGACTACTGAGCGTCAGGGACAGTGTGTCACCAGGTCATAATGAGACAAACAGAAGGCAAGCGTCTTTAGAAAGTTCTAGAGCAACTTGAAATAGTAATTCTTAGGCCTGGTGGAGTTCATAAAAGCAATCTGGCTCATATTTCACATATGTTTAAAAAAAATTTCTTAAAAAAAAAAAACAAAACTTTCTTCTACTAATTGCCCCTTGTTTTACGAGGATATCACGTCTACAGTGGTTTAGGAAAAAACCCAGAAACTCACCCTTCCTCACTGACAGGCTGCCTCTTGCCCCCAGACTCCACATCCTGGGAGTACGTGCAGGTCCGGCCAAAGCAGAGGCCTTGCTGCCTAGCTGCTAAAAATAAGCCTCTGATGGGAGCTCTTCTACCAGCAAAAAGGAATTATGGCTTATGTGTAACAGCCAGCAAATCTAATAGAAGCGATGCTTCCTTGCAGAACCCCTGAAAGCGGCTCACTCTCTCACTGAGTCTGTTATGTTAGTTTTCGGTCCGGAGCGCCTGGAGGGCACTCCGGGACGGTCTTTGGGAACTCTGCAGGATGCGGGATAGGATCTAGGAGTTTGGAGTCTCAGCAGCGCAGCTCGCACAGGCGCTGGAGAACAAGCTGGGAGGCAGAGACGGCCCTTGGAGGAAGAACCGTGAGTTCCCTCCTTGCCCACCTGAGTACGAGCTACACATCCTAATCCTCGACCCAGCCCCAGGAGAACACTACTACCTGCGCTCTCTAGAGAAGGTAACTATGCTACAGATGAACAGATTAATAAATGCAAGCAGAGAGATTAACAATTTTTAAGGGGTCGTTAATAACTAGGATTTTTAATTCTCATTTGGCTGACTCTGGAGTCTGGATTCTTTCTAGTAACGCCTTCCTGAACACGAGAGTCCAAGCCAGGAATGATCACGCTGAGCGCCCACACGCAGTGTGCTCATTGTTTTCCTGCCACCTCCCACGTGCCTGGCCCCTGGCTCCCCCAACCTGCCACGGCCTAAGGCGTCCTGTGTTGTCTGTCCCTCTCCGTGCGCCGTGGTGGTCCTTCTGTGCTCAGGTGTCCTTGGGCCCATGTGCTAGGCATGCTGGCTTCCTGGAATGTCTTCCCCAGATGTCCCTGGACTGACCCTTGCTGGGTCCTCCAGCTACTCAGCCCTCCCCAAAGGCTGCATGTGCTGGGCCTCCCCTCCTGTGCCCAGTCCTCTCTGTCACAGTCGGGGCTCTGCCTGGTACTCCCGCTCGGAGGAGGCCCCCGTCTCAAGTACACACTTGCCCTCAGACCTACCACCTACAAGGCCTACCTTGCGAACACCCGAATCAAGGACAGGGTCGGGACTATCCGACCGCTCTGTGACCCCGGTACCGATTTGATCTTGAAGCCACAACGACAACAGGGAAGTCATTCTCACTTACAGAGAGCAATACTAAATTCTAATGGGAAACAGTGACACACGCCACGACCTTAAAAGAATGACCAATTATGCCTTAAGTAGGGACTGACTCTGGAATGAGGGGTTGGCCCAAACCCAAGCAAAATGTCACACATTATTCATCATGTCAATGTCCTCACGAGTTATTCTTAAAAAACAAGCAAAAAACCCCTCCCCAAACCCTAAAATACCTAACAGAAAAGGTATTACAGACAACATCTTTAAAAATGAAAGCAGGTGAGGACCTATTCAGTATGAAAGTCTGCGAGAGAAACTTCAGAATAGGAACACGATGTTACGAGGTATGTACGAACACTGAAAATGAAGAAAGGAAATGCTTTTTAAAAAGTCACAAGTAGATCACTTATGCCTCAAAATGGGGCGAAAAGCAACAGAAAATCCGAGGAAATCCGAGTTCATGTGCTAGATACTGGAAAACAGAAGAGCAGGGTCTAGAAATCACCCGCATATGCGCAGAGAGCACACGACCACCGTGCTCAGTGAAGGCGACTGCACTAGAGCCAGGCAGGCATCCGGCAGGGAAAGGAGACGCGCACTTAAAAAACACGGTGAGCAGTAAAGGAGGCCAGGACAAACCGTGGGCAAGGTCCTGAGCTCCGGAGACATGCCCACTGGGGACGCCACAGTGCCCAGGCCATCCTGCAGGCAAGGTGCGGCGCTCACCAGAGCCCCGGGGGCCCCTCCACGCAGCTTCGCGAACAGACTTCGAACACCATCTGCAAGCTGTGTGGGGACTTGGAAACGTCCTGTGCGTGGGCGTGGGGTCCCCGGACTCACACATTTACCGAAGGCACCGAGCCATACCTGATCCAGGCCTGTTCGTGCACTGCACGGAAACCATGTCCACGACAAGAGAAAGCCCCCGAGCGAGCCATCCGGGCCCCGAAACCACTCAGAAGACGGGGTCAGCACTGAGCTCAGGAGCTGCGTCCCACGGCTCTGGTCCGTTAGAGCGGGTGGGGATTTCTGAGAACAGTCTCCTGACCCACGCCGTTAGTCAGGCTCATCCTCTGCCAGTGGTCCTCCCTGGACTTGTCTTCCCTGCAGATTCCAATGGCTCCTTCAGCCTTGGCTCGACCGATCTGGCCACTGGCACCGCCCTTGACCCTTGCTGTGTGCAGTACCCCAGCAGATGAGCAGTGCGGGCCGGTCGGCCGCGGCTCGGAGACAGCGCTCGGGTCATGCGTAGTCGGTCGTACACAGGCGATGGTATTCAGATACCTCAGATCCGGTCTGGAGAATCGGGAAATACCGACTTTCGAAATCCCACGTCCGTGCAGGCAACAGGCTGTCTGGACGAATGTCCGAGAGGGGCCAGAGGCCAGGCGTTTGGGCAGCCCAGAGCGGCTCCGGGCCAACCTGTCAGACTCCTGTGGGGACAAGCACCTCCGTCCACAGCTTGCCCTGCGTTGCCGTCAGCTTCGATTTCAGTCACGGAGACTCTCGAGAGTTTGAAACTTCTGTTCGAAAGGCAGTCCCTCAGAGTGGCTGACCACACTTCAGACCCTGCTGTGGGGAGGACGCGAGTACCCCCGCACGATGCTGCCTCGCACCTCGAGGGCGCGGACGGTGCGGCAGCCAGGACGGACCCTGCGCAGGTCCCCAGGCTGCTCCGGGCTCTGTCACACGCTAGCTGGGCGACGGCGGGAATCTTCTCTGTCCTAAAATGAGGGTGATATGGACTGGGCACACTCCTTTTTATCCTTGTCTCCAAAATTTACAAAGCACCAATGATCAAAAATTTAATTTAGTTTAGTTTAATTTTTATTTGATCTTGCATTTGAAGCAAGTGACTCTCATGGCAGAACGCGGCCGAGCTGAGGTGACGTCTGCATTTACACCCGTGCATACGAGCGTTCGTGCTTTGCTGCAGGAACACCGCCGCTCTTCCTCTGGGATGCTCCTAGAACATAACCTCGCCCGTGGCGTGCACACCACACTAGGCCGGTTTTCTAAAGTAAAAAAAATATTGAATTCTTTTTTTTTTTCTTTAAAGATTTTATTTATTAATTTGACAGAGAGAAATTACAAGTAGATGGAGAGGCAGGCAGAGAGAGAGAGGAGGAAGCAGACTCCCTGCTGAGCAAAGAGCCCGACGCGGGACTTGATCCCAGGACTCTGAGATCATGACCTGAGCCGAAGGCAGCGGCTTAACCCACTGAGCCACCCAGGCGCCCCTAAAAATATTGAATTCTGAAGCAAAAAACCTTCAAGAATTGCGGGTATAGAACTCCCGACCCCTGTCCTCCTTGTGGGGTGGCTGTGCGGACAAACTGACTTCACTTATGACAAATACGTCGGACGGTGACCAGCACTGTGGCAGACGTCAGCTAGGATTGAGGCATTCAGATGTGAGCAGGTGTGTGCCGAGGACGCGAGCACTAGTCCTGCCTGGCGGTCACGGAGCGGGGGGCACCTGTGCCGTCTGCAGGCCTCTTGGCATGCTGCACGCTCCCGTGTGCAGAGCCCAGAGGCTTGTGCACTGAGCCCAGCACACTCTGTGGAGGCCACTGGCCTCCCTGAGAGAGTGAAAACAGGCTTCCCTGAGCCTGCGTGGTTAATTCTCCACAATTAAAAAAAAAAAAATGAGAGCCACACACACAGGATGAAATCAGGGTCGCACGATGAATGGTGCAGGTCAAAACTGCCGCGGCCTAACGCCGTTCACTGCTGCTTTCAGTGTGTCCGTGCCTGGAAGGCTGTGCGCGATCTGAGAACCGTCCCCCACCCTCGCTCTGGTCCCTCAGCGCACAGCTGGACACAGACGCGTCCTCGGGGAAGTTTACTGAACCGAAGCATAGGCGAGCGGCTGTGGACGACCCAAGGAAAGGTAATGATTCCTGAAATTGTGGCAACGGTGGGTGTCCCGGCTCTGTCCCGTCATCCTTCTCAGGCCACTCCAGGAAGACTGATCTAGCCATGCGGGCTGATGGGGGCGTGCGCTCTGAGGCTGAGGGCGCAGGAGTCCAAAGGGCCCTCGTGTCAGGCGACACATAGAGACCGCTCTGCCTCACCACTTCCTCTGCTGCAGGAGACTTCAGAGCGGGTGTGGACGGGGGCCGCTAGATGCGCGTGGGGGAGGCGCCTGTCGGACCACAGGACAGGGAATGCCGTGAAAGAGGGCCTGGTGCCCGGACGCCTGGCTCCACGCGCTGCAGGAACGAGATGCCAGCGGACACTTGTGGGGGAGCTGCTTCTGCGACAGCCACAGAGATGTCACACCTCTGAGCCTGTGATGCGCTGACTCAAATCTTAGAAATCTGGCCAGAAAAAAATCCCAGAAAAGCCAATAACCTAGGATCACGTGTGTTTGGGACCGGATGGAAAAGGCTGTGTCCTGTTCTGAAAAAGACCAGCTTTGCCCAACATCTGTAGTATGCAGACGCTGGCAGAACTCCCCAAGCGGAAGATGCCCCAATCACTAGGAACACAATTACCAGAAACCTCTCCTCCTTTTCCAGCCAGCGCTGATCTTCCTCCATCTCCTGCTGCTGCCGGATCAGCCGCTCCTCCATCAGGTGGGTCGGCAACACCTGCCCGATCCCGCGCAGGTCCAGCGCCGCCGAGTCCTGGGGGGCGGATGATAAAAGAGTGCATCATTCTCAGGCTACCTCAGATGCCCTTACTGTTTCCTGTGCTTTTCCAAAAACAAACAAACAAACAAAAAACTGAACAGCAAAACAGCAAGCGTGGTGGAAACAGGGTCTCTCAGACCTGCTCAGCGGAGCGACTCGCCCGAAGGCTGCGAGAGAGCAGCAGCCAAGCACCTTTAACAAGTCCGAGTCCCTCGGCTCACAGCTACGCTTGTGGGATTTATTCTTGAGAAAGAATCCAGGGCCCCTGGGTGGCTCGGTGGGCTAAGCAGCTGACTTTGGACGGCGCTGTGGTCTCGGGGTCCTGGGATCCAGCCCCGCACCAGGCCCCCGCTGGTGTGCATGCATTCTCTCTCTCTCTCTCTAAAAAGAATGGATGCAAATCTTTAAAAAGAAAGAAGGGATCCCAGGTCTGTGCGGAGAAGGCACTGCCAGCTGCCGTGAAGAACTGAACACAGTCTGGGCCAGAACAGAAGGAAGATTAAGCTCAGCCCATACGCGCCACGGAGCACAGAGCAAGTATCAGATGTGCTCACCCCAAGGTCAAGGGCATGGGTGGCAGACTACAGGTGCTCCGGGAGTCAAAGAAACAACATTAACGGCTACGGGAGGGGTTCTCGGTGCACTAGGCAAATCTGGTAGGGGTGAAAATGGCCCCCAGAGCGGGAGGCTGTCCCCCTCTCCTTCCCGAGAACTGCTGCGCGTATGCGCTAACAATGTGTGGCCCCGTGCGCGGCCTTGCAGGTGGGTAGGCTGATGATGGTGGCGTCTCTGTTTCAGTAAAAAGGATTCACAGAACCGGGAACAATTTGAGATGTAGCGCCTTAATTTTAGAATTTGGTCATCAAAACGAGTAACTCCTAGGATTCAGAAATAACAACAGAAGCCCAAAAACATGCAGGTTACCTCCACGCTGGGCTGCCACATTGATATCTCCTGCGCTCTGTGATTCCAGGAGTCCGTCTGGTCCAAGAGAGATGCCTGGCCCGGGTAGATGCTGCCAGCCATGGCCGTGACCCCATGGGACCCAGGATAGCCAGAGACCTGTGAATGTTGGGCAGCACAGTCATGCTTTCCACGTACAAGGGAGTGACTCAGATGACAGAGAATACCGCGCCAACAGGACAGTGGTGCCCACAGATGTCCACGTGTAGATCCCTGGAGCCTGTGGCTATGGGAGCTTACACGGCAGAGGGACTTCCCATGGGTGGTTATAAATTAGGCGCCTAGAGATGGGGAGGTGACCCTGGCTCATCAGCGTGGACCTAATGTGCGGCTTCCTTCCCCACGCAAGGGGGAGAAGGGGAGACAGGCTACTGCAGTGTGGCCGGAGGATAGGGCACTGCTGGTTTTGAAGGGGGAAGTGTCAAGGCCAAGGGACGCAGGGGGCCTCTGGAAGGTGGTAAAGGCGAGGAAATGGATTCTCCACGAAAGAAAGGTGATCCACGGAGGCTGCGTAATTAAGTAGTGCAAATACACACTAGGAAGTCAGAAATCATTTACTTTGGAACTCTGCACCCGGGATGCCACAGCACCAGGGGCCTCAAATGCGGCTCAGTGGGCGCTGCTCTAGAGCGCCCCCTGTCTAATGAACTCGGGCTGGCGAGAGACGCAGGCGGCGTGCTCCAGCCATGATCACCAGCGGAGAAAGAGGCTCAGAAGGTGCAGAGGGAGAAATACTCCAAGGCAGCAGGAAATGAAAGCAGTTCCGTTGGGTGGCTTCCCCCCCAGTCACGAGGCGCGGGGCAGAATCAGCAGTTTCCGTAACTCACTGGGCTCGTGCTGGGGTGCCAGGGTGCTTAGTTAATTCTTTAACAAGATAATGCACAGCCAGATCCAGGATTTCCAAACACCAACACATTCTTCAACAAAGACTTTGTGCACTTGTCCGGTCTCTAGGCACTGTTTATACCAAAACTGCACACTGACAATATATAATTAATAAACTTTCGAGTAAGACGTACAGATGATCCTCACAGTTTACTAGAATCAAAGTTTTCAATAAAAATTCTACTGAACATAAATGTCATATCACTACTGTTTTTGGTCAGAAGGGCTACACTACCCCCAGACAACTTTTAGGAACTTGCACAACAGAGACCGTTCAAGTATCCTGCGACAGCTTTCTATGGAACGCCAACCCTGGGAAAGGATCAATGAGCGTTTCCGGCTAAGAAGGAGCACGAAAGCACCCGGCGACGTCCTGTGATCATTCTCAGTTACCAGATACGGAAACTTGGGGCCTGGGAGAGCGGAATCATTCCTCTGCCTGCTGAAAATACAGATGCTTCCATGCAGCCACTGAACCCTTACTCTGTTCTACACACTGTTCCGCGCACTTGAAGTAGTGACAAGCCACTGTCCTCACGGGCTTCTGCTCCGGAGGGGTGGGGCCAACAGCCGCACATGGAGACGCATCAGAGCCCAGGTGGTGGAAGGGGCCCAGGCCAGTGAGCCCTGGATGAGGGCTGAGGGCCCGTGGAGGCCTGCCTTCTGCTTTTCTCTAAACACGTCTGGGGGCCCAGAGATTCATGCCTCCTCCGGGCAAGTGGGGCTCAGAGCAGTGTCTCCCGTAACAGGGCTCTCAGTCACGCAGGTCACCTTGGGGAGCTTGTTCCCAGCGTGATGCCCCCGGGCCCCCTTCAGAACGGGTACAGTGGGATTTGGAGGCCGCGGAGCAGGTGAAGGGCCTGCCGCGGACCCGACTGCAGCGTCTCTAGCGCAGAACGGCCCGCAAGCTCTCCCCAGGACCCTAAACCGCGAGGCGCTTGTCCATACCGATCTAAGAGGCCTGGATTTAAATCATAGCTGAGAGGCACGTAAAGGAATAAAAATGCTTTCATGTGACCCGCAGCGACCCCGTGAAGGAGGCACGGTAAGCCTGCTTCTCTTTTTGCTCCTTTTTCCTCCTCCTGTCAAAGGAGACGGCAGTTAAAGGAACTTTCAGCTCCTCCCTCTCAGGACAAGGGCCCAAGGACTCCTTCTGGCTTGTTTTCTGTCTCACTCACTCAGTTAAGCGCTTCCCCCTCAAGGCTGGTTCTGGTCACCGAGTCAGCCGGTGACGAGCATCAGCTCAGGACACAAACGTGCGGCTTCACGAGAGCCACAGCCGACACAAATCACAAGCAGCGATTTATTACATGGAAGTGATCTGGCTGATTCTCCAAATAACATGACTATGGGGACACAATCCGTGGCATACACACACATGCACCTGACCACTCCTCAGCATTAGAAAGTTGTGACTTGCTGACACCCTCGTCAGGACGTCACCACAGATGTCACACCTGTACCAGCCGCTGAGCACACGAGAGGACACCCTGACGATCGCTTATCTCCAAGTCCAGAACACGCAACACCAACAGCTGGGACCAGTCGGAGCACGGCTGGGGCAGCGGGCAACTGACAGGAGGGGAGGGGGCCCTCCAGGGCCACAGACAAGCTCTGTCTTGGTGTGGTGTGGGGGACACGTGTGTACACAGCTGTCAGAACATGCGAGCATTTCCTCTAAGTAAATCATACCTCCAAAAAGCAAACACTCCCCTCAAAGCCAAAACATCACTGACTTTGCTTCTGGTCCTTCTTTCTCAAGGACGGTCGTGTCTAGTCTGATAAGATACCTGCCTGCAAGTCTGGCACCGTCCACACCTGGCCAATACGGCATCTTGTCTGATTTTTAAGGTAGATTTGAATGTTATTCTTGCCTTCCAGAAACACCACCCTGTTCATTACTGGCTCTTCGCCCCACATGTCTCCCAAACGGAGGACAGAAATGGGGCCGGGGGGGGGGGCACCTGCCCGCGCTGCTTTAAGGCCGAGGGGCCGATGACACAGCCTCCATTTAGACGGTCACTAAGGTGCATTACTTTCTTAGCTTTCTGCTCGCCAAATCACAGTCCTATCTACAGAAGGAAAGAACTGAATATCTCCAGGGTCCCTCCCCACCCGCAAGCCTGCAGAACAGAAGGCAAGGCCTTAGTCCGTAAGGACGAGCCTACCTGATAATGATTGGTCTGTACCATGTGCTGAGGACTGGGGTAAAATCCTTCGCTGGACCTTGGACTGGGGTAACCGGGTCTGCTGGGCTGTGAACACATCAACAGAGCATCACAGGAATGAGTACTTTGAAAATATTGTCCAATCTCTGTTTTACTGCAAATAACAGAAAAAGATACTTTTCTCTAAAAGACTTTAGCTGTAAAGAATGATAAAGAGCATCCAGGCACTTCGGTCGGGGACGCAGTCTTTCCCACAAACGTCCGGGACGGCAGGGCACCCCCCCATCAAAACGCGGCGCTGGACCCCTTCCCCACAACACACACACGGATTAACTCAAGATGGAGCAGGGAGCTGAGCGGAAGAGGCGAGGCTGTAAACTCGTGGAGAACGGGCACGTCTCTGTAAGCCTGGGTGGGCGATGGTTTCATAGACAGGACCCCAAAAGCTCAGTCACTGAGAATGAGAAAGGCACATTGTACATCACCCAAACTAAAAGTTTCTGTCCTACAAATGGCACCACCAAGACAGAGAGAGGCCACAGAATGGAGCAAAGTGTGTGCACGTCACGTGTGGGAGTCGTAACCAGAATATACAAAGCCTCTTGCAGCTCCACAGTAACACGACACACAGTCCACACCGACAGTGGGCAAGGACTTGAGCAGACAGGAGGGGGTGCCAATCGATGGCCAACAAGATGTGCAGCAGCTCGGGCACCCAGGAAGAGCCAATCGGGAGGCTTTCGGAGCAGTGGGCTCTGTGGGCTCTGCGGCTTCCTGGCGGTGGGACTGTGGACAAGCCAGGCAGCCAACTGGTTTCTGCTTCTATCAGCTGGGAGCTGAGCTACAGGGACCGGGAAGTTACCTCCAACCTAAAACCCTCCATCCGTTTGTGACCTACGTGAATTTAAGGTTCATACCAGAAGAATGGTTTAGTGTGAAATAGAAGTGAAGCCCACAAAATCTTCCAAGCCTGACAGATTCACTGGAGTGCAAACCCACTACTCTCCAGCCAAATGGAGACCAGACTAAAAGGAGATGGACTGAGGGGCCAGCAAGCCCAGAGGAGGCAAGAAACACCTCGGAGACCCCGTCTCTTCCCACGGACGCACACGGTCCTGGAGAAACACACGCCTGGTTGGAGTGAAGTCCTGAGCAAGTCTGCGTGTCCGAGAGGAGTCTCAGTACCCAGTCTGCTCACACTGTCCCCGCCGCCCATCCTTGGAGTCTTCTGTGGCGATTTCCTGAACTCTTGTGGTTTCTGCCACCTGACATAGTGCCCTAGTCCCCTGCTCTGGGTGCATCTCCAACCCCGACTCGGATCGCAGCTGCCTCCATCTGTTTTTGCCCCGCTACCACAGACCTGCGCCATCTCTGAGGCTGGGAGCGCACCCCCATCCCTTGGGCTGACACTTGGGCAGCCCAGACACAGCTCACCCCAAACTCACCCAAATAGGACCATGGATCCCCAGGCCACCTGAAAACAGGCAAGGGACATCAAAGGGGTGTCATAGGCTTTACCCTGTGTTCTAGGGTGGCAATTTCCAAAGTATGTTCCATGAAACCAAGGGGATCACCTTCAGATTTTTATATATATATATATATTTTAAGATTTTATTTATTTATTTGACAGACAGAGATCACAAGCAGGCAGAGAGGCAGGCAGAGAGAGAGGGGCAAGCAGGCTTCCTGCTGAGCAGAGGGCCTGATGCGGGGCTCGATTCCAGGACCCTGAGATCATGACCTGAGCTGAAGGCAGAGGCTTAACCCACTGAGCCCCCCAGGCGCCCCTCAGCATAGTTTCTCACTGAAGCCCCTGGAAGAGCAACTCCTGTGTATACTGACAGATGACATTACTTTGTCTTGTTTGAGCTTTACCAAGACTTTTTGTGGTTCTAGACAATCGCATCACACGAGCTCCATCGTGGCTGTGGGCTGGGCATCTGTCCTGTGTCCCTGCACCCGGCCACCTCAGCAGTCCTGTGCGGTGATCCCACTGGGCGTGCACAGCGTCTTAGCTTCTCATGCACTGAGCAGGCTCCGGGCAGAACTGGATTCTGAATTTACAAAGTCATCTTACTTCCTGTGTATTTCACTGGAGGGCCAGTGTGGGACATCATGAAACGCTTCTTACAGAAGTGCAGTGCTGCTGCTGTCAGGGCTGAGAAATGCTTCTGAGGTAGCCACTCTGAAACCCTTTATTTTCAGAACTCCCTTTGTATTTTCAAAAATGACTGAGGACTCCAAGGGCTTTTGCTTGGCTGCAACAGATCTACCAATATTTACATCATTAAAATGAAAACAGACACTTAAAAGTAACAAACTAATTACACGTTAAAAACAATCAGTGAGCAGAGTGGCATGCGTCCCACGTGTATGGAAATTCCTCAGGCCTAGCAGAAGGCCGCCAGCTCTCCCACCGGCTTCCGCACGGCCTGCCGTGCAGCCTCGCTGCAGCACAGAGAGAGAATCCAGCCCCACACAGCTGTGCAGTGGAGGGGATGGGAGTGTGAGGAGTCGATGAGCAGCTTCCGGGCACAGATGTGGGCACTGTTTCTGACATTACGCTCCAACTCAGAAAGTGGTGGTATCTCAAAGGTGACTTGCAGTGTGGAATCTGAAAACCCTGTCGTCATCTGTGATGTTTAGATCCGTTACTCTGTCCTGTACCATGAATGGACCTTCCACGTGCGGTGATTCTGTGACGTCCTGCAGCGATCATCTGAAAACGTGAGCTGTCGAGGTACGCAGACCTTCGCCGCGCCGACCCGTGTCAGTAGACGCATGGAAAAGTCACATCTGTTGATCTCACTCCAAGCTCATCAGAGAAGTCTCAGAGTGGGGAAGCTGTCAAGGTCATGGTGATGGATATTTTTCAAAATTCTCATCTTTGCTTGAAAACTCAAATTTTATCACCGGCAACAAGGCATCAGTTGTTCTCGATGACAGTCTCACTTCTTTCTTGAGAAAACATCTACCAAATGCACAACTCTGCACAACCAGTGTCTGCCCACTCTACTTTGGAGAAAAACTGGTTTTCCATGAGAAACACGGCTACCTCCACACCTCAGCTGCCTAGCACGGTCTTTCCGGTACTTGCTGCTCCTCCCACATTACAGCGCTTCATCGAGGTCGCTCTTCGGCACCCAGGCGTCTCCTTCCTGCGTGAGCACAGTGGTGCAGAGCGCCGTGCCGACCAGCCCGGCGTGGCCCCGCTGCCCGGGCGTGTGCCACGGTGACTGCGGCTTCGTCCGCCGTGCCGTCTGCAACAGGACTGCAAATGTCAGCAGAAGGGACGAGACCCATGACGCGTGGACATTATTATGAAACGGATTTTGCTCTCACGGCCCTCGAGATGGAACTGGAGACCCAGAGGTCCAAGGAACACATTTCTTTGAAAAGTGCTGAAAAGGATATTTTTAGCCAGAGGCTCTCCACTGATCTGCTGGGGGATGTGCAGGACAGCTCGCAGCAATGAAGTGACCCAGGCTGCGCTGCTCCTGGGCAAACTTCTCTGGAGACTGTCATGTGGGAAAAAATTGGTTTTGAGTACCGAAGAAGAAATCGGGAACATGTTTTTAATAATTAGCATGGTAGTTATAATGCTTTTGCCATTAAGTCTTATTACTAAGATTTTACTTTTTTTTTTTTAAAGATTTTATTTATTTGAGAAACAGAGAGCGAGCGCACTAGCAGCGGGAGTGGCAGAGGGAGGAGCAGGGCCCCGCTGAGCGCAGCATTCCACGTGGGGCTCCGTCCCAGAACCCTGGGATCACAACCTGAGCTGAAGGCAGACGAAGCTTTTAATTTTGAATCTTGAATGTGGGAGAGAAAAATATTTCACTTTAAAATCTCATTAGGCTACATTAGGAGCTTTATTAGTACACAACACTCATTTTCAAAAGCCCAAGATCCTGCGTGATCTCAAGAAACTGAGGCGGAATTTGTTGTGCAAAGACAGCACAGCTGGCACTCTACAGCCTGAGGAGGCCCCAGAGCTCCTGCTCCACGGGGCGGAGGAAATGCCAGGCCGCAACGCTGGGTGAGCGCCCTGGAGACAAGGGATCCGCTTGTTGATGGGTCAAATACAGTGCCCATAAAAGCAGAGTTTGCATCTAAGGAACACGAGAAAAGGGAAAAACCACATCCAGACCAGATTCTGACTGGCAAGGGAGCCGAATAATTTGTGTATTCGTTTGTATTCATCAGGCATCTGTATATTTAACTAGTGTAGATGATTTTCTAGCCACGAAAACTCTTTAATCCACGGGTCGTTGACCTTCTCCTCCAAGTGTCAAAGAGCGAGTGTTTCAATCTGTGCAGCCTGCCTGACCCTGCCGCAGGCCCAGACCAGCCATGGACAAGACACGCACGAAGCATGCAATTCATTCCGACAGAACTGATTACACGAGCAGGCAGTGGGTAAGGGGTTGCTGACCCATTTTCAAGGGCAGAACAATGTCTGATTACGGAGAAGAGCCTTATAACAGCCACTTGGAAAACATTCTCAAAACCAGAAAAAAATGTCTTTGTATTCTAGAATAGGAAAAGCCTAACCTCATACTAGTTTCTAGAAATTAGCCAAATGAAAGTTCTTGAACATGCCACAGACTGAGATACAGGAGAACACTGAGCACGAGGTTCTTTCATTCTGTGGTGTGGGGGGTGTGCTGCAAGGTGTGGTGCTCACAGCAAAGGCACGTGGCCCCTGACTCGTCCCTGACTCCCACAAGGGCCCCGATGCAGGACCTCCCGCGGCCTTCACCACACCACCGGGGAGTAGGGATGTTACACCCTCGCGACACAGTGAGGAGAGTGAGGCTGGCACAAGGCAGGGGGACTGCCCAGTCATCAGAGGCCCTGTGAAGAGAGCCACGTGGCCCCCAGGCCGGAGAAAGCAGCTTGGAGAGCTCTCCCACTCCCAGGCGTGGACCACTGTCCCGTGCTCCCAACGGGCTCTTAGCTAAAGGTTTATGGTTGTTGTTTATCCAGGAGACACAGAGGCGTACTGGTTTTGTCACTTACTCACTCAAAGGAACACAGGGCGACAGCTGGCGTGGCCTTCCTCTGCGCCTCAGTGTCTCTACGTGTTCGGGAGGCCAGACTGGGGAGCCCTTCACCTCTAAAACTCTGAAAACTGTGTCCGTCACCTGTAGTCACCTTAAATGTGTGATCATCTCTACTGTTACACAGTTGAAAATACGGACCATGAAAATACAAGCTTTCAGGCATCATTAAAAAAAAATAGGTACAAGATTTAAATAGTACTTTGTGCTAATAGGCCTCTGAACAGTTTTCAAAAAGAAAATGAAGAACTGTCAGTTTTTTACTATATTTTTAGCCCATCAATTAGCAGGTAAAGCCTATTATTTATTTACATTCGAAAATGTTCTAAACTGGATTATTCATGGCAAGTAAGCGACTGTGTGAAAACACCATTCTGTCAAAAGCAAAAGGTGTATAAAGAATTCTTAATCTCATGAGAGCATTTAGAGGCCAACCGCGTCCAAATGAGCAACAGGAAGGCGCTGGCCATGTCCCAGAGGCTGAAGTGTGGAGACGGTGGACAGGCAAGGCCTGGGGATGCTGCCAGCAGGTCTGAACTCCTAAGGGCAACGTGCCTGCAGTCCCCAAACCCAGAAGCCAGCCATGGACAGGAGACAGGCAGAGACTGTCTTTCGCCCAAACCCAACCCAAAAGGAATGGGGTTAAGTACAATTTGACTCACTTTAAAACAGAGCGAAATGTAAAGCATTGAGGGGCTGGTTTTAGTCCATCTGAGGTTCCCGTCCTGACTCGATCCTTGGCAAGGCCCCTGACAAGCAACGAAGGAGAGCCCTCCTCCGCACCCGCTGTGCTCCCTGAAGTCTGGGGGTCGGGGGTGGGAGCCGAGGGGGAGGCTTTTAAGACCATATCTAATCTAAGGGCTGGAGCCAGAGCCCGGCCTACAGCTGAAATGCAAATTGGGGAGCGAGTGCACGTGAGGATAGCGTGCCCGGAAAAAGAGCAGGGGCAGGGGGCTGTGAGCACCGTTCCTAGGACCACCTGATGTGTGGCCGTGTCCCCGCACACAGCAGCTACCCACGCCACCCACTGACAGGAGGAGCAATGCCGGAGCTGGGGCCGGGGCCTGGGCTACCTTGGGTGGCGCTTCGTCGGACCCTCCGGAGTCCCAGGACACGGTGACCTGTCTTCTGGACTCCATCCTCATTCGCTCTTCCTGCTGGACCTTCTCCTCCTCCAGGATTGTGCTAGAGAGAGAACACAAGCTTTATGGGGAGCTGCCGGCCACAGCGAGCACACACCAGGCGCCCCACTCATCTGAGGAGCCCCTACCCGCCCGCTAGAGGGTGACACTAGGGACAGGGAGAGCAGACCAAGTCTAACTGCATGCGTGATTCTCGAAGAGCCCCGGTCCCCAGGGCAAGCCCGTCCCCAGCACTGCTGTAGGGAAGGAGAGGACAGCGGGGAAGAGAGGAGAGCTCGGGGGAATCAAAGACAGGCCGGGGGTGGGGGCGGGGCGCGGGTACGATGCCTGTGCACCAAGTTGACTTCAAGCAGAACAGACCTGCCCTGAGAAGTCCCAGACAGGGCTTTGTCAAGCACAGCCAAGTGACAGGACGGGCTCCTCACACGCACACGGGCCCCCACATCCTGTGACATCAGCATGCTGAGGGACAAATTTGCAATCCGGCCAATACTCCCCTCCCCTGCTCACTACCGTCTTCCTAGCTTCCAGCCTGGCCAGTGCTCTGTGTCCCCGGGCCAACGAGCCCTCGGGCAGCCGGGCCGCTGCTACTCACCACGGCCCGCAGTGCACAGGCTACCTGCCGCGCCCCCGCCGCCCCCGGCCTGCGCTCTGCTCCTCGGGGCTGCCCTGTCTCCTTAGCCTTGGCCGCCTGCCATCCAGCCAACCCCCCGGAAGGCAGCCGGAGCGGGCCCCCTGCCAGCCCCCCCCCCAGCCGCAGGACCCCAGAGGGGGGCGCCCGGGGGGCACCAGGTCCCCGCACCCCAGGTCCTCACCACGGCCGCCGCTCTCTCCCGCGCCCGCAGCCCCCGCTCGGCCTGGGGGAATGACGCTCATTCAGGGCTTCGAGGCTGCGGGCGGAGCGCCGGCAGTAACCACCCAGAATTACTCATGAAGGAGTGAGGTCAGCCGCAGCAGCCCCTCTCTAATCTGGGAATTTGCTCAACTGTTTGAGAAAGACATTCCTGGCTGGCTGGAGGCTGGAGCGGGCGGCTTCTCGCACGGGCGCACTCCCGCCATCACCCTGCAGTCAGGGGAGGACGGGCAGATCACTCGGTGGCTGCTCTGAGTCAGCAAACCCTTACTACGGACCTCAGGGTAGTTCTGTTCTTTTTTTCTTTTAAAGGCACGGCAGGGTTTGCCTCGGGGATGCCCTGAGTGCTTTGAGAGGAAAGCTTTCAGCCAAAAGATTCTAATTCCTCCTGAAAATAGGATTCTGGTTTTCTTCGAGCGCCAGCTGGGCGAGCCCGGCTAAGAGAGGAACCCGGCACCTTGACAAGTTTGGGAGTCAGGGTCGCGCTCCAGCCTGGCAAGGGGTGTGCCGAGCCAGGATTGCTGGGGACCGGGCCCCGGGGCCGGGGATGGGGACTCGAGTCACTGTGCAGCAGTATCCGCTTGCCTTCTGCTCCCACTGGGCTGAGGGCTGCGACCCAACAGCCCACTCCCTCACACCCAGAGTTCCTGCAGACGCTGGAGCACGGCCGTGCGCGCCAACCGTGACAGGCGATCAGGGAGCGAGGCCACAAGCAGCAGGGTCCACCCGCGGTGTGGCCAGCAGGAGCTGGCCCTAAGCCTACTGCACTGTCACCAGGCAAGGACTGCAGGCCACCTTCTCTGAGACGGACCCCGGGTGCAGGAGTCCCGGCCCGAGAGAGGAGCTGCCCTGGGTAGTTTTTCTGCGCGCTGCTGTCATTGAGGCCCTAAAGAGCAGACCCAGAATCTGAACTTCCAAACCTCTTATAGTTTTAACTGAAAAATCCATGAAAATCAAGACAAGAAAAATCAAGGAATTTGTCTTTTTTTTTTTTTCTCAACTTCTTAAATTAACTGAAGAACAGGCAAGCACTGAGAAGGCCAAGTGTGACACGTTCTTTAACGCAATGGGAACCGCATTCTAAGTAGGTCCCACTGAGGCAGCTTATTTCACAAGGGCTGCTGTGCGAAACCGGCCACCCGGATCTTCAGGTGACTGTTGCCCAGGAAAACTGTTGCCCAGAAGGTCCCATGAGGACCCTTGCCAAAGGTGACCCTCTCAGGCTTTGTCCGCCCTGGTTCTCCCACCCGCTGTCCCTTTCCCCTGCTCTCCGACCTACAGAAGTTACTGCCTGACCCCTTCCGGGCAGGCCTTCTGTCACAGAGCCACACGCGGCACTCTGCTGCCCCGTGGGTCTGACGCTGCCCGTGTTCTGCCACTGGCCGGCTGGGACCAGCTTCCCCGTCGGGTCATAGCGCGTGCACGTGACGGATACCGCAACCTCTGTCCCCGAGCCTGCCCGCCGCACCCCTAGCAGAACAGTGGTAATGGGGAGGGGAGTACTCTGATCTCAGTGCTTGGTTCTCACACCAAAAATAACACGTCAAAATGCTTCTGAGAAGCCACCGTTTGCCGCTCAGAGTGGTCAGGAGTATAAATAACTCATAAAAGATCTGTTTTGACAATGGGAAGACTATGCCATAGATGGAGGCAGAAGGCACGGAGGGACATTTCTGAACTTGTCTCTTTAGAGCGGCTGGAGAACCCAGAGCAATAAACTGGAATGTGCAGAGGGTCAAGGAGGTCAAATTTAAACATACTTTCCCAAACTGCAAATATTTTTAGTAGCAATACATTCCATGTGAACGAGCCGGCTGCCTCGTGGGCGCTGGCAACGAGCCAGCTTCTCCAGGGATGGCGGTTTCTAGGTCTCAAGCTCACAAACAGATGACCCGGTGCGAGCCGGGGCTTCTCCGTGAGACGCGGCCGAGAACACGCGGCCACCTTGCCTCTCGTCACCCACCAGGCGCACCTACGGAGGCGCGAGTGCGGAAAGCAGGGCTCCATGTAGCGCTTCTGCCCTTTCGCCTCCCTTGTGTCAACAGTCACCCAAGTCATGGACGCGGCGTACCAGGACGCAGAGCGGGGCAGGGGCTGCTGACTGCGCTCGGGGCCTGCCGCCCCTCCAGGGGAACCGCTCTCACGCCCTCCAGCAGCGAGCACAGAGAAGGCTGAGGAAATTTCCGTTCTGGAGCGACAAAGTGTGATTTCACCCCTGAGGTATTTTCATGGAGAGCAAGAAAGGGGTCTAAGAGGTTCCTCGTTCCCAGCACTGAGCTAAGACACAAAAACAAATCTTCAACCCAGACCAGCTTTAGAGTGGAAAAGGGCATCGGTCCCGGGCTGCTGACATCGAGCCATCCAAGCTGTGCGCAACAGGGGAGAAGCCGCACGTCTGCCGAATTCGGTGGGGCAGGCCACCCTGCCTATTCCGCATGCTCACTTGTTCAGGGACGGGAAGAACACGGTCTACTCTACCCACATCCAGGGTGGAAAAGAAAGCATGTGGGGAGAAAACAGTAAAGCTCTGGAGTAGATGTCACTTAGCAGCATACTTTTACCTGAACTTTCGCCACCAGGAAACAGATTCTCTCCATCTCATTTCTGTAGTGTCTCCCCTATGAGTGGTGCACGACTGTTCTTTCCTCTGAAACTATGAACCATTTCATGGAAGGTTTTCTTAAAAGACTGGACTTTAATCACCTGAACATCATAAAACCAGCCTCAGCTACTGAGGCGAACGTGGAAAACATCCCGAGAAAGAGCCGCGAGAAAACGGGACGGAAGAAAGTCCAGAGGGAGAGAGCTCGCTTGGGCAAGTTCACGGGAATACCAGTTCTGAAACATGATCTCTCCTAATTACCCAACATTGCCTCACCACGAAGGAATGGAACTGACCTTTTAACAAAAAGCCCCGCCTGGTATCTTTGCGGAAAACAAGTCTGGAGCCCTGAGATTCAGTTGCAGAGAGCATATCTGTGAGAGGCTGACCCGCGGCTAAACGCAGAACCGTACGGTTACAGTGAATGCCTCTGCTCTTTCTCGCTGACAAACAGGCAGAGCCGACCGGACGTCTAGTTTCATGGATGCACTAAGACTGAATTTCTCTTCATGTATCTCAAATTGCCGGAGATAAGGCACTTTTGTTTGCTTGTGGCATTGTCCATCTCAAAAAAATCACTTTTCAAAAATGTGAATCCTGCTAAAATCTTTCTTTAAAAATAGTGACTTCTTTCTATTTCTGGCAAGTCTGCATAGCAACTATTTGATGAACCCTCTTGCAGACAGCAACTATGGACAATGACATAAGAAGTAAGCCTCTTATGATCGCACGGGAGAGAAACCCACAGAAGCTGGACCCTGAGCAGGGCTGGCATAAGTCCCATTTTTTGGGCGAGGGGCCCTGGATAAATCCCCATTTTTTAATGGCCATTTGCCAGACAGCAGTCTGCAGTTGTATAAAATCTCCCCAAATCTCTAACAGAAGCTGGAGCCAGGCATGCACAGGACAGGCTCCATGCAGCCCGGCTAAGGTGAAGAGAACTGAATCGAGATGTGGGCTGGCGCCTACAGCATGGGGAGAGAATCTGTGCTTTAAGATCAGCCACGTTAACTGCCTGCTAAAACAAACCACCCATTCTTCAGAGGAATCTAACTGAATCCAGAGTTTCCACAATCCATCATTCACAAATGTCCAGGACATAATCTAAAATTACCGAATATAAAATAAACATGAAAACACGATCCATTCTGATGAGGAAAAGACCATGTAAAGGAGGCGATTCCAAAGATGGCTCAGAAGTTGGAACTGGCAGACAGGGGCTTGGAAGAGCTATTATATTCAAGGACATAGAGCAGAATCTGTTCATAACTAGTGGAAAGATAAGAAATGTTAGCAAAGAAATAGGGACTTTAAGAAAGAGACAAAGGAAAATTCTAAAATGAAGATTCTATGATGAAAAGTACAGCGTCTGAAATAAAATCTCCACAGGATTGGATGACGGGTCGGATGGGGAGGACAAAACACTTAGGGAACCTGAAGGCGAATCATTAGAATTATCCAATCTGAAGGACTTGGAGAAGAAGACTGGGGGGAAAAGAAAAAGAACAGGGTTCCTGGGACCTGAAGGACACTATCAAAAGGCTTAATGACAAGGAACTGGAATTGCAGAAGTGAGAAAATGGAGCAGATCAACACCCGACAGGCGGCTATGAGAGACACACAGTTACAGGTTCAGGAGCGACAGGGAACCCCAGGTATGATCAGTACAAAGAAAAGTACACTCAGCACATCCCAGCTAACCGCTGACACCCACAGATTAAGACAGAACCACGCTAGCAGCCAGTAAGGAACGACAAAGCACGGATGGAGGAACAAGGACTTTAAGGGCCAGTGACTTCTTACTAGCAACAACAAAGGTCAGCGGAAGAGCAGCTTTCAAGGCCCAAAAGGAGAAGATACAGGACCACTGTGAAGTCTGAACTCTGTTCCAGGGAAATTAAGTTCAGTGGGTTTTCAGATAAGAACCCCCCTGAAATGAATGGAATTCACTACCGACAGATGAACACACAGAATGCTCAAGAAGTTCTCTGGATGAATGGGAAACGGAACAGAAAAAGGCTCTTTAGGGAAGAATGAAGGGCACCGTGTAGGATTCAAGATGGAAGATTGTTTCTTTACTTTTTGTAAAGTACTACTTAAAACACACACACAAATCTTCATTGTGTGAGGTTACTAACATAGACGAATGTGACCTCTGGAGGATAAAGGACTGAGGTGGTGGCCAGGGGACCTTCCTGGCTGCGCGGGCCTGGCACACGGAAGCACAGGGCAGTCAGTAACTCAAAGCAGACGGGGACAAGTTAACCAAGCGTGCCCTGGTCTCCAGAGCAGCCGCTCAGTGGAGAATGCAAACGGTATTGCTAAATGCAGATTCGGGGCCCCGAGGGAGAAAGAGCTGTGGGAGCCGTCAGCATCCCCGCGCCAAACTCTCCGCCAGGCACGCAAGGCCCGAGCACACCGTGCTTTTGGCTTCCCTCCCGGCTAGGCTGGGGGTGCAGGCTTATTTGTAAGTGGTAGGAAGCCAGTGTTTCTCCATCTGTGTCCTACGTCCCTCCACCCAGCCACCCTGTCCCTCAGGGACCTGAAGTCAAGGGGGAGCCACGCACAGACACTGGCCCTCGCTGTCCAGAGGGTAAGGGAAGCCTTCGAGGCTGTTCCGCTCTCCCCTTACGTTTTTAGGGATAATAACCCTGGAGACAAAGCTCAGTGAAGGGGAAGGAAGAGCTGCGGAGAAAAACCAACTGGTCAGAGAAAGAGAACTGAAGGGACGGGAATCTAGTGGCTGCCCGGTAACTCCGAGGGTTTCCGCCTGGGCTCCAATCACGAAGAGTAAATACCCGGCGACAGACATGTCCACATCATGTGGTCAGAGGCACCTCTTTACAGGCAGGACAGGTGATGGGAGAACAGTGTAGGGGCAAATACAGGAGGCTGGGGCGGCCGGGTGGGGGCAGGGAGCACATCCCGAGACCGACATGCAAGAAAGATCGCTGGTCTTGGAGGCAGGAGAAAGGGGCCCGAGGCCTTCTCTGTCGGTGGCACAATCTAGGGCGAGTTACACGACTTTTCTGAGCCTCAGGCTCCTTCAGTGAAAAGGGTGGTAATAACTCATTCTTAAAAACTGTTATGAAGTCAAACAAGGCAATACACATGAAAATGATGTGTGAAGCCACGTGAGTGCAAAGGACTAATTCTTCTGAAATGTATGTGTAAATTCCCTGGAAATCTATTCACACGAAACCAAACTGTGGGGATGTAACAATACAGACGCCCATGGCAAAGCCACGAACACCTATGTGCAGGCGGGAGCCAGGGATGGGTCAGAAGGACCCTCATGTCAACAGTTAAGACACGATTCCTAGTGGAAGGAATGCGGATGCTGTATTG
Organism: Mustela nivalis; assembly: GCF_964662115.1. Lineage (NCBI taxonomy): Eukaryota > Metazoa > Chordata > Mammalia > Carnivora > Mustelidae > Mustela > Mustela nivalis. Next base: position 2,996,438 of record NC_139021.1, on the reverse strand, counting down.
AATTCCTATTAAATTTTAATTTACTCTTTACTTTTAATTACTGGTAAGGCTAAGGACCAAAAACCCACAAAAAACCACAAAAACCTTTGAAGTTCAGATGCCGTGAATGTTTTTAATAAGTTTTTACTTAAAGTCTCTAAAAATTAATATAAGTGATCTCTACAACCAACAAACGTGACCCCGAGATCAAGAGCCGCGCGCCCTTCTGACTCCGTCCGCGAGGCACCCCCAGGTGCCACGAACGTTTGAAGACGTCTGTACGACTGACTGAGAAACGAATTCCTCTTCTAGAGGGTGTCTAGACCCAACAGGCCAGCAAGGGGGAGGGAGATACTGGAATGATGACTCAGGAGGAATTCAGACACCACCTTTGAAAGGAATTTTGGAAGCAAATACAAACCACCTAAAAACTACACAGAGAAGCAGCACAAATAACTTATATCATCAATAAAAACCAGAGCCTTTAATTCAGAGTCCACATATTGGGATAAATAAAGAATCAGAAAGGATTCAAAAGACTTGTGCAAGATGCTCTTCACAGACTATAAATTTAACATCTGTGTCTCCATAACGTGTCTATAAAATGTCTTTACATCTTATATCTGGACGATGGGAGCTAACACTTTTGAATTCAAATAACCCCATTTTTCTTTAGCAGCAACTAATAATGTTTCTGTACCCTAAGGCTGCAAGATCCCTTCCGGATCTTCAGGAAAAGCTTCGTCGTTACCGCTGCTAGAGCTGGAACCATGTGCACTAACTCCAAGCCACGTACATCATTTCATGTGGCCCTGAACACCAGACGGGGGGAGGGCTGTGGGACCGTGTGGGACCCTGCTCCTACAGGGAGGCGAAGTCACCTGGTCCAGGTCACACAGATTTCTTTTCACATTTTTTTTTTTTAAAGATTTTATTTATTTAACAGACAGAGATCACAAGTAGGCAGAGAGGCAGGCAGAGAGAGAGGAGGAAGCAGGCTCCTGCTGAACAGAGAGCCTGATGCGGGGCTCGATCCCAGGACCCTGGGATCATGACCTGAGCTGAAGGCAGAGGCTTTAACCCACTGATTCACATTTCTTTTTAAACTGTAACCTTCCCGACACAACACCCATAACTCTCAACAGAAGGCTGAATTCCTACCTCAAGGGCTGTTGGCACTTTCCCAGGTTACACGCTGCACCCCCCCCACCCCCAACTGCTGGCAGCCCAACCGAGACCAGTCTGTGTCCTGAGGGGCTCTGAAACTTCGGGGGAGGGTGAATGCGAAGATGTCATGTGAAAATGTATCACCAATCTGGGGCTACAGCTGCTCCAAGCTCCGTCCTGAACCAGCAGATCTCCCAAAGGCCAGCTTTACTTGATAAAGTTAAAGAGCAAACATGACAATATTAACCCAACCGACAAACAAACAACCTCCTGCCCCCAGGGCCCACACGGCAGACCCCACGCACACATGCTGGCCTCTGTCTCCGCAGCCGAGCCTCATGGATGCACCCACGACAGCTCCCTACCGTGCCGGGCGCTCGGAGGGCCTGCAGTGGCTGAGTATGGCACACTCAGGAGGTTACAACCCAACACGAGGGAACTGACAGCACGTCTGGCGTGGGTGAGGGCCTCTGCCTGTGCCAGACGTGTTGCCATTTTCCTCCAGGGACTTTCTCCACTTGATACTCAAAACAAACGTAAGAAAACCAGCTTCAGAAATTCCTTAGGATACTGGGTTTTTTCCCTTCCTTCTTTTCTCTTTTTAGCTAAGCAGTAACAACGTGCTCACCGTCGCAATCACGAGACAGAGCACATAAGGACATCTAGCTGTGTCTTGGGTCCCGGCCCAGGGCGCGCCAGCCGACAGCTTGTCCTAGACATGGGGGCTTGCTGTGAGGTGCAGTTCTGGGACATCAGGCGAGTGGCCTGCGCTCAGAGTTTGTCTCCTTGTTTGAGAACGGATGGCGGCGCTCCCACCTACACATCCACGGCGTGCGAGGGCTAAGACGAAGCAAGGTGGGGAAGCGTGCGGCACAAGGTCTGGAACAGAAAGCACGCAGTGAGCACCGCTGGTTTTCCACGTGACAATAAGGCTGCCTGCGGAGGCAGCGACCAGCTATCACCGGGTCTTCCGAAAAAGCACAGTGGCAGAGACCAGCTCAAATCACGGAGCACCTTCCAAAGTGATACCGACTAGGTCGGTGTTCTTTAGAACAGAAACGCTCGAGTGAACTATGACATTCTTCACCACTCACATTCTGTTCCCTAACCTTCAAATATGAACACAGAGAGCTCAGAACCAAGGAGTAATTTCCAAAGGTTTAAAAACCACCATGGTTGGAACAACCGCGGTTCTCGTTCAGGGCTGGGAGCGGAGCTGGGGTACCGGCTCTGGAAACCCAGCAGGCCCGACGGACGCTCCCCCTGGGCATGCCTGCGAGCTCCTAGAGGCACAGCCCACCTCGGTTCCTGTAGCTACGTGCACCGAAAAGACACAGCAGGGGCCCTGACAGTTCCCAGCGGAAAGAATCTAAATTCCCACCAGGTGGATGACTCAGCTATGGGATATTCCCAAGTAGAACCCAAAGAGCCAGGAGAAAGACGTAGTTATCTGACACCGCGGGTGACCTCAAGGCAAATGCTGACCGATATAAGCCACGAACAAAAGAGTGATGCCATTTACAGACGGCTTACAAGCAGTCACCCTCAACGGGCGAACAGTCAGTGGAAGGGGCACCTGGTGGGCTTCTGGAGCGACAGCAGGGCTGTGTTTGTGTCCTGCATACGGCTTACGCGCCTGGGTCCCGTTTGTGTCAATCCAATGAGCGGTTCACTTCTTGGCATATTTCCATGTTCACATCTTTGTAGGTCAATACAAAGTTTAAAAAGTATGGTATAAACTTTAAATTTAACATTAAATTAGTTCATTTCCCTCATTTGTCTAAAAAGGGTTTAAGAAAGCACACGTCAGCTCGACCTGCTTCCCTAGACTGAGGTGACAGGGACACCCTTCCTTGGCTCCTGGGAAGCAGACGCTGCAAAAGGGCAAATACTGAAGCTGTTCACTGTCGCCTCTGTGGCACAGCATCTACCGAAGAATTAACCGAATTAATCAGGGATTAAGTGATGTTTTCCTTCAAAAACCACCCGGGGCACTCTCACAACCTGTCAGTCCTCCAGGGCAAGCACGCCACGGCACACAGCGGGAGTCATTTTCCAGGGTGTCCCTACGGGGGGCCGCAGACGGTCCCCGGCCAGCCGGCCGCTCACCTCTTTGTGCCTCTCTGTGGATTCCCATCTCTGAATGAGAGTGGGACGCGAAGAGGACAGGCTTGGGGTCATGGAGACCACCATGGAAATCTGACCCAAGGGCTGTCTGACTCGCTGCGCAAGGCTCAACCCGAGAGCCACTTCTTGCAACTCACAGTGAGAGACAAACACGGCCCACAGATGCGTGGGATCCCATGGGGATCTGAGTCCCTTCGAATTATGTTTTTTTAAATAGACATGGAGAATGGGATTCAGGAAACACTTTTTCACTGACCTGGGGTAGAGACTATCTGAAACTCATTTGTTAAGCAATCTTTGATATGGTAAAGATTTTGTAAAACTTAATAAAAGAATCTAATGACTATGACACACTGTTACACATAAATGTTCAACCAAGCAAGCTATTAGAGTCACATTTTACTGGCCTCTTTGGTAGCCATATTACATGTTTAAAATGCAAAGTCAGACTCCATTTCTGATGGAAACTGAAAAACACGGAACAAATTCACGTTCCGTGGCCTGCACTACTGTGCAGAAGAAATGTAGTCGTGCGCGCGTGTGTGTGCGAAATCATTTTATTTGGTTCTAAAAATTTACCTTGGATAGTTTTTGGAACTACTTCACCCAAAGAAACAGTCCTTCAGTGAACACTGATGTGAGATCGCATCTGCTAAGCCGTAACTCGAGCGGCCGTGGGACCCCACTGTGCACAGGCCTGTGGCCTGCGGGTGCGCGCGGCACCGAGGCGAGTATGACGATCCCTGCCCTCAAGGAGCCTCAGTCTAGTAGGGCTGAGACATACTAGACTGTGAGCTCCTCGAGGGCAGGAAAGGTGCTGTAGTCCTCTTGCCCCAGAGATCGGGCCCCAGGCTCAGCTCTCGTGCTGCTCACACTGTGGAAGGGGCTGAACGCGGGTGCGGCCACCTGGGGCAGCGCAGGGGGAGCACGACAAGAAGAGCCGAGTGCTTGGGAGACGCCGAGGGCAGAGGCTCATCGGCCATGGAACCGTGAAGGAGCCAGTGCTGAGAGCTGCCGAGAAAGAGGGGCCGGATTGCACCAGGCGGAGAAGGTGGCGTTCCAGGCCCAGGTGGTTAATGCAGCCATGGCGTGAGAAAGGGGTGGGATACGCCATAGGTCCGATTGGGGACTCTGGTCCACTCTGGAAGCTTCCAGCCAACAAGGGAGCCACTCGTCCCCAGTGATGGCTGAGAAGATCACGTAAGGGGCTGTGCTAGATGGATGGACGGTCCAGGCAGGGGAGCGGGGGAGGGTGTGCCAGGCGGCGGTGAGGCGTTATGGTGGATGCAAAGGCCCCTCTGGAGCCTGTGGAAGGGGAAGGCCAGGGGCCGCCAGAGGCAAGGCAACAGACTGGCTTTAGCACGACCGTGACGCTCAGCAGCAATGCGACTGCGGCTCTGGGTCTGTGAGAACAGGCGGGACAGAAGCTGAAGACAGACAGACGGGAGAGGGTAGCACGGCCCAGGAAGCAAACTGGGAGAAAGGAGGTGGCCCGGGACGGACGCGTGGGCCGTACTCAGACCATGGAGGAGCGGCAGGTCGGGGGAGAAAGGAGGTGTCGGGGAGGCAGGCAGATGGCACCGGTGTCAGAGAGGGGAGGCATCTCAAGGGCAGAAGTGGCCACCTTCTGAGGAAAGATCAAGGAGGAACCAAGAAATGTAGGAGCAAAACATGAACCAAAGCGCGTTCAAAATCCAGCTCCCGTAAGCGAGCGCATGTCCCACTTGCTGTGCGGGGACGGAGGACCTGGAGACCCTTAGCTTGCAGAAAGCGGTCGGGAAACACCTGAAGGACGGTCAGGAGCGGACGGGAGCAGGCGGGCAGGCGCGGCCCGGGGGACAGGCGCCGCTCACCGCGGGGTGATGGGACATGGGCCCATCTCCTTCGGGCTGTGAACGCTGGCGGCAGGACTGTGTTCCTTCACTGTGGAGTCCACAGAACCTAACTCAGAAGCACGCGGGTGCTTAGCCGATGAGCCCTGACCGGGGGAAGCCTTTACACCTCTCCCTCCAGCCCTCGTTCCTCCGTGGAACGCGCTCCTTGCCGGGCGCCCCTGCCAGCAAGCGGCGCTGCCTGAGCAGCCAGGCCCGGGCCGTCGAGATCGACCACGAGCACTGGGGGACCAGACAGGGCCAGAGGAGCCACTGGGGTCTTTTGGACCCTGATATTTGGCTAATTTTCTATGAGAAAAGATGAAAATACACCAAATTTTAAAAATCTCACATAGAGTCAGGGAATCATGAAGATGACAGCGCACGCTACGCCATGGTGCTGGTTAAGCGATAAAACTCCCCATGGTATTTATCACACCAGAGCATCTTATCGATTACAGTTATAAGTCAGTCTGGACGCCAACTCAACAACCGTTTGCTGAGCGTGTGTCAGACGTCTCCACCAAAGCCACAGAAACGAGTGAGACTCAGTGATGCTCCCAGAGAGCTCAGGGCCTGGTGGGGAACCCAGACGTGCAAATGAGTAATTCTCCAGGCCGGGTGCACGGTCAGCTCCGTGCAGACATGCTGAGGGACTCAGTGCGCTAACAGGTCCCTGCGGGCTCCCTGTAGGGGACCGGGAGCTACCGGGTCTGGCCGTGGCTGGCACGAAGTAGGAGCCACGACATGGCAGCCGAACAGACAGAAGCACTGAAAAGGTGTCAAAGAGTGGCTCTCTGTTTGGGGGCAGGGCTGACTAGGGCTGTCCCCTGAAGGAGGTGACATCTGAGCTGGATTCTGAAGACCACAGAGGTGGTAAGCAGGGGGCACAGCTGGTGGAAGGCGTCCCCGGGAGCGGAAGCAGCGCGCGGGAAATGCTGGGCCGTGCCGGGAGACGCGTGAGCAGTTCGGAGAGCTGGCGATGGAGCAGGAGAGGGAGATGGAACTGGGTGGGCCACGAGAGACTAGGTTCTCACGCGTCTTGTAAGCCACGCCAAGTCAGAAGTCAGGGCATGACAGATTTGATCCTAACGTGAAGTCGATTAAGATTTGACGACCCAATCTCCTGAGCATTCTAGCAAGGCATCAATCAACGCAAACTGATCAGTAAGTCATTCCATAGCCTCAGCCGTCCTGACAGAATGACCTCAAACACTCTGACTGCGTGGGAGAAGCCGCACGAGCCGAACCCCAGCCCTGGCCCTTGCTCCCCCCACTCCTACCTGAGCTGAGCTTTGAGCTCAGTGAACCGCGGCCGCCTGCTGGGGTCATAGGCCCAGCATTTCGTCATAAGGCTGTAGAGGGTCGGAGGGCAGTTTGGCGGCATCGGCAGCCTCTCCCCATTCTCAATCCGACCGATCACGTCGTTGTTCTTCACTCCTTGAAAGGGCTTCACGCCGTGCATCAGTATCTCCCACATACACACACCTGTGAAGTGGGGAGGAAAGCAGAGCCGTGAACTCAGTGGGAAGAGAAGCACGCCTGTGTTTCAGGAAAAACTGCACAGCTGGCACCAGAGGACCAGCTGTGTGACTTGGGGCAAATCAGGTAAATAAAGCAGTAGTCCTTGAATTCTGTTATAAATAAGAACAGCAGTATTAGCTTAATATGATCCAAATAAGGAAAATTATGTTATTTTCCAAAAAACGCCCAAGTTTTTCTAAGAGGTTTACTTCTCTAAAAATCCTGTATTAGAAGATGGCCCACCAGGGGCGCCTGGGTGCCTCAGTGGGTTAAGCCTCTGCCTTCAGCTCAGGTCGTGATCTCAGGGTCCCGGGATCGAGCCCCGCATCAGGCTCTCTGCTCAGTGGGGAGCCTGCTTCTCCCTCTCTCTCTGCCTGCCTCTCTGCCTGCCTGTGATCTCTGTCAAATAAATAAAATCTTAAAAAAAAAAAAAGATGCCCCACCAGGTACAGTGACCCTTCATGGCTTAACGAACCAGTTCAAAACAGGCCGGGTAAATTTGACCTTGGCCCCCCACTGCAGTCCAAGCTGCTGATGCATACGGCAGCTGGCCTGAGGCCTAACAAAAGAACATACTAAAATTTACGCCTTTACCTTCAGAATGCTCAGACTCCTTTAGAGAGGCGGCCCGGGCCTGGCTAGGACGCGCTGGCCCTGTCAGCTGGCTCATACACGAGTTGGTCGGGGGGTCCCTGTCCCCATAGGCAAACTCTGGATCCCCTGGGCTACAGTGGCCCTACCCACCGGCCCCTCACTCACACTCCACCCTCGCAGACCGCAGAGGACAGTTCGTGTCCTCTAACAACCTCTGAAAGCCCACTTTTACAGTAAATGAGCGAACGGAGCCTAAGGCGGAGAATGGGGAACCGGGCAGGTGGGCTGGTGGGGACTGTGGGTGGCTCGCATGTCTTGTGGGCTGCTCTGGCGGCCCTGGCACCCCAGCACAAGCCACACACATGCCTTTGCTTATGCCAGCCTCGCCGCACTTAGTGTCCCTTTCCTTCTCCGCCGCATGAGCGCTTCTCTTTCTATGCACGTGTCCCTGATGGCCCAGGTGAGTCCCTGCTCGGCCTGTCCTCCCTGCACACGGCGTCATAGGGCGAGCCCCCGCTCTACCCTGCCCTCCCTGCTCACCGAGTCACGGACTGGGGGAGGCCCCTTGCTTCAGGGTCTTTGGCACCTACAGCAGGGCTGTGCCTCAAAGGAAACAAGGCACATTATCCTGCCCACGTGAACGACATTCTGATGTTTTCCGAATTCTAGTCACTCCAGACTGAAGAGTGTATGACAGAAGTAATGCCTTAGTTGTGCATTTCTCACCGGAAATTGTGACGTCGTTACTAACAACAGTGTCAGGCAGCGTAAGACTTTAGTAAGACTTGAGCGCCGGGCAGTGTAAGACTTTCGAAATTTGCACATTATCCTTACACCTCACGTTTCCTTAAACACTGTATTTTATCAAACCCAAGATGCCACTGATTATAAAATACAATATTGTTTATATAACCAAAAATGGAGGAAAATTCTACCAACTAAGTCACGGCACCATCCTGTTTCCTCTTGGAACTGTTTTATTCTTACCGATGAGCACTTCCAAACTCATTCAGACAAGGAAGCGACACAGGGATGAATGAAACAAAGTCGACACGAGTGTGGGTAAGGAAGCCACGTAAGACACGTCCCCAACTCACACCGACTACAAAATGCCACCAGTTCCAGAGAAGTGACAGCGTGAGAAATGGGCATCTTAGAATCTTGGCAAGCTCAAGTCCCCTTGCCAGGATGAGCAAGCGGCTCTCTGGGTCACACAGCCGGCGAGTGAGGTCCTGGGAGGTGACGCCACAGCAAGCGGACCCCAGAGCCCTTTCTAAGCCCTGTCACACTATTTGCTGCTCTCCTTCTCTCTCCTGTTATCACTCAGGGCACTAGAGGAGACCGACAGCAAGTACACAGAAGAAAAAAGAAGAACGTGTACTTGATGTGTATCAAGTTATTTTTAATTACGGGGGAAAGGTACATAACCCTGTCCGGGCATCTCCTCCGAAGTAGTTCAAAATCTAGGGAGAAAGCACGCACACAGGGCCACGCACAAGATCCACGTGTGAGTGTTAGGGCAGAGAGCGGAAGTGCAGGGAACAGAGGACGGGAGGTTACGTCTGGAGCACACACCGGCTACACGAGGCTTCACGAAGAGGGGACGTTTCAGGTGACCCCGAACGTCAGAATTTCAGCTGGGAGAGGGTGTTATGACGTGTTCCAGGTGGAAGGAGTTAGACCAGAAGAGTGGGGCAGGGTGGGGGGGCAGCATCCGTGTGGAAAGGGGAGAGTGATTTAAAACCGGACGTAGCAGTTGAAGCAAGCGGTGCAGAATGAGTGAGGGCCACCCCGTCCCACGGTCAGAAGGTTCCACGGCAACCCCCAGAGCGGGACAGCGACCGGCTCGGAGCAGGAGGGGAGGCACGGAGCAGGCGCTAGAGCAGAAGCCACAGGAGACAAAGGATCAAACGTTCGAGCCTTGAGACAAGTCGAGAAGGAGGCTGGGCTCCAGCACACGAGCAAAGCGCCACGCGGATGTTCCGGAGCGGAGGGGCTGGCACAGAACCCGAGGACAGGTCGACCATTTAAAGTCACTCACAGAGAAGGAGCAGATGGGAAGGCGGAGAGACAGAGAGGAGAGAAGGAGAGAGCTACAACCGCTCCCAGGAGGGACGCAGAGAGGGCCCAGGGAGACAGAGGCCCGGAGTCGGGGGGCGGGGGGGTTCAGACAGAAGCCGGTGCCCCGCGTGTGCCCAGCAGCTGCCGAATGAACCAAGAGGATGTCTGTGGAGCAGCGTCCAGGCAAGGGAAGGCAGAGAAGCCTAAATACTGCGGAAAGAGCTAAGCCTAAGTCTGTTTGGTAATCTATGAAATGGTCATTTAAAAACCCAAAACTTCAAAATACTCACCAAACATCCACACATCACTAGCTGAGGTAAAACGTCGAAAATTGATGGACTCTGGAGCCATCCACTTAATTGGCAATTTTCCTTTGGAAGCTAGAAGATTAATTTTAGAAAGTGAATTTTCCTTGTTATCTGTTCAAGGATCTAACAGTTACAGCTCGCTGAGATTTTCAGTATCAAAATAAAAAGCTTTAAATAGCTGACCCCTTGGGCTTTGCTAATCTGGAAGAACTATCCTTTGTGTCCTCAGTGTGGTGAGGTCATCTGGAGTGATCCGGTCAGCCTGTGGCGTGGAAACAGCGCTGCAGGCCTCCGCTGTGTGGACAGGCGGGGGGCGTGGGAGGCAGAGGGAGCCCGGCTAGCTGGTGCTCCCAGCCGTGACTTGCTGTGCGGCAGATCCTAACCCACCGGCCGGACACTGTTCTGGAGGGAGCATGTACACGCGCGTACACACGCCACACAGATTAGCTTCAAACCCTGCGAACAGCTCAGCTTGCTGGTTCTCCTTCCTTCAGAAAACGAGGCTCAGACACATTTCGTGACTTGCCCGAGGCCACCGCCACCGGGAGCCCGAGCTGGGGTTTGAGCCGGAGCGGCTGGTGCTGTCCTGCCCTGCCCTGCCCCCCCCACCCCATCCTCCCGCAGAGACAGGCCAGTCCTCCCCTGCCCCGCGCCCACACGTGACCCGAAAGCACTGGGCAGGACTTCGGTAGCTGCACATCTCCGCGCGCACGGAATAGGGAATGAGGACTGGCCACGGTGCCTGCACGGCTGTGTGCAGGGCAGGACAGCTGATGGATGGAATGAAATAGCACACTTCTTAGGTGAGCCTACGTCATCCGTCCCTAGAGGCCTCACCAGCCTTCCTTCTGTGCCACAGAGGAAATAACTCGCCACTTCACAGAACAGTCCTTCAGCTGCTGGGTGACAAGAGGGACGCCCAGAGTACCTGCCCTTGCGGACTTCTAGCTCTAAAAGGGACAGTACGGGTGTGACCCGGACTCTGAGTGAACGGCAGATGCCCCGGGAGCAGAGAAGGCCCACGGCTGAGCGGTGTGTCTGGGAAGGCAGCAGGGGCGCCGGGGAGCGCGAGTCCACGTCAGAGGGAGCCTAGGTTCATAGAGGCGCCTCCGCTCTGCAGGCCTCATCTGGACTCCTGTGAGCCATGCGTGCCTCTGAGTCCCTTCAAGCTGAAGATAATTTCACTCGAGTCACTTCTTTTTTCCCACTTAACTTCAAGCACCTTCATGACAAGTGGAGTCAAATCCTCGGTTCGATTCCTTCTAAACTACTTATTCCTGCGTCCTGAACCCCCAAGAACCCCAGCCTCTAGGGGGTGTCCTCCTGCAGCCCAACGGGGTCTGGACTTAGGCACCCGTCCGAGATGACGAGGAATACATGAACTTGTCAGCGGCTCACTTTAAACGCCGTCAGCGTGACGCGAAGGCTCCGTCACCACACTGCTTGGAGGTCAGCTCCTGACTGGGAGTCAGGGACCTGGACCGCTCAGGGCTTGAGCTGGACAGCAAACGTATTTTAAAACAGCAGAGAGCAAAAAATAAAAATAAAAATAAAACAGCAGAGAGCTGCTTGATCATCTTTACGTTAAGTGACTAACTGAAATGAACGAACAACCCAAGAATTCTTTTCTCGTATAGCAGCACGTCTCGGTTAAGACTGCCTCGGGCTGTGGCGTACTGAAGGCACATGGAAAGGGAACAGACATCAGCCCTGCAGTAAGATAAAGGAACTAGTTTTGTATGTAAAAATCTCATTTTGCCACAATACAAGAATTTTAAAAAGTGAGAAAGAAACTGGCCTTTGAAGTGGTAGTAAGAATTAGAATACATACTAAGAGCATAATACGGATTTATAATCCAAACCACAACTGAAATATTAGGAGTAGGAACATTTGTTAATAAAAATATTTGTTCTGTAATAATTTAAAGAACCAAGTCGAACTGATTCCAAAATTGGAAGAAGAATCACATGAGCTAGATTTCCGCTCTGAAACCAGCCGACAGAAGTCTCTGGGTGAGCAGACTGGAGTCCTCGGCCCGACTGCTTCCACCGGGTCAAGCCCCCACCCCACTTGCGGAGGTGTCTGACTGCGGTCACCAGCTGGAGATGTGCTGACTCCAGGTTTTGGCCACTGGAAATACAGTTGTAGTGAACACTGAAATGCAGTTTCGCGTGCACGGCATGTCTCGCTTCAGGAGTGTGCCCGCTGGACTGTACGGCAGCTGCACAGCTGACTCAGCAGGGATCTGTGAAGCTCTTCCTGAGTGGCTCTGTCATTTTACATTCTCACAAGCAATCTGGGAGTGATCCAGTTTCTCTGCATCTTTGCCAGCATTTGGTGTTATCACTATTTTTAATTTTAGCCGTTCTGACATGTGGGCAATTATACCTCGTCACGGTCTGAGCCTCCGTCCGGGCTTCTCTGCCCTCCACATACCCTCTTCAGTGAAGCCTCTCTTCCCACTGTTTGTCCATGTCATATTCTTGTTTTCCCTGATGAATTCTTAGAGCTCATTCTACCCTGTGGACACCAGTCCTTTGTGGAATCACTTGTGGTTATGGGGGGACCCTGTGCCTGGCAGAGATCCTCCAGGTCTGCACCTTCCCTTTCACCCCCGAACAGGTGTTTTGCAGAACAGAGAGTTTCAATTTCGATGAAATCCCATCTACCGAGTGTCTCCTTTTATGGATCATGTTTTCGGTGTCAGGTCTAAGGACCCTTTGTCTAGCCCTAGACCCCAACGATTGACTCGTATGTCCTTCCTAAAAGTTTCACAGCTTTATGTTTTATAATTAAGCCTAAGAGCCCCTGACCCAAGGGGTGACTCAAGCTGAGGTCCATTCTTTGTCTCTGGATGTCTAACTGCTCTGGCCCCATGGACTTTCTTTCTTCTACTTTCTTCTACTGAACTTATTTTATGCCTCTGTTGAAAATCAGCTGAGTTTATTAAAGACCACCTTTTTAGGAAATAAAAATCCTTGAAGATTCTGAGCTTACTGCCTCTTTACTGCTCTGACTCCTTACCTTTGTAGTAAGTACTGTCTTCCATGTATCGGGATAATCCAAAGTCTCCTAGTTTTACACAATCATTTGAGGACACCAGAACGTTCCGAGCAGCAATGTCCCTGATAAGGAAGAATTTGGGAAAATAATTTTAATACAAGGAGAAACAAACCCACAAAGTCATCTATATTATATAAAGACACAATGACAGGCATTTTGAAAGACAGCTTATGGACAATGCAAACAGATTTATTATGCACTGAAAAAAACACTTTTATGATTTTACTTCAAGTATATTCCTTTTGGCAGAAATTTACTCATTAATATGATGATTAGTGTTTTGATCGGCAGCAAAATATATTCTCAAATAACAAGTATGAGAATAATGCATAAAAAAGGCATTTTGACTTTCCCTACAATCGTATTAGCACCTGCATCAACAGAGAGGCTGCACGACGGGGCTCGTAACCCTGCCGCTACAAAGGGATCTCATCACCGGAAGTGAAAGCCGTCATCAGCTTTATGACTGCATCTTACCTGTGCACAAATCTTTTGCTCTCCAGATACGCGAGAGCTGTACTAAGTTGATAGGCATAGAGGATCAGAGACGCCAGATCCAAACTGTACTTCCTTACTTGCAGAAATGACCTCAGCTTTGCAACAGCAAACAAGATAAAAAAAAAAAAAATTAGTGACAGAGAACAGTTATCAACAGCTAAGGAGCTACATTCAACAATACTGCCCATTTCCAAACATACTTTTATGAGAATGGCTTCAATTCTCCCCTAAGATGAAGGGGCAGAATGAAACATATTAGCTCAGAAATAATGGTTAATCGTTTGGTATTTGAATCCTATTCAAAAACTGAAATCTTCATGATTGTGGACAAATTTCTGAAAAAATACAGGAAGATGCTGCAGGGAAATGAAGAGTGTGAAGTATCGCCGCGAAGGGCCGGGGGGACAAGGACCGAGTCGGGTCGGCCGCACGTACTGGCACAGCGCGCCCGCACCCCAGGCAGACCCGAGGACTGGCAGGCCCGCACCCAGGCAGACCCGAAGATAAGGTGACGAGGAAGGGGAGGCAAGAAGTTCTCCCGGCTTCCTCCAGCAAGCTTCGGGTACAGAAAGGTGTTGGGTATTGACCCCACGGGGCCTGTCAGTCCTTATTACCACTGTCACGACCGATTCAGCTAAATGCCAGCACGGCAAAGGAAGGCAGCTGAACTGAACTCTAATTCTACAAAATCAGTCCACAAAGGAGAAATATTTAGTAACAGTTTAAGCCAGAAAAATCAGCAAATTCTCCAAAGGCAAAAGCAGAAAAATACTGTGAATGAAAGATATATGTAAGCTCTCTGTTTTATTCGGAAAGGTAGGGCAGAGGAAGAAATGCCGCTGTAGAGGCCTGAAGTCATCTCGCCCAGCAAACGCGGTTATCGAGTGCGGAGGAGAGCAGCGGGGGGCCCGGAGGAAGGGAGGCACGTGGGCCCCAACTGTCCTTTGACACCCGCTCATCAGAACCCCTATCTCCACGGAAAGCCAAACTGTGCTTGGGGTCCTTCAGAAGTGAAGGAAAGTACGTAACGTTTCAGGCTAAATCACTGAGCTTTAGTACCAGAAGGGGAAGTGTGGTCACCTGGAGAAGGGACTTGTGTCCCTCTGCGAGCAGGCCGGCTACGGCGTGGCCCGAACAGACCACCTGCCCTGCGGAGGGTCTCATCTGCCAGGCCTGGGCGGGGGCCCAAGAATCTGGCTTCTAACAAATTTCCAGGTGACGGTGACATAGAAAGCAAGGAATTTCTGTGTCCCGGAGAAAGTCAAGTAAGGAGATCTGCCCACATATGTTACTCACACTTTCAAAAGAAACTGTGACTAATATCGGTTGGTCGGAAAGACGCCATAAAACGAATTCTCAAACAGTAAGGAACTGCAGGTTTACCAAGATGCAGCATTCATTTGCCTGCATTCCGTTAAGAGCACCCCTTTCATCCTTGGACCCCTGGGCTAGCATCAGGCGGCAGCACCAGAGAGGAAGACAGATCCACAGGGTCACCACTGCCTCCAGCACTGAGTCAGGGCATGACTTGGGAACTTAACGACGACGACATTATAGTCTCTGAGCCTGAACCACAAGAGTGTCCTTCACACACCCCCGCCCCTGACACAAAGGACACCAAACACCGGAGTTGGCCGAACGAATGCCAAGCACGGACTGCCATTCCACTGTGGCTGTGACAAAGGGGCTGGCAGCACGGAGACACCAGGAGCGGGTCGGGTACCTCTCCGAGCGTGCACAGCTCCATGATTATCCAGACGGGGTTCTCCGTGATGACGCCGATCAGCTTCACAATGTGAGGGTGGTCGAACTGCCGCATCGTCACTAGGGAGAAATAGTTGTCCAGGTTATTCTCTGACACAGCAGTAAGGAAGGGTGGCCGAGGCGCTCTCTGGAAATGAACTAGTTAAGACAGAAGTCATGGCCAGGGTCTGTCTTGTCCTGAAGATACTGGATACAGAGATCTAAGAACAGGATTAAAGACAGACTTGTTTTTGTTTTGTTTTGTTTTGTTTTGATGGAAGTACAATATGATTTTGATGAAAATGATAATACACCAATAAAGTCAATGTGACTTACTCTATGACTTATTAATTTACTGGACGGTTGGGTGGTTAATATTTCCTGAAATGGACGGTAGAAGGCATTTGTTCCATGTCCATGTAAGGAGGGACCCTAGGACTCAATCACACGACCACTGACTACTGAGCACAGGACCAGTGCTGTGCTGGGCACCGGCCTGGGCAGTGAGCACAGCAGACACGGTCCCAGCCCCGTGGAGCCTGAAGCTGAGAGAGGGCAGTACTAATTTCTAGGCCATGTTGTTTAGTTTCAAATACTTAGGAAGGAGAGAACGTGGTCCTGTGACAAAGCCTCCTGAGGAGAAACTACGCTAAATACGTGGTCAGATGAGAAGGGACAAGTGCTGTGAAAGCAGGGAGGGCGTCCCAGGCTCAGGGCAGGTGGAAAGGGCAGGACGAGGGCTTGGCAGAGAACGGCTACCCACGCATGACCCTCCCCACAGTCTCATCCGGATGCGTGAGCGGGGAGCCGCAGGGGCGGCTGTGAGGCAGGGTCAGGGCACGGGGCATGGTCCCGGCTCTCTCCCTGGTCTGTGAGCTCCCTCAGGCGGGGACCGCGTCTGTCCTGCTCATCCCGAACTCTAGGGTGGGAGGCAGCCGGGTAAGACTCCTTTCTACGTCTGCCTAGTCCCAGCGCCACATTATGCTCAGCCACATGGGTCCCGAAGGATACAGGGTCAGTGATCCGTCTGCCCTCACACCCCGAACACCATGGCTTACCTGGAGCGACGTGTGGACACGCGCCTCTACAGATACGGGTATTAATTTGCAAGGTGAGACAGTAACACGGTCGCCACAGACAAGTCAGAGTGTTACCGTTCTTACTTCCGCAGAGACCACTTGCATTTCACAGGTTAAAAAGTCACAGGAAGTTCCATAGAAATTTCTAGAAACTTACAGGCTTCTTGAAGGAATTTCTCTCTCACGCTGTCCGAAGTAGAGTTTTTACATGTTTTAATTGCAACCGCCAGCGCTGGGTTCTCCTGTGTTGGGGAAATTTCAGAATCACACACAAAAGCAAAAACAGCTTCTTTTTACGCATCAGTGGGCACATTCAGGAAAAGCTGCGTGACTGGCAACTACGCGGATTCCGGACCAGACAGAATCAGAACTGAAAATCTCAAGAGGAACACTTCAAATACTCTACAAAGTCCCCAGAAAAAATGTCCAGGCAACGTTAACATGTTGTAGGTCGTTCGTTCCTTCACTGTGCCACATTCACCTCCTGCTACCGGCCAGGCCACCTCCCAGGAGCTCAGGGTGCACACTGAACAACAGGCAGCCAAGTTCCCTGTTCTGCCCCAGGTCACCTTCCTGCTAGGAAGGGACAACACACACAAGACACCAGCTGATCACAGGGTACGTTAGTGCGTAACAGCGCTGTGGATGAGGAAGGAACGTGTCCTGATGTGCGAAGCAGAGACCAGGACAACAAAAACCAAAGGAGAGCGGAAGGGACCGCCGAGAGCTGGCCAGGGGCACAGCGGGGGTCACGGATGCTCTGGGACCTGAGGGCAGGCGTGGTGACAGGCTGGCGGCTGGGACGAGTTTGCGGCAGTGCAGGGGGGGCAGGGAGGCGTTGCACTGGCCATGAGACGTCCAGTTCAGGTTTCTGGTGAGACAAAGGTTAGCGGCAGCTCAGCTCGGACGAGGCCTAGAGGTGCATGAGAGGCAGCGGAGGCCCACAGGAGAGTGGGAGGAGAATGGGGCGGAGTTCAGGGTCAGATTCGGGCTGGAGGAGCTCCTGGAACAGACGGAGCACTCACCCGGGCACCCTGCAGCACGGAGCTCAGGGAGAGGGGAGACGCACAGTGACTAAGAGTGTGACTGGCAACGGGGAGAGAAACCAAGAAGACGCGTGGACCCGCCTGCAGAAGAAGGTGATGTTTTCTTGAACGAGTTCAAGAAATGAGGTCATTCCCGACCTCGACGGAGTACCGCCGTGCGTGGTTCTCGTTAGCGAGGCCAGGACGCTCAGCTCCGCCCGCCCCGACCTGGTCTCTGCCAGGGACACAGACTCCTCCTACTAGAGACTGTGGGGCCGCACGTCCTGTCCCGTTACGGAGGCAGGAAGGACAAGGACAGACCGGGGGAGTGAGAAGCGGGAGAACTCAGCGAAGGGACCAAGGTCTCCTCACCGTGGCTGCTACGTCCTGACTCCCTCCCTCCCCGGAGGACCCCGAGAGAGGAGGAGGTCAGATCCAGGCGCCATCAACGGGGGGTGTGAGGAGCGAGCGTCCAGCCCTGAGGCCGCAGAGGGCTGGACGCTCGAGCTGTCTTTATTCTCCACAGGTTTTGAACATTTCTGTCCTTTTTGTAAAGGTTGTGAGGCGGCCTACAGGTTGTGAGGCGGCCGGACGAGTTCCAGGTGGGTCTGAGATCCCCATTTCATAGACAGGCCGGCAGAGCCTGAGGGGTCTAGCGGCTTGCCCAAAGTCGCCTTGCTGGTAAGTGGCATGTCCCCTCTGTGACAGGGACTGGGGCAGCGTGTACGTGTGACAGGCAGCAGGGAGTGGCAGCAGCTCAGGACGGAGCTGCTGCTTATCACATGATCTGGCTCTGAAATGGTTCCCACCCCAGATTCCTGAGCCGGGATGAAGCCTGAATTTGCGAAGCTCTCTCCTCTCGAAGAGTCCTTGCTACGGTGGTGAGTCACCGTCCATGTAAAGAGCAGCCTCAGGCAGGAAGGACTGGCCTGCGAGGACAGTGGGAAGACGAGACACTGCTTCCCGCCTCCTCAGGGCAGGAACATCCCAGGGCTCAATCCCAGGGCCAGCTCGACATGAGGCCATCTCACGGAGTGCCAAGTCCTACATCTGCACTGACTTCCAAATTCTCTCTCCAGCCCTCCCGTTGTCTTTCAGCCCGGACTCTGACATCCAACCCACCCCATGTCCTATCTTGACGAGGACACAGCAAAGTTACTTTAAAGTTGATACGACCAAAACAAAACTCCAGATATCCCACTGTGATGGTTCTTTTTATGTGTCAAGTTGACTGGGCCACAGGGTGCCCAGATAATTCGGTCAAGCATATTCTGAGTGTTTCTGGATGGATTTAACGATAGTGAAGCAGGTTGCCCTCCCTAATGTGGTGGGCCGCATCTGATCAGCTGAAGGCCTGACTAGAACAAAAAGCTGATCTTCTCTTCTAAATAAGAGGGAATTTCTTCTGCCCAATTACCTTTGAGCTGGGACACTGTTTTTTCTCCACTCTTTGGACTATTCCTCCACTGGCTATGCTGGGTCCTAGGTCTTCAGGCACAGACTGGAAGCAAGAAGCCCTCAGCTCTCCTGGGCCTCCAGCTGCAGATCTGATAAAATCAGCTTCCAGGATCACATGAGCCAACTCCTAATGAGGCTGTTTTGAAGGCACCCACAGCCTTCTGTTTCCGGGGGAGCCCCCACTAATACACCCACCACCAGACGCGTTTCCTCTCCTTACCGTTTCCACCTCACTCGGGACATGGAAGTCATGCAGATGCTCAAGGTCAACAACCTACCAGTCAGTTCTGACTCCTCAGTTTCCCTTGGCTCCCACGATCCAACAATCCAGGAGCAGGACCCGGGCTCCTGCCTACAGCGTGCATCTGACAGCCCCTGCTACTGCTGTAGGCTCTCTCTGCACCCACTCTCCCTGAGGCACCTCCTGTGCCCAGGACACTTGGGAGAAAAAGCCCAGCGCCCTGCCGTGGCCCCCCGGAGGCCCCCTTCACTCAAACCTCGCACACCCAGCCTCATGTTCTATGCTCCAGCATCATTTCCTGTGGCTGCCCTTCTTGTTCTGCCTGACTGGAAAGCTCCTGCCCCAGAAATCTGCACTGAGATTCATGCTCAAACCGTCCTGTCTAAAACAGCGCCTGCCGTGTTCTCCCTGCTGCTCTGCACGACAAGCTCTGAGCACAGAACTGTCCGGGACAGGCCTCTCAGGTTATCAGTGTCCTTATTCCTCACATTTTTATCGTACATTTATCATACATTACAACATACACGATGCTGCCACTTACATCATTACTATTTTCCATCGCTGAAATGTCAGTTTCAAGACAATAGGTACCTTGTTGTCTTGTTTGCCAAAAAGGTCCCCTTACAACAGTACCGAATTCATAGCAGTTGCTCAATAAATATTCGCCGAGTTAATGAATGCTCTTAAAACCTTTCTTTTGAATGCAGATGCTATTGACAAGTCAGCTGCGGTGCACTTTAGCTAAAATTGTATTCACTTTAGATTTCACACTAATTGCACATCATACAATTCCAGAATATTAAACACTTTCAAATGAGAGAAATATAAACAGTAAAATGACTGCAACAGACGTGGGTCCCTCTCTTAGCCTGCAGGGTGCAGGACTCCAGGTGGTGATGGTGGCCCGTGCCCAGCAGGACGGTCGCTGCTAGCACAGAATGGGAACAGGAGCTACGGGATCTGTCTGTTAAATGTCTGAGCGGAGAGCCTTCTTACAGGTGCCAGCCACACAGCAAGGCTGAGATGGAACTACTTTGCTTTGAACTGTTTCAGTAACTGTTTTCCTCAACTAGATGGTGAACGTCTTTAGGACCAGGACCACGAATTCTACCTCCATCTAAATATAGGGCCAACTGGTATACTCCAGAAATGACACAAAATGTCCTTTTTAACAGGAATTCTGTATAACAACAATAGAAAGTTCTTAAGACCACAAAACCGTCATCTAGTCTGTGAATTCATACTCAAATATCGAACATGGTTTTACACAAGACAGCCAGAAGACATGCAGAGAAGTACTGCTCCCCAAGAACCCGCAGTTTCAAATGGATGCCGGACCCAAGACTCCGTGGGCAGCACAGGGACGAAAGGCCATGGCGAACAGAGCCAAGGGCCGGTCACCCATGGTGCAGCATTTGTGGCTGGACAGCAGAAGCCCGGGGGGCGCTGAGCTGCCAGAGGGGCTGGTCACAGAGAACGGAACGTTGAAGAACTCAGTTCAAAGTGAGCAAGACCAGACTAGAACCTGGGCAAAGCTGGTTTTTTGTTTTTCATTTTTTCCTAAAAGCACCTTAAAAAGAGGCAGATTCAAACATACCTGGGAATTGCTCAAGGTATGACTTTTAAAGGCGTTTATAATACAAGCAGTACGTAGGGGACAGAGAAGTCTCAAAGGTTCAAAGCAAATACCACACCGGCCTCCACTATGCCTCCATAGAAGACATGACCAGCGTCCGAATTACTAACAAGTAGCAGACATTGGAAAGGCTTTAACAAATAAATCCTGAGAAGGGTTATTCTAGGACTAATTAAGAGAAAAAGAGATTTAAAAGCAAGTTCTTAAGTCTAAGATCATAATGATGACAGAACTTGCAAGTGACCAGCAGAGGCTCAGATGGTGATAGAGATGCCCGACCACCTTGCCAGATGCAACGGCGTGTGCAAGCCTCTAGAGGATGCTGTGTCCACGGGCTCCTAGAATGAACTGCAGCCCATGCGTGGCCCACCTGACCCCACCCCTCACCTTCTGTGCCCCCCCCTCGGCAGACACTGGCCTCCCGCGGACGGCTCCCTCCCTGCTTCAGGGCTGTGCTCCGTGTCACCTATCAGAAGGCCTTCTCCAACCATCTCGCGGGGAGAGCACCCCGACCTCCTCTTCTTCCCCACGCGACATTTAGTGTATTTGTTTTTGTCTGTTCCTTTCTGTCTCAGAGAGAAGTGAAGTTCCGTGAGGGCAGAAATTGTGCCTGTTTTGTTCATTCTTATGTCCCCACCACTTTGCTGTCACTTGCTGGGTGACTGAGAAATTGTTGGTGAAATAATGACTTGAGGCTCCAGGGGCAGGTTCCTGACCATGACGTGTGCTGAGCTGCAGTCTGACTGATGACTAAAAATCCTCGAAGAACCATTCTGTGATCTGACAGAACACTGAAGGACGTAATCCGGAAAAGGGACTTAACAGGAGCCCCAAGGAATGAATAGATTCCTTTGCATGGCAAAATCAGACACCCACACGAAGAACAAAATAAACACTCACTCATGGACAGCACAGGTCAGGGAGATACTCACAAAAAAGTGTGAACCCTGGTATTTTTCTGGTGCTGGGGCTCATTCAACAAATATTTAATGAACACTACACAATGGGTATCTAAAAAAATGTCCTCTTGTATTTTCACAACTAAAATGGATTATTTTAAAGATGCATGAAATAACGCCCACTAACCCTGCCTTTATCTGTGTGGTCCTGGTAAGTCACTGAATTCTAGAGACCAGGGGGAGCTCTGAGCCCACTGTGTGCAGCTGCCCGAATTCCAAGTCAAGAAGCCACAGTCTCCTGCCTCTCAGCTGGGTGCGGCCAAGTCGCAAATTTAGCAAGTCTTCCAGTAACTTTAGATGCAGGGCTTTTTCTACTGCATTTTGCCCCAAAGAACAGAGTTAAGAGAATCAGGAAGATAATACAGAGTAAAAAAAATAATAAATAAATAAAATAATAATAATTAAAGAAGAGTTAACAGCTAGAAATCCATAAGAAATGACAGAACTGTATATTAAGTACAAAGGAAAAGGCTTTAGAAACTGAAGTTTTTAAAAAATGGAAACTCTAATTTGTTTAGTGACATGGTGACAATTATCTGTTGCTCCTGACAGAAACAAAAACCAAAAAAAGCTCTTTTAGCTCTTTGGTAACAAAAGTAATGATCACGGTGTCACTAGTGCACGTGCAGAGGATATGAAAAAGTGAAAGATATGGAACTACTGGGGAAACTGCCAAAGCAGGGGCTACATCAAAGGTCAATCCTTTGTGTTACGATAGATCTTCCTTGACCCGAGATGGAGCTCACGTCTGGATAAATGCACCGCACGCTGAAAACATCCCAAGCTGAAAGTGCGTGCGATACATCTGGGCTCCCCAACGATACAGCTGAGCCGTGCCCCCTCACAGGCGCCCGCAAGCGCTCACCTGGGCCCACAGCTGGGCAGTCATTTCACACGAAGCAAATTTTATAATGAAGCGTTGACAGCTCGTGCAGTTTGCTGAATCCTCCCCTGGGGGGGGACAAACGGAAGGGCTGTGCGGGCACAGAACGGATGTCAGTGTCTCGGTAGTGGGCCCTCGCGCTGGCGGCCGCCACCCTGCATGAGGACAGGGGCTGTGTGTACCCCTAGCCTGTGACAGGATCCAAGTTCAAAATTCCAAGTATGGTTTCTACTGCATGCAGGTCACTTCTGCACCGACATAAAGTCGAAAAACTGTGTTGAACCACCCTGAAGTGCAACCATCGTAAGTTGGGAAGAGTCCGTATGCCCTTATCAGCACCATCTGTGTACACCTGTTAAAAAAGTTTCTTGACAAAGTATGTACTATTATTTTATCTTCCTTTTTTTTAAAGTAGGCTCCACATAGGTGTGGAGCCCAGTACTGGGCTGGAACTCACAACCCTGAGATCAAGACTTGAGCTGAAACTGAGTTAGGCATTTAACCAACTAAGCAACCCAGGCACTCTGTACTATTATTTTAAAATTGTTGCTGTAATAAAACCATGATAACCAGCGTGGGCAGGGATGCAGAGAAAGGGGTGCTCTTACACGCTGCCGTTCGGGATGGAAATGCACAGCTTCTCTGGAGACAGGTCAGCAGTGAGTCAGAGTGGAAGAGTTACCATGTGACGCAGCAACTCCATGCCCAGAGCTTTCCTCACGAGAACTGAAAACTCCTCACACACGGTCCGGTACAGGAGTGCTCAGAGAGCCCTGATTTCTAGCAGCCAAGACATGGTAACAACCCAAATGACCACTGACGGACAAATGGACAAAAAATGGTTCCACCCGTCCAATCGAATGTTATCCAGCATTGAAAAGAAATGAAGTCCCAATAACACTTCAGCATGGGTGACCCCTAAAAGCACGCCGGCTGGAAGAACCTGCCACAAAGGCCACTTATCATATGAGTCCATTTATACGAAATGTCCAGAAAAGGCAAAACTACAGAAGCAGGAAACAGATGAGAGGCTGCGGGGGCTGGGGCGGAGGTGGAATGGGAGTGACTGCTCACTGATGTGGGGGCTTCTTTCTGGGGGAAAGAAAGTTCTAGAAGGACTGTGTGGTGGGTTTTACAACTCTATCAATATACTAAAAAACCACTGAGTTGTATGTTTTAAAAAAAATGAATTTTACAGTATGTGATCTATACCTCAAGAACACTATTATTAAAGAAATAATTTAAAAAATGTGTTGTTCTCTTCTGCAGGGCACTTTGGGGCAAATTAATGCTCTTTCCTTGAGGACGCAGTAGGTGGCATCAGCGGCCTCCCGCTGTTGACGCTGGTCATCTATCTATGGACTCTGTGCTATGGAACGATCACTGCGGAATCAGTTACTGAGGAGAGAGGCTGAGGGATTAAAATGAATAAACGGCAGACCCAGCCCTCTAGGAGCTCCGTGTGCCATTTTTCTGTTTCTGATACGGCACATACAGTGACACAGAGGAGGAGCTTTGTAAAAGACAGGTGTGAAGAACTAGGGACTCATGAAGACAAACGAGGGGCCACAGTCAAAAGTAGCGCAGGGTTCTGGTTGCCGCAGAGGACTTACTGGGCTCATGTAGACGCCTTGATGGACGTCTCCAAACTGGCCTTCCCCGATGCACCGTCCAAGCTCGATTCTTTCTCTCTGAATCTCATAATCCCTGGCTGCAAAACATGGCATATGTAAGTACCACATTCCCAACGCCGAGAGTACACTTGACGCTGGTTTCATTTCATTATCATCCATGAGTACAGATCGCGCTGGCGGCACGTCAGTCTATGAAAATGCTTTAAACGGAGTGGAATTCTCTTAAACGGTATCTTCAAAGGAATTATATAAACTGTTACGGCATCGCGTGAACTACCAAAACCATGTAAGTTCTATTAAAGGTAGATTTTTTTCCGTATTTTTTAATGTCAATTTAGTTTTTATCTGTCTGATAGTTTTCTAAGCAGTTTCTCCAAAGTAGTAAATTATATGCTTAAGTAATCAGTGCTATTAGTTTAGGTATTAATATATGAAAGGCTAAAAAACACAGTTATTTAAAGCAATTATTTAACAAATAACTGAGGGTTGAAAATATGGAGGCAATAGAAAAACTGTGTCATGAGAAACTTTATGTTTTTAAAAGTTTAAGAGTTTTCCACTTTCTTATGATCCTATCTATATTATTCACAGAGCTAAAAGAGTTTAAAGAGGTCGCTTCTAAAAACTAATTTCAAAATCAGGTGACTTGAAATCAAGGTTGAACATATGACATTATAAATTATAAGTATTTTACATTTTGAGAGCATTTGCCTCAAATTAATGTATTAAGTTGTTGTGATTTCATATGAATCCAATTATTTAGTAGGCTGCTGAGGCACACGGAAGTAAACACCAACTAGAAACCTCATCAATTGCTTCTAATCCAGTTAATGGCGGCAGCGACCCAGCTGCACGACCCACACCGTGCACATTCCATTAGTGCGGAACAAAACAACAGCCAAATGGTTCCAAAGTCTCTCCCTGGTTTACCAAATTATAAACCGTACAGAAAGGTCCAACCCAAATTTTAGACGGCTCTTTTCCTCTTTAAAATCAGTTTAGCTAGTAGTTCCATTGGTTTAACAGCACGAATAAACCGATGGAAAGTAGTTGAAAGATAAAAGTTAACTGAAAACTGAAACGTCCCACGTCATTCCACAGGTTGCAATTGGCAAGCAAATGCAGTTATTTTAAAGGAGTCCTGTTACCTTCATCTATTCCATAGCTTTCTGCATTGCAATCAAGGGAGAAAAAAATTGAAGACCTTGCTTAGAAATAACTAATAGCAATTAGGTTAACAACAACAAACTCGGAGAGTACATTTCAACATTTACTTTGCTAAGTATTTTAACCACAAACATCAGTTAAAAAAAAAAAAAAAGAGGACTAGACACAAGCAAACTCTGAATCTCCTTAAATTACCTCGATGTGATGCCAACAATGCTTTTCAACCTCCGGTCGCAAACTCCTGCCCTGTGACTCATTTCTGTGGGGCCTGGACCTTCACAACTCAACATGCGACAGCAAGCGCACAGGTGCAAACTCGGACAGGCTGCAGGGGTGTGTGAGTGACTAAACGGCTAACCCAAATTTCAACATTTTCCATGTTGCTGTGCAAGCCAAAATACCCAAGTTTCAGCGCTTCCTTCTGTTTCGAACCACTCTCTGATACCAGAGCTCTTACAGGGGGACACAGGGCGCCCCCGGGACAGCACAGGCCTGATGCTGGGAGCACCTCTTGAACGTGCACAGTTAATCTAAATGAGAGCATCTTTTAAAACAGTCATACAACAGGGTAAATAAAGCGCCTGGAACATGTAGTTTTCAGGTATGTCCGGCTCTACTGGAATCGAGACATCAGATGTTCAATTATTAAGGCCTCTGGGGTTGTATGCAGACTCATAACTGTGCCTCTTTTGGAGGGAGGTTTAAAATATATTTTTAAAATTTAAAAAAAGAATTTTTTTTAAATATATTTATTTATTTATTTGATAGACAGAGATCACAAGTAGGCAGAAGGCAGGCAGAGAGAGAGGGGGGAAGCAGGCTCCCCGCTGAGCAGAGAGCCCCATGCGGGGCTCGATCCCAGGATCCTGAGATCATGACCTGAGCCGAAGGCAGAGGCTTAAACCACTGAGCCACCCAGGCGCCCCTAAAAAAAGAATTTTTTTAAAAGTAAACTCTATGCCATATGTGGGGCTTGAACTCTCGACTCCAAGATCAAGGGTCACATATTCTACTGAGAGAGCCAGCCAGGCGCCCCTAAGACATTTTTTTTGTTAATGTGAATGAAGTTTCAAGTGTGTCTCCAATTGAAGATCTGGGACCACGTCAACCAACATGAGATCCGGGCTCCCGGGTTCTCCTGTCGAGAAGCCCCACAGACCAGAGAGAAGCGGAGCACGGGAATTTCCAGGCGGCGGGAAGGGCATGACCGAAGCCTCCCTCTCTGCACACCTCCCAGCCCGAGCTGTGGGGACCGTGCGCTGGAGGCAGGAAGCTCAAGGGCGGTAAAAGACAAAGTCTCCAACAAAACGCAATTCACTGACTGTGTGTATTCAAAGAAGTGAACAGACGCGTGTTTGTATTTATTTAACTTTAAATAATACAATCATCTACACAGAGGAAATTTTGTCATCAGTAAAGGCTGTATTACAGAGTCAGGAAACAAATTACGAAAACCCTGTAACTAAGCACACGTACTACAGGTATCTGAGCGTTAGGTTTCTGACCTTGGACTTGGCCAAGCCTGAAACAGAATTCTAAAGTGCACTCAGTGAACTATTAAAGATAGCTTAAAAACAATATCTAAAACCTCTAAATGTGAGATATTTAGAAGTTCAATATGGTCAAATCTGGGCGAGAACAAAATCAGAAGCCTACTTACTCGAGGGCATGGTGTAGGTGTCTTCTTCGTCTATGATCTCAGCATAATCATCCGTTTCTGCAGGAAAGGAAGCAGATATGTTGGAAGAGGGTAAATATTTGACCTCCTGGCCTTTGATAGAAAAGGCAAAATGAGCTGCCCGAATGCCGTGCTATGGGGACATACTCTCAAGACCCTATTCCTCCACTTTTGCTCACGCATGAGTCATCTATGGAAATACGGGTGACGTTATGGTGTGTCTGTTGTAACACACAGACTTGTCTCTTGGGGACACACAGTGCTGGCATGGAAGGCCCTTGTGAGAACAGAAAGACATGGAGCTTCTATGTCCAGGACTCGAAGCCCCACATCCGTTCCGACTGCAAAACTGCTTTGCACCAAGCCCGTGCTGAAACCTGCCCTGCCTCTCCTGGGGTCGCTCCAAATAGGACGAGTGCTTCAGAGACTGAAAACCTGACTTTGCTCATAACTAGACTCTACAGCAGAATCTGACGCTGGCCTCTCGGAACACAGAACTGATGGCCTGACTGCTGCGGAGAGTACGTGGGTGACAGATTTTGTTTGCTCTGGGTGGAAGCAGCCCAGGGATTATCTCCTGTCACCCTGCACTCAGACGTCTGAAGAGTTCGTGTTAATGCCAAAAGGGTGAAATCTAACCAGAAGAATGAAATGACAAGAAATGGCACGTTACAATGAGTTCCGTTTGGAGGGGAAGTCAAGGACTTGTAGTGTTTCCACTATTCCCTTTGGTAACACGGTGACTTAGAAATCCGCGTGCGAACCAGCGTGGGAAGCACATCCGAGGAGAACAGCCCTCACTTGGACTCACGGGGAGCAGGGCTGCGCCTGCTTTCCTCCTGCAGTGCGCTGCAGGTTTAAGCTGCTGGGCCGGGAAAGAAGGAGCAGTGCTTCCAGAACTATCTTTGAGGACAGCTCTTCACAGAGAGAATCTGCCCAAGCATCCACGTTAACCCCAGAAACACCGAAAGCTAAATGTTCTTCCTTCTGGGCTGCTCTTACTACTTCACTCAGGTATTAAAATTATAGAAAAGAGAGAATATATACAGGCCACATTCTTTAGGATATCAACCGTCCCACATGTTGCCATGGTAATGATTGAGATCAGACCTCATGGTTACTGGAAGAACTGAGTTCTTAATTAGAAGTGACTGAAATACGGAAAAAATTCAGCGGGCAGAATACAGTCCACGAGCCAGTTCTCGGTAAAGCATTCGGGAGTGTGAACCGTCCCCAAGTCCTACCTGGGAGGCAGATCGTCTGTCTCGTTCTCACATGCTCTAGGTAACACTGCTTGCAGGATTAAGAAAAACATTCAATCTACCCCAAACCTTACATTCTTTTGTCTCTCTCTTGCCCCCTCCTATCCTGTTCTCAGCGAACTGGCATGTCCTAGCCTCCAGCTTTGCCTCCGTGCAGGTTTAGGGAGGACCGTGGGAAATGGCCGGAATGAAGGGAGCTACTAAGTAGCTACTAAGCTACTAAGGCACTCTGAGAAAGGACGGACCCAGCAGCGGAGGGATGTGCACACGCAGCTGAGATGAGAGCAGCACACTGCACACACGTGGCGTCTACTCATGGTCTTCTCTCTCTTCTGTCAACGATGCCCTCCCTTCAGAAAGCTGACAAAGGCAGAATTTCCACAAACAACAGAGGCTACCCTCCCTGCCTTCTTTCCTACGAAGCACACACCTGTAGAAACCAAACACAGCGGGTGAGCCCGGGGCAGCGGGTGACCCTGGCCGTGACAGCTGCCAGACCCCCTGGCCCCTTCCGGCTCCCCCGCTGCCCTGGTCCCAGAGGTGCTTCACCAACCCCAGCCTGCCTCCTGGCTCTCCTGAGGACACGCCCAGATCAATCAGCAGCGCGTGGCTGTGGGGTCACTGCCCACCTGACGCAGGAGGAGGGCACGAAGCTGCCAGAGCTGTCAGAGCAGCCCCTCGCCCAGGACTTGCCATGTGTTGGAGCTCAGTTGCGCTCAGCTGATCCTGGTTTTGGCCAAAATGTCACCCAGCCAGAGACTTTGGCTCTCACTGCCCTGCCCCCATCCCCTGTCACTGTCCATCATGCTGCAGGCTTCACTTTCCTCGGTCCCCGTCACCGACCGGCTGGCGGTCTTTGGTCTCTTGTCCACTGTCTGTCCCTCTCTGGATGGAGAACCAGGGGACCAGAGCCCTTCTCTGCATGGAACACAGGGCCTGGCACAGAGAAGGGGGGGGGTCCGTGCTGGCTGAACAGAGGATGACTTCACTGCAATCACGAGGCGAGGAGACCACAGCTGAGGCAGGGACGCGGTGCGGCCTGTGCGGGGCCGAGCAGCCCGGGTGGGGTGGAGCTGCGGGGCTCAGGACAGCCTGCGCCCTCCCGCAAGGTTCCCTCACCTGTCTGTGCTGCAGCCGTGTCCTCACATGGACAATGGGAACACGTATGCGCCGTGCAGGGTTGTTATGAGGATTACAGGAGATACGTACAAAGTCGAGGTGTGGACCTGCGCAGAAGAGCTGGTCACCAAATCATGGCTCCTCGTGGTTCTGCTGCTCGTGAGGGCTCCGCGGGAGGAACCTGGCAGCGGACGGGTTCCTGCCCGTGGAGCCTCTCGGTCAGCCCTCCTGGTGTGACTGCAGTGGCTTCTGGGACAGCCTCTTTTTAGAAAAGCCTCACTCAAAATACCCACCTGAAGCAATTCTGAAGCCATAAAACAAATGGCTAATAGGTACCAGGCCAGCATGCAAAACTGATTCGGGAAAAATCAAGGTGCAGACGCTTTCATCAGTTGCACGATCACAAGCAAGCGCCTGTAATTCTCCCCCCTCGATGCTACGTGAATTCTACAGGAAACCTTTGGGGACATCAAAGCGGTCTGGGAGTGACTCAGGGTGACCTCAGGGGCACACGTACTATGGTGTAACAGGACTAGGGAATGTCTCCTGCAGCCACCAGTGCTTGTGTCCCCCAGGGGCTGGTCTTATGGAGCAGAGCCACTGTCACTGGAGGGACAGGGCCCACTACAAAAGTGTCACTGGAACCTGCAAAGCAGCTCTCGAGCTGCATTACTTGGCTGAGTTCTCCAAGAATTCTTGATCCTGATTCGGTTCTGTTTTCCTTTCCTGGTTTTTAGGATGAGAGGGTTTTACGATCCTGACAAGAGAGGTATGTGTAGACACTTTAGGGCCTGAAAAACCGGAGCCCAGCCTGAAACTGCCTGCACCCTATGATACAGGGGAAAGAGACACAACAAAAGGAAACAGCTTCCGACCCGGGCACCGATAAGGGAAGGCAGACTGGCAGAGGGATGGCGGCGATACCGGGACAACACCAGCATCAGCACCAGCGCCAGCGCCAGCACCAGCACCAGCACCAGCAGCTGTGAGCCCTTCTCCGCTGACGTGGGTCTGGTGCCGTCAGCCTGCCCCGCAGACAGGAAACTGAGCCTCCCAGGGCACCCGTGAGCCCTCGGGGCAGCACTCGGGCACAGCCTCATCCCGAGTCACCCGCCATAGCGTTTATAGGGACTCTTGTCTTCTAAGTCCTCTCTAGCCCTGATGTGGAGCTCGAACTCAACAACCCCGAGATCACAAGTCACATGCTCCACCGGCTAAGCAGCCTGGTGCCCCCGGGGACTTTTGTTCGTGAGACCGGACACCCTACGCTGTGAGACTACGAAATGTTCCTCTAGGGATATTCTGGGGGCCTCCCCCACCCCTGACGCGGCAGAGCTCTGCCCTAGGGATGTTCACGCGACGGGGGCCGGTGTCTCTGGGACACCGCTTCAGGGCACCCGGCCCGCGAACTGAGTATTTCAAAACACACTTTGAAAGTGGAGACTCCTGAAACCTCGAACGATGGGACGATCTGAAAGGCTGGGTATCACGGCATGCGGTGAAATCGGAACGGGAGGAGGACGTGTAACACGGACAGAACTGACAGCTCAGAAATTAGGACGGAAGAGGGCTGCGCTCTCCTTCTCAGAGCAAAGCAAACCGGCCGAGGCACACGGCCACGGAGACACTGGCCCAGCGGCCCGGCCACCGCGTCTCCTGCTCTGTCGCCCTGCCTGAGGCCAGAGCGCCTGCCCGTACAGCTCGCAGAAGCCCTCGCGTCCATACCTCTCGAGTGGGGCCATCTGCTCGCCCTCCCACAGAAGACGGGGAGCTGCTGTGCTTCTGCCACACCTCCTCTACTCGCCTGCCACAACATGGGGCCCCTTGCCCCAGGGGGTGCTTGAGCCCCGGCTGGGACACCTGCCATGCTGTGACCCTGCTCCCCCCCTGTCCTCCCTCAGGGAGTCGGAGTCGGCCGACCGACTCCCACAGAGCAATGCTGAGGCAGAGACAAGACCCCTTGGGCACCTCCGTGCGACACCCCCGCTGGTCACCACCACGTGCCGCCGGCCCAGACGCCCTGGCAAGGGAGATCTCTTCTGGGGCCCCCTGTGCTCTTTCGCATCAATCGCTTTATGAGCCAGACCAGGGTTGGCAGCTGTTCCCTGTCACAGGTCAGACAGCGGGTCTTTCCGACCCTACCGGTCACTGTCTCTGCCACACCCGTCCAACTCTGAGCCGCCCCCTGCGCACAGCTGCGTGTGACCGCGCTCCCATGTGGACCCTGACATGGGAATTTCACAGAGTTTTGATGCCACAAATACTGTTCGTTTGATTTTTCCCCAATCGTTAAGAAAAGTAATAATCATTCTATGCCCCAGGGCCAATTCAAAAACCAGAGGCGGGCTGTATTTCGCCCACAGGCCTCTGTCTGTGGACCCCCGGCCTAGAGCAAGCGGCTAATGCCTTAAGGCCCAGCTTGTTCATCTGCAAAATGGGGGCAGAAAGACTTGCCCCATCTGACTGACAGAACTGGGAAAGGCCACCGTGGAAAAATGGTTTCAATGCTTAGAGCATGTGGGAATAACCACCTGTCGGCAAACATTTGTTCAAATTCTCGGGCTTTCACGGTAATCCTCACAACAACCATGAGACCCTTCACGGATGAAGACGCACGAGATGAAGCAGTTCGCTCTGGACCCCTCAGCCGGGCTGCTGGTGACGTGATGGGGCTGTGGGGGTGGCAGGAGCCCGGAGTCTCCCTCCTGACCAGGCGCCCTGCAGCAGCCTCGGCCTCGGCCTCGGCAGTCTCCCCACCACGGGCTCATCAGTCCCCGCTCGGGCTCTGCAGCAAGACCAGCACCCGGAGTCCCACGCCTGTGCACGGGGGACTTCGTGCCAGCAGTGGCTGCTGACTGGCGGGTAACTACCCAGGAGGGGTCTCCACACTGTCTGTCCCACGAATCACATGCACCTTCCCAAAGTCACATTTAGTGAACATCTTTCACTACTCGAGTTACCAACCCTGCAGTGAAAACGATACAGGAAATCTTCAGTAAAAGCATTTTCTCCTTTAATCATGAGGAAAAATGCAACCCTCCCCTCAATCTGAGTTTAGTGTAAAGAGTACAGAGTTTCATGCAGGCAACACATGAAGTAGGCAACAGAAAACACAACACGGGACTTTCAAGTTTCTCGTTTTTTAGGCGCTACCCTCCACCGCTTGGAGAATTGCCCTGATCACTGCTGCTGGTATCTCTCTAGTTTGTGTAAAAAATCACTTCTTGTCCCTTCCTTTCTACTGCCCACTCCCAGACTAAGAATTATGATATAAATATATATATACACACATATATATATACACACCATACTTTGAAAATGTTCTATGGATTTCTATCATTTACAGCTTTTAAGTCTGACTAATCTTGTTGACTAGTACTGTTCTGACAACTGTTCTAGAAATCTAAAGTTCTAATCATAAAATCTAGAAAATTCTCTATGTGTAAATACGACCCAACTCAAATTTACCACTGAGACATGACAGAGAAACTGATAAAGCCAAGTTTTAAGAGACCATTTGTTCACATCATCATTTTTTTAATTTGTTTTGCTGGATCAAAACCACATTTCGCCTTTCATTACATACCGAACCATATTTATGAATAAATATTTCTCATATTAGAAACACAAATGTGAAAATAAATATTACCGTCCCCACTAATTTCATCTGCAGATCCAGGTAGCATGCAAAGAAAGGGGGGAGGCGGGGGGGGAGGAGGGCAGGGAGGGGAGAGAGGGAGACACACTATTAAAAAGACAAGTAAGTCAAAGCACAAAGAAAACAAAAAAATCTCCCCCCAGGTCTAATTCAAAAGATGAGCGAGCGCTTGCAGTAGTGCGTGTGTTTACTTGGCGTCAGGGCATCACGCCCAGTTTCCAGCCGTCCACACGTCATACAGAGCTCCACAGCCGTTCTGTAAAGCTGGTCCCGACCACACTGAGCAGAACTAATCTGACAGGCTCTCAGTTAACTGCTAAAACTAGTCTGTACCCGCTCAAAGGAGAGTTGCATCCTGTCAGATAACAGTGAAGAGAAGCAGTCATCCCTGAGTCTGGTGAAGGCTAGCCTCCCCCAGGGAGCCCCAGGCCAGGCCCGGCACAGAAGCTGAACAACGTGCCAAGTTTCCACGTGAATTTATGCAGCGTTGGGAGAAATCCCTGTTCCGATCATTACAAATAACCTTTGCTTCCCAAGAAAAGATGCAAGTGGCCTGGCGGCCTCAGCTCCACAGCGCCCCCGAGTGCCTGCCAGCGAAGCACGACAAGCAGCCGGGGGTCCCTCGGACCCTCCTCCATTCTGCAGCACGCTGCTGTAGGACACCCGCAGGGTAGACCGAGGTACCTGCCGGCCCCCCAAATCAAACCAGGAAGCCTCGCCTCGCCCGGTCATGCATTTGAAAACCAGCACACAGGCAAACAGGACGTCTTCTCTCCGAGGGCAGCCCCCAGCGGGTCAGTGTGAACCGCCGCCCCGTGCGGCTGCTGGGCAGCACAGAGCACGTACACGGAGCCCCGGTTAAGGCACACTCAGCTCAGGGCAATGTACAAGCGTCCGGTTAGGCCCGCGGCCCGGGCGGGGTTAGTGGGAGCCGACACGAGCGAGTGCAGTACCGGTAGAAGGCTCATGGGAACAGAAGACCAAAGGGAGAAAGCGCCTAGCTTTCTTAACTTTATGCTGGCGGGGACTGACTCCTTTATAAAGAGGCAAGAGGAAGAAAGAGAAAAATAGAAACACATTATTTCATACGAAAATACAAAAGAAAACTTACGTTACATTTTAAGGCAGCTCTATAAAAGCAAATACAAACTTGGAATGCTTTCATTGGACTACTGGCTCACTTTATTCCTTACTCTGATTTGACTTGAGTTTTAAAAAGCATACTAATATTCCAAAATACAAGTTCCTCTTTTAGCCAAGATTAGCACTAGATACAGAAACTCTTAGCCAGACACACGAGTCTCCCAGCTCTGCAGAGCCAGCCAAGTGAAGGTAGTACAGACATTTTTACAAATAATAAAACTGAAACAAACTGAAAACAAGACCAAAAAAAAAAAAAAATCAATAAATAATCCAAGAATCCTGTGGACATTCAACCACAAGGAAAAACTGCCAGAAACTAGCACATCATGATCTATGAGTTTCATGAGCAATTTCCCCCAAATCATCAACAAAGACACAGGCTCACAGACCTCCAGGGTACACCCTAAATAAATGACTTTAACATACAAACTAGCAATGAGGTGTCTGAATGCGCAGCCTGCAAAGTCCCGTGGCCCCTAGCACGGTCTGCTCACAAACTGCGCACTGCGGCAGCGTCTCTGCTCCAGATGCCGGGGGCAGCCCAGCCTGCCAGAAGTGCAGCGCAGCAGCGCAGAGAAGCAACAACCACAGTGTGGCACGGGGCAGAGAGGGCGTCTGTCAGACTGAAGTCAGAACAGGGGACTACAGCTCCTGAACACGCAGCGCTAAGAACACGGGACACAGAAGACACGCAACATTTAAAGGCATCCCAGGGGTCCCCTCGAGAAA
This sequence comes from Mustela nivalis, assembly GCF_964662115.1. Lineage (NCBI taxonomy): Eukaryota > Metazoa > Chordata > Mammalia > Carnivora > Mustelidae > Mustela > Mustela nivalis. Next base: position 2,961,831 of record NC_139021.1, on the reverse strand, counting down.
GGACTTCAGGGGTGGCCCAGGGAGAGCAGGGCCAGGACCCACTGATGCAAGGACTTACAGACGGTGTCAGCGTGTTAGGAACGGAAGCAAGAGCAACGGAAACAGACCACGGAGTGATATTTCAGATGCTGCATTGTGGCCACGACCCTGTTACAGAGGGTTTCACCCTCTTGTCGCCGTCAGGAGGGTGCAGCTTCCTGTGGAGGCCTGGCGCTAAGCCTGCATGTGCCCAGGTGGGCCTGGGCCTGGGGCTGAGGACGAGGGCAAGGGCAGGCGCTCCAGGGGCTGTGACGGCTGAGACGGGAACCCAGACGGCGGGAAAGGGGACAGCATTCCGTCAGTGTCCTGACTTCGGTAATTACATTGTGATCGTGTGAGAGGAGGTCTCTGGTCTTCGGAAATGCACGTCGGAACACTTGTCAGTAAAGGGGTACACCATGTCCGCAAGTCCCATCAAACAGCCCAAAGGGGAAAAAACTAAGCAAAGACAAGGAGGCCAAAATACAGTGAGTCCAAGTAAGGAAGAGGAGAAACTTCATTTTACTGTACTAAACCCATTCTTTAGGTGTGGAATTATGGAAACATAAAATAATCAAAGAACACATATTTGAGTTGAGATGCGGGCTCCCCTACTCATTCTTTGACCTTGAAAAAGTTACCGAACTTGTTTCATCGGTGAAGTGAGGCAGTGATAGCGGCTTCCTCCATGGGGAGCGGCGGCGAGCACCCTGTGGGGTTCCCCGGGCTCCTGGCACAGGGCAGCTGCTGCCCAAGTGTGAGCTAGTCCCATTCTCTATCGCTTATTTTATTTCTAAACTGACCTGAGTACTGAGTTCTCCTCCGACAAGGGCTCTGAGGGGAAGCCACGGTCCTGGCTTTGAGGGTGGTGGCGCCCCAGGGCAGGGGCCGGGGCTGGTAGGGGAAGTGACCAGAGGCTTAGAGGAGATGCTGTGGATTCCACAGCGGTGAAGGGCGGGGGGCGGGGGTGACACAGGAAGCTTCTCCAGGAGCTGGCACCCCGGGCGCTCCTTCCTGCTTGTCTTTAGTGACACAAGCAGAGCAGCAGCCCAGATAAGGCCAAAGTGCACGAATCCATAACACTGCGCAGAAAATCCCTAACGCTGCTCAGAAAACCGGAATGCTGCTCGGAAGACGAGGGCACAGAAGAACAAGACCCAGCCAGGGCAGTGCCGCATCATTTTAGAAAACCGGAGAGTAAAGGGAATGCAGAGGGCAGCTCTCCATCTCTCCTGTAGGAAGCATGTCCCAGGGTGAACGAAGACCCGGGAGGAAAAGCTGTTTTTGCAAAGACGACAGTTAACGAGGTAAAGACGCGGCAGAAGTCACGGGAGGCCACCTCGCGGCCCGACAGAATCCAGGCCGGCAAAGACACGGGCATGAAGGCCTCGGGTGCGGTGCTCACGGGAGCTTTAGAACGCTTGCTCGGACACTGACCCAGCCGACTGGTCGGTCTGCAGGTCCTGGCCTGGTCAGTCTGCAGGTCCTGGCGAGAGCGAGCTACATGGGGTGTGTTCTTGTAAACAACCCAACAAGCCGCTGAGCCTGAATCTGATCCAACTTCCCTTGATCCTAGTAAATGGCCCATGGCCCCTGGGGAATACAGAAATGCAGGGCCCAGGGGGAGCACATCAGCACAGCGTCACAGACGTGTCCCTATCTGGACCCAGGGTGTGGGGACAACAGCATAGGCGACACAATGTCTTCAACAGATAAAGCGCGGCGATGCTGCTTATTAGTGGAGGTGACCGGGGGAAAGTGGAAACAGGGACACGGGGCTGAGGTAACAGGCGTGTGGCCTGGGAAGTGTGGAAAAGTGAACACGCCGTTGAGTCTGTGGTCGTACTCGTTGCTCTGTGTTTCCTGTGGGCTTTTCCTCCCGGGAGGGGTCTCAGCTGCTCCTGCAGGGGCCCTCCACGTGTCTCTCTACACGTCTGCAGCCCAGGGGTCAAGGCCAGCTCAAGACTCAGGACTAGGAAAGCAGTTTAGCTCTGGAGACTACTTTAGAATGCATGGTCTAGCCATCTCAGTGCCCATGTGACTCCAGAGTAGTTTTCTCAATCCCATGAGAAGCCAGAAAGGGGAGAGGCAGGTGGTTGGGCTAACTGGTCTCAGCAGAGACAGAGTTCCAGCGCCCTGGTGAAGGCAGCAGAGGGAAGCCAGCACAGCGGGCTGCCGTGGCCATCAGCCACCCTGACCACACCCAGGGAGAAACCACTGTGACCCTATTGACGACTGAATGTCTCTCCTAACAGGAGACAGATTATAGAGCCTACTGGTGATCGCTGCAATCTGAGCTTCTAGTAAGCCAGCTACTTGGAACAAGCCAGTAACACCCAATACTTACACTTCCTGCAATTAAATATACTCAGCACCATCGATTTGATTAAGTTACATCACAGAGCACGTAAATTATAAAAATCAACTCTGCACGTACTAAGTGCTAATACTCTAAGTTAGGATACTTAAAAAAAAATTCCCAAAAGCTAGTGTTAAAATCAAGCTTTCAGCAATAGGCAGGACTGCACTGTAAACCAGAGCAGTGAGAACTGAAGCCAGCAGGCAAACCGGACAAAAGAAACCCTTTCAAACCTGAGTAGAGAGCAGGCTTTTGAATTTTAACAGAAGAACGTCAGACATGAGGCAGTACTATGCTATTCTGGACAAATGGGGGGACAGACCACAATGCAATCACACTCAAGACTGTTCCAAACCAGTCCTCCCTCCACAAAGGAAAGTCACTAAGCTTCTGAATGATTCAGAGTGGTCTAGGGTAAAGAGAGCGGGCTGTCGAGTTCCAGGCGTAAGTTTCTATCAGGCTTTCTAGCACTTACTATGTGAATCGGGCCCGGCTCCCTCACCTCTTGAGTCTTAATCTCCTCACCTGTAAAGTGGGAATGGTACTAGGAAGAATGTCTGGAGGTTTAAACAAGATAGCGCAGGTGAACATGGCAGGCATCATCTCTGGGCCCCGTGTGCGTACAAATATCTGTGGACAGGAGCGCCTGGGGGGCTCAGTGGGTTAAGCCGCTGCCTTCAGCTCAGGTCATGATCCCAGGGTTCTGGAATCGAGCCCCGCATCGGGCTCTGTTCCGCAGGGAGCCTGCTTCCCCCTCTCTCTCTGCCTGACTCTCTGCCTACTTGTGATCTGTGTCAAATAAATAAATAAAATCTTAAAAATTTTTTTTAAAAAAAATACCTGTGTATAAACTTGTGTTTATGCATCTGCAACACAGTAACAAGTGAGTCACAGACCATGCATGTGCCACCTTGTATTTTACAGAGCTTTACAAACTATTTTGCATATATAAGTGACTTATAAATTTATAATGAATCAGCTGAAAGCAAGTAACATTTATTTTGTTAAATACATTTTAGTTTAGGGGCGCCTGAATGGCACAGTGGGTTAAGCCTCTGCCTTCAGCTCAAGTCATGATCTCAGGATCCTGGGATGGAGCCCCACATCGGGCTCTCTGCTCAGCGGAGCCTGTTTCCCCCTCTCTCTCTGCCTGCCCCTCTGTCAACTTGTGATCTCTGACAAATAAATAAAATCTTTAAAAAAATACATTTTAGTTTAGAGTAATTTTTAGTCACTAACTGGAAAAACCTAAAAGCCATAAAGGAAATGATGATGCACAATTAACAACTAAATTAAAAAATCTGTTCCGAAGTTAAAATTTTCTAAATTGCAATAAATACTGAAAAAGTGCTGTCACACAGGGCTCAGCAGAAACAATCAAACCAGACATCTCTGACAGAAAAAGATCACCACGTCCACGTTCATGGCAGAGATGTAAAAGAGAAAAACGTTCTACAACCTCTGACCCCACTTCATGCAATTGAAACGGTCAACCGGAGCCCTGGTCATACTGTGGCCGCGTCATCACCACGTGCGGCCCTGTACTTCTGGTCACAGTAAGGTTTAAAAAACAAACCAAGAAAACCCTAAAACTCAGAAACCAACCAAACAAGAAACCAGAGTTTATACCTTCAAAACATTTAAAATTCAGCTTTATTCACTGCCCTGTGTTCCTGGAGCATTTGTGTGTGTGTGTGTGTACACACACACACACTCCCTCTCTCTCTCTCCCGGCTCAAGCCCCATCCACGATGCAGGCCACCCCCCCCCTCCCTGCCATGCTCGCAGCCCCTTCCTGCAAGCACTGGGCTCTCGGTCCTAACACAGCTGCGCTATAATACACACGTGTCTCCAAAATCTTATTAGGCTAAAAAAAATTACCTTAGGCCCTCGGAATGATGTGCCCAGGGAACTGTGCTGTTACTCTTTAAATCTTTCAATGTTACATCTATTTTCATAGGGAAACTTTGCCGAGACTTCAGGCAATCTCTCCGTATGGTCACCATACAGCTGTGGTCTTAATGAAGATGACTGAGGACTGACATTTCTTTGCAAGAAAACAAGAATGAGAGCCTGGTACCTCCTCTCGCAAAGTCAGGATTCTGCTCCATTTCCCAACCAGGGATCCACCCAGAGCTGAAACGCCTTCGGTTATCTGGATCTTCATTCTCCCTGTTGGCGGGCTTCCACGCTCCTCACCCAAATGCTCCAGAACCACTCTGTGATGAGCTCACAGGCCGCCATCCGAGAGCCAAGGACTCTCACGTGCCTGCGAGCTCCGAGTGTCCTGCCTTTCTTCCTTCTGCTCCCGGTCCTGGAATTGCATTTCTAAGTCCTGGGCTGTCTCCACACCTCGCTCAGGCATCCACTGACTCACTCAAACACAGTTACGAAGTACTGATGTCCCTCCCATCAATAAGCAGAAAACTAGAACAGCCTTTGCCCTATGATGGGGCTGTGATCTTGTGGACAAGACGGTTTCTAAACTGATCACATCCATCTAAAGACTTTTCATAACAGAAGGATGCACAGTGGGCTAGAATACTCTGGGGGAAGGAGTCTGGAGTAGTCAGGGAAGGCTTCTAGGAGGTGGTAATATCTGAATCTGGTCTGAAGACCAAATAAGAACTTTTCAGAAACAGGGCAGTCAGACAAGTTCCACTTTCTCCACCTTGCAAGTGCTTCTCCATCTGTACCCAAGGGAACCCCTCTAAACCGGCACTGAAAGAGAACACTGCCTAGGAGGTAATAATGCCCAGTTCCAGTCATTTCAAGGGCGACAGTAACACATCTGTTTACTTTCTGAGATTCTTTGCTCAGATCTGTGAGAGAGGGAGGAAAAAGGTGCTATCAGAGATCATAGCTAAGGCCTGTGAGGACTTAATGCCGGGAAGCCATTCTGAACACTTACTAAGGAGAGTCCTGTCCCCTCTTTGCTGAGTGTGACCCCGGCCAAGCTGCTGTACCTGCTGCATCTCCTGGTCCCTCTCCCTGATCTCAGCCACCTCGGCTGCAACTCTCACTTCACTCAGCTACCGGCCCCCATGTTACCTGATCAGAGATACTTTCCTTGACCACAATTCTATGATCTCTTAAAAAGTGTTCTTTATTTACATAGTCTCTACTCCCAGTGTGTGGCCAGAACTCATGACCCCAAGATCTAGAGTCGCACACTCCGACTGAGGCAGCCAGGGGCCCCTGACTACAGTTTTCAAAAGCCTCCCCCTTGCTGCTCTCGGTTCACCTGCTACGTTTTGATCCAGTGTCTCTGATCTGTCTCCTCCACAGAGTGCCAACTGCGTCACGGCAGGGACGTGGCCTTGCTCTCGCCGTCATACCCCGCACTCAGCACGGTGCCTGCACGCGGCCAGCGCACGGCACTTGCTGACTCATGCACAGTGGAGACTGTCGAACTGCACTGACACCCATCTCACAGGGCTCGCGAGGGGCTCCACGAGACGGGGCGAGACAAGAGAAGCACGCGCTTGCGGTCGGCATGTCACGGGGCCGCAGCTCCAGCTGGGAGCCAGGACAAAGAGAGTGGGCTCGCTGCAGGGGGAGCAGACCCCAGTCTGCAGGCCTGGGGCAGCGGGTTCTCTCCCTCAGGGGCCCAGGGCCACCCCCACGTGGTGCAGGTCTCCACGCTGCTCGGTAAAGAAATCCCCCGGGGCTGGAAACCGTACAGGCTTTCTGGGTATCAATGTAAGAGCTTCCGGGTTAGTGTGAGGCAGGCTCCTGGTGGGCCGGATGTTAGGTTTTACGGTCTCTGTGGGGACATAAATACCCACACCTGTCAGCCCAGTTCACTGAAGGGAGTAGGCAGTGGTGGGATGACCAGGGTGCGGAGCACTGCAGAGCCACTGGTGTGGTCGCGAAAGGTCCCCTAAACCTCAAGTGCTCTCCTTTGCCTGCAGTGGTAAATGACCACAGTGACAAGCACGTTAGAGTCACCGTAAGAACGGGAACACGGTGACACGGGCTCCGGCCAAAGGGACAGCTCCAGCAAGCTCACCGACTGCTGTGAGAGGGCGGGGGAAGAAGCTGGAAAACACCGTGTGTGTCGGCAGGGGCAGCTCTGAGGGCTAAGCTCAGGGACCTAAACTTTGTCCAACTGTAAATTCGAACTGCAGGTCTCTGACCAGACAGGTGCCTATTTAAATGATATACACAGGATGGCAATGCGGTTAATTAACCTGGAGGAGGGACTGCGGTCAGACCTGCGGCTAGGGGAGAGCTAGGGACAATGAAGGCCGGACGGGAAAGCGTGGGTGGCAGAGAGAGGTAAACCCCGATGTTCGAGGATGTCCGTTGCTAAAAGCTCTGAAGTTCAAAGCCTGAAGCAGGGAGGACACGAATTAAAGGGAACCAGGAGAACTGAAGGAGCCGATGTGAAGGGTTTCGGAGGACCTCATCTGAGCCGCAGTCCCGATACACCTGACAGGGCACCCCTGCTCTCGCTTCAGCGTGGGCTGGGGAGCACACTGGCCCCCATGGGGCTGGTGCACATGCTCGTGACCCAAAGCATGACGGCGTGGAGCTCTGAGAGCGGCACAGCTGGCCCCGATCTCACCTGTTCTAGACGGCACACTGTGGGTCATCCCAGGGCGCCGGCCGTCCTCTCCGCGGAACCCAGGCCTGCTCAGGGAGTGACTCCTCTGCCACGCTCACCACTTTAGCGCAGGCAGCTTTTGTCTGTGCAAATGGATCACAAACTCCCTGAGGGCCCTGCCCCATGGTGGCCCAGCCCCGCCGCTGGGTTTGGAGAGCACACCCGTGAAGGCAGCATACCGGCATAAAGGACTATTCTTCCAGAACGTGCTGGCAAGCCCACAGCCCACCAGACATCTGACCGGCCAGGGCCCCAGCTCGAGTACCCAGAATGTTCTCCAGCTCGTTAGGGAGTGACCACAGTGCTCTGGCACATCTGTCCCACAGCTCATCACTAGAGTCTTTGCCGAGTGTATAAAGCTGGGCATGAACACTTCTTGAGAGAGTGTTGTGGGGTGTTCGTGCACAGTAAAAAATCAGCAATTACATTTGGATGCTGGAACACTAGGGAGGAATATAGTCATTGACCTGGCAGAAGCATAAAACTAAATTTCAGAAAAAATTAACTCAAGGGAAATCAAAAGAATAGGAATTAGGTTTCTTCTGAGTCACATTATTAGACACTGGAGTTATTAGGAAGCTGCTGTTGTAGAAACGTAGCACAGAGCTCAGACTGGACTGTAGATGTGTGTGTGTGCATGTATGTACACGAACGTGCACACACATGCATGTCTGTGTGTTGCGTTCACGTGTGCACACATATGTGTGTCTGCATGCTGTGTTCACGTGTGCACACACATGCGTGTCTGCATGGACGTATAAAAGACACCAAACTTGGGTCCACAGAAGATGCTTCCCGTTCCTGCTTTCCTCATTTCCCACATTATTCAATGGGGGAAAATGGCATATATTTTTTGAAAACATACGAAGGAAAGCACACCATACTCATGACCCCAGCAAAGAATAGTTAACATACTGCCTGTGCCAGTATCTTAACTATATCTCTTAAAAAAGCAATATTCAAACATGACTTGATGTTAATTGTGAAAAACAGAAACCACTGAAAAACATTTTGCATTTTTTGAACTCAGAACAACAATAAATACACCAAGTACACACTGTTACATTCTAGGTTGCAAAGATACATTATAGCGGCAGGCTCCCGAGTGAGAGCATTCACCTGAACAGGATCAACATAGCATCACAACTGAAGCGAAACTCGCAATTCTATATGGTCTTGGAAGAAATCCAGTATTACACATACGTCTTCTCTAGGGAAAATCTGTGAACCACATTTAAACCTGTTTAATGACGTTAAAATTCAGGAGCTTTGGATCATCAGACTGCTTAGCTTTCTAAGCTATTCTAGGAAGAGCCATCACAACCGAGAGGCCCCTCCGGCTACAGCACTGTGAACGTTTCCGCGGGGCAGCTGGCCGGCTGGGGCTTTCCGGGGGGACCTTCTCACCTGACACAGAGACCGCGTGTGTCCGCACGCCTTGCTTCTCGCTGTTGGCCGGCCTGAAACAGAGAGGAGCAAAGCCGTGAGCGCCTAGAGTCGGGACCACTCCGTTTCTCACGGAGACCACCCACTTTCAAGGATCATTTTTAAGATGAAGCACTACTGCCCGAGGCACTTAAAATAACCAGACCGCGCTACTGTTCTAGAAGTCAGGAATCACAACAGGCAACTGGAGGAACGCCAAGCGGCTCCGAGAAAGCCACTCGTGCTAGCAGTTTCCGCCCTACACCTCCACTCCGCGTCGCTGGGTATGTGGGTCCGGTCAAGCTTTACACTGCGATATGAGACTGCAGGGGACCGGCCTGCGCTTACGAAGCAGAGGGAAGAGACACCCAGAGCTGGAATCACACTCTAAAACAGAATGTGAGACCCTGGAGGGTCCCCGGCCCTTCTTCAGGTCACAGCACGCAAAGGGCCGGCAGGACACTGGTAACTGTTCTCATTATTTATCTACCGAAAACAAGTAAGCCCCGTTTACCTGGTTACTTGTTTCATGCAATGGCCCCACAACAGGTGTGTTTTACATATTCACCCACATAAAGTAAAATTTTGGCCAAAAGTCTTAGCGACACTTAAAATACAGAATTATAGCTCCGTTTTAAACTTTTAGAAAGCACAAAACACAGAGAAAGTAAAGGAACCCCAGACTCTTGAGATGCCAGAGCCGCCTCTGACGTTTTCATGGAAGACTCCTTCCAGGTCCTTAGGCGTGCACTACAGAAACGCTGAACAGAAAATGGTTCTAGCACATAGAATGGACCCTGGGAAACAGGGGACCCGAGAGCAGACCCCTCGAGAGCAGGAACATCCCGTACGTGGTCATGGGGCCTCTGTGGTCAGGGATCTCAGCACAGAGCCATGGGAGCCGGCTCCTTTTACGGAGTTCTCTGTGCATCTGCGATCTCATGATCTCTGAGGCTGAACCAGAGCTGCGGCGGGACACGTCAGCGGCTCCAGCTCCACGGCCCCTACCAGACTCCCTGCAACTCCCCAAACCGGGCGCACTAAGAAGTCCAGGTGCGCGCTCCCGAGAGCAGGCCGGGCCGGTCGCCTCCACACTCCGCAGCCCGTGGTCTCCAGGGACTGTGGCCACTCAGCCTGCCCAGCACTGCCTGCCACCAACGGCCACCACAGCGTTTGCTGCTCTATGATTTATGGCCATGGCGCCCTTTCAAAGGTCGCTTCTTTATTCAGTGTTTCTAGCGTCTGTTGCCACTTCTGACCTACTATACTCTCCATCCACTTCTGTACCTAGGTTTATGATTCTGTTTATGACTCTGTTTATGATTCCATTTTAATCCTCAAAGTCATCTCTCACAGATTTTCTACAGTTGAAGATATTCTGGGCTTAAGTTTCTGGCCTAACGTGGGACACTTATGAATATCTATTTAACATTACTGAGTTTGGGAAACACGCTGCCTGAGAGCTGAAAGCGAGCTGCTTTGGCCCATCCCTCCCCCGCCCACACAGCTACGGGGTACCCCTCGCACACCAGACACTCCCCGGTCAGGTCTGTGATGCCACATGACCCTGGCTGACCACGTGGCCCCAGGGGCATGGATAAGCAAAAAGGCAGTTCTGCGAGTGTGATAAGTCCTCCGGCAGGGAAGACGGTGTTATGGGGAAGCACCCGGGGGTGCCCTCCAGGACTGGACGATCGTGGGAGGTTTCTAGAGCCTGGAAAGCAGAGCAGGGCCAGGTGAGGTTACAGACACTGGAGTCGAGGGGCCTGGAAGCGAAGAGCCTGGTGGCACAGAAAAGGGGCGTTTACTTCGGCAACTAAAGGAAGTTCGACAGAGCCAGGAAGGTCAGGAGTGGTGATGAAGCACCCCCAGAGGGGCCGGGGGGACCCGAGGTCGGGTCTGGCCCGCGGGCCCAAGGATGCTGGCCTGTACCTGCAGGGCTCCAGCAACGCCTGCAGAGTCGTGAGACCGTTCCGGCCCCGGAACACTTGGCACTGGGCTGTGATGCTTATTTACCCATGTGTCTGCGCTGCCCAAGTTTAACTTTCATTTGGTGCCCGGTCCCTCGCACACTGGCTGACCCCAGAGAAGTTACTAAGTAAGTTCTTCTGGCATCACTGCCCAATTCTTTTTACTCTTATAGATCAACACATCTACTACGAAATTTATGATAGAAGCAACTTAAGAAATGAACTTAAATTACTTGTTTACTTTTCTCACTTGTGAAATGGCCAGAATGGCACCAGTTCTTAGGTTCGTACAAAGGAGAGTATAAACCATCAACAGTACTGTCCCCGGTCCTGTCACTGGGACGGGTCCTCTGGCCACCCAATGAACTTAAGGTACGGGGAAAGTCATCTTCACTTCTGGTTAACCCTAAATACATAACACAATTTACAACTGATTTGACGTCTTCCTGGAAATACTTGTTTTCTACCTCCCTAGTCATATACAGAGAAATTTGGTGGTTCAGCCAAATGAGAAATAAAGCACGGTGATTGCTTGACAGTTTCCAACACGACTAAGTAACAAAATGCACAAGGCAGCACTTACTTTGGTATCGATGGCAAAGCCCGTTCGCCTTCTGGAGAAAGAGAGAGAGAAAGAGAAAAATGAGGTTCCCATTTTTTTTGAAAAGATTATGTGTAGCAATCAGAGAACAAGTGAGTCTTAGTCGAAAATTTAATAAGGAAATTATACCATGTATCTTAGGCTTCATGGTTCATTTTCAGTGTTTACAACGCACGTGAACTGACTGGAGGTGCCTGCTGTGCGGACGGTGCTGCCCAATCACAGCGCAGCCCTGGGGCACTAGGTGGGTGGAGATGGACCTCCCAGGAGACCCTGTAAGATGAAGGACCTCTTCCAGTCAAAGTCAACATTCCTTTACAGCAAAGGACAGGCCATTTGTCCTTGGACAACAACCCTCAGTAGGAGCAACCCCGAGACCCGTCTAGGGAAGCACAACTACCAGGAAAACAAACCCCCGGGATGGAGGCAGAGGGACTGAGGCACCAGCACCACGGGGGAAGCAAGTCTGCCTGCAGCACATGACCCGGGGGGGGTCACCTCCCGCCCGTCACGGGGCTGGGCTCCTGGCTCCCGGCAAAGGCTCCTGCTGCTCTCACCCCAGAGAAGCATAGGACTCTGGTGGTTGACGGAGGCATGCTCTCCCTGCCCTCCTTCCAGAAGCAGGAAGCACAGATCCCCCAGGTCAGTACCTTCAGTCCATATACATCTCACAGGCACCTAACTAATCCCTTCCTCTAATCCTTCCCCGAGCTAAATTACTACCAGGACAATCTTCCCCTGATACAAACCCATCAACTCATTCCCTTAGTTAAAATTGTCATGTCTCTCACTGGCTTTAAGATTTTATTTTTAAGTAGAGTCTACACCTAATGCAGGACTCGAACTCATAACCCCGAGGTTGAGAGTCGCATGCTCTGCTGACTTGAGCCACAAGGACACCCCCTCGATGGCTTGTGAGAAGAAATGTAAGCGCATCTGCGTGACCCACAAAGCGCTGCTTCATTCTGCTGGTACAGAACAGTGGCCCGCCTCTGTCTTCGGGGTGCTGCCAACCTACCACCCACCTCTCTGATGCCTGCCCAGGCAGCCGTTAGAGTCACCCGGCGCCATCTTGACTGCTGTCTGCAGTTCTGCTCCTTGAACTTGCCCTAGAACTCAGTGCCAAGAGCTCTCTGCCTCCAGAAGTCACCTTTGTCCTGTCTCCCCAGTCTTGTTCTGCACTGTCCCCTGGTGCCCGGTGACTGCATTCCATACTTCCCTGAACACACCATGCTGCCTGCACATTCCAACCCTCAAGAGAAGCTCTTCCTTCCTGTAGAAAGACCTACCCCTCCATTTCTCCAAGCTCAGTTCAGTGGGGGACGGACTAGAGGGGCGGTGGGGATTTGGGAGGGCACTTGTTATGACGAGCACTGGGTGTTTTGTGTAAGAGACGATTCACTGAATTCTATTCCAGAAACCAATATTGCACTGTATGTTAACTAAAATTTAATAAATAAATAAATAAATAAATAAATAAACGATATAATATTAAAAAAAAAAAATAAAGGCAAGCTCCATTCGAGCACAGCATGAGCTCCAGGGAGCCCTTCCTACAGCCCCCGAGGTGGATCTGGCGGTGCCCCTGTGCTTCTGCCTTGTGCCGGGCACTTCCAGGATCAGAGCACTCGAAGGTCGGACTTAACCTGCACACAGGTGGCTCTAACACCCCGCAGGGCTCCCGGCACTCAGGAGCTTCTCAGACCACCGCTTGGTAACTGAGAACTCAGTGAGCCTTGGACCTCATGTGGGTGACTCTTTCTGAATGACAGAAACATTCTGTTTCTATGAAACAGAAGTCGGACTGTCCGGTCTGCAGGGACAGTGGGGAGGCATGACTAGTGCAGAACCCAGACCACTACCTCATATGCCACCACAACTGCACCCACACGGCCTGGCTCTGACTTCCTGACATCCACATTTCAAGCAAAATAACCGAGTCACGAAGGCCAAATGTGGAGTCACTAGAAAATCCTATCATTAGCTGACCACCATGAACATTCCAACCACGCCTTGCCCACACCACCACTGCCGGTTAGTAACAGCCTTGCCTGTGACACACCAGTGTGGCCGCTAGCTGTCTGCACTCTTTGTTGCAATGTCTACTTCCTGGAGAGAAAAGAGACCCGTTCATAAACACTTGGTTCCCAGAGACTTCCTAAGCGGCTGGGCAGGGGCAGAAAGAGGCAGAAATGAGCTGGTTACCAACGGAGCATCCCGAGAGTACGTCTTCAGGAAGCGGAAAGTCACCGATCACGGAGAGCAACGGCGACACACACCAGCAGCAGCAGTTATAAAACTCAGCACTCACTGACTGAAATGCCTGGTTCCCGTGTTAATGTTTAACATTCCCTTAAATTTAGAAGCTGAATGCCTAACATACGATTTCACGTGTCATTCCCACGGCAAGTATCTTATTTTCTGGAGTAAATCCTTTAGGAATTAGGATGTATCCACAAATGTAGGCTACAACCTACATTTAACTTCTAATTTTTGAATAAAAGTTTTTATCTGTTTTTTAAACTGAACAATGCAGGCTCCCTGTAACCATCTCCGTCATAAAGGTGCGTACTGTGGGGAGGACAAGGACGCGCCGAAGGCTCCTCGCTCGCTTCAGACACATCTCCTCCACCTCCCGGAGCTCCCCCCGTCCACTGTCGGTCACTGGGCTGCCCTGACTTCCGACCGCGGACTTGCGAACACACACACACAGTTTGGCTACACATGTGTGTCTTTTAGCGCGGAAAGAGCGCCCCTGATGGTTTCCAGCTGTGCCGCACTCTCCGTGGGCAGCACGCTGCCTCCTTCAGGGACCACTTCCCACCATGTGGACACGGGCAGTTTCTGGTTTTGAGCTGGTTTCACACTGCAGAGTGAACACCCTGGGCTGGTCTGGTTCTGCGGGAGGATTTCTAGAAGGCAGACAATGGGCAAAGGCGCCCCTGCCACACTGGCCGCCATCACCTCCCACGGACACCGACTGTGCAGGCAGGTCTTCCCAGCCCCGCCGAGGATGGGTTGGAAGATCAGTCACTTCACCAGACCAAAACCAGAGAAGGCGCTCTGTTGTCGCTGGTGCCCTGCTTCCTGTGCATCTGCGTGTCCGCTCTCCTACAAGGGGCCCGTGTGCCCACTGGCTCATCTCAGCGAGCGAAGAACACGCGAGAAGGGAGATCTGGACTCCTTGCTGTCTGTGTCACCGATGTTCTCCCTCCTATGTCTCAGCTTTAAAAGAATGTTTCTTTCACTGACAGAAGTGCTCTCATGTTTACACAACCCGCCTGTCAGTTCTGGTCTAGCTCCTCTCCGGGCTGTGACATCTTGGAAGCGTGGGTCCCCTCCCTCACAGGTGCAGGCTCGTTATCATCCCGCATACAGGAAATTCCCTGAGGAATGAGATTACGACCCTATGTTAACTTGCATAATTCTCTCCTCTGAGGGAAATCTGACTAAAATTGAAAAACTGCCACTGAACTTTCTTGGACGGTGTAGGCTAGCTAACGCCCTACAATAAGGGCCAAGGTCATTCAGCAACTCTGGAGGAACTTGGCTCAGGATATCTTGCTATGTATGGCTCTAATTCTGTTGTCTGTCCCAGTAAAACCACCATTAAAAGTGCTGTGTGAGTGCAACATAATTGTGGCGGTCACAGAATGAATCAGGTGCACCTGAGCACACGCAGAGCTCACAGCAGAACCTGTGGATCACGTAGAACAGGTGTCTCTGTTGTGCACGTAAACATGTATATGCTGCTTACCACGTAACAGTTTATAGTCTAGAGAAGACACACGGGCGTATCTGTGACCGCACACTGCCAGGGAAGTGGAGCACTGCACTGTAGAGACGTGTTCAATTTATTAGACATTTCAAAAAAATCTAAATTAAAAAATGCTCATGTGCTCTTGTCCACAAGTATTTCGGACTATAATCCACTAAAAATGTTTGACTTGAAGTACATCTCCACTGGGCAGTAGAGCTTTGCTTAGGTATCCAGGATAGAAGTTGTGTAAATAAATTAACATGCTGGGACTGAGAACAGGGTAAGTAAATTATCGAGTCTAGTATCTCATTCTGTAAAGACAACATAAAATTGCTAAGCGCACCCTACTAGGATTTTATGAGAAGCGTTTTTCCCTTGTGCTCTAGTCAGACGCATGAAGAACTTAATGCCTCTCAGTGCACAAGATGTGATATCATGATGTTTATCCCTAAGGGGGGGGGAAGAGCCAATTGAAAACTAGCACAGGAAGGTGCTGAAGTTTCAAACATGGCAAGGCTGGTATATTCAGTGCTCAATGTCTCAATGTTATTTTTGTGTGGACAGACATACTGATTAGGAACATTTGGTAAATTAGGATAAAAATTGTTAAATTATTTACTAAAAAGGAGACAGGCAATATGTCACATTGAACACTTTCACAAAATACTATCTTCAGGGAAAGGAATTTTCCTGAAACATTTAAATAAATTTTGCAAGGTTATACCCGTGCTTGAAGCACAAGATGAAAAATCAGGAGTTCATGTCTGCACGAGTTTTAACTGAGAGAAGCCTTTAGACCTTTCTAAAAGCAACTTTGTTACTACATTCCATACAAAGAAAGCTACTATAAATCGAAATATACACTATATTTTAGAAAAGAGTAGGTTTTACTGGTGTGATCGTGGTGTCACACGGTTTTTACTCGATCAAGCGTGTCCCAGAAGCCACACGCCGACTGGCCTCAGGCTGTGGCTTCAACTACTGTCTTCGGAGCACAGCACGAGACTAACTTTGAAGCAAACGTCCCGGGGGTTCCTCTGCTTCACACGGCTCCCCACCGGCCCCCGCCTGCTCCCTCCGCCCGTTCCGTCAGCGCAGCGCACCGGGCAGCCGGCAGGCCGGGCATCCTGCCGCGTCTCTACCGGTCTCCCGGCTCCTCTCCAGGCTGTGTACACAGCACTCAGCCCCTCGGGACCACGCTCCTGGGAGGGTCCTGGTCACGGGGGCAGTCCTCCAAGGACCCTCGGTCTCCCTGCCCCAGAGTGGGCAGCTCTGTGGACCCGCCTCCCAGGCCTTAAAGCAGGTGACCTTCTGTGCGGATGGGGACGGTCAGAGTCCAGGTGCACACGGAAGGTCGGGCTCACAGGCCGGCAAGTAGCCACGGGGACAATGCGGACATGACGGCTGCCGCACGTGCAGCACGGCTCCAGCCCTTACAGAGGTGAAGTCATTTACCCGCCCCAAACCATAAAAGAGAGGCGGCGGCGCTCCGTGTGTGGGACAGCGGGAGACCCGAGCACAGGAAGGGTCAGCGATTCACAGGTAGCCGCTCAGAGGACCTGCGATTTGAACCTACAAACGGATACATTGCTAAAGCCCAGATTTTTCCTGCTACCATGATGTTATTATCCTGCCGGGAACACTGCTTGATTATTTCAGAAATCCAAATCTTCCGAAACAGCCCTTCGCAGGGCCTTGCAAGAACGCCACGTCACTTCTGAAGTGACACAGCCTTGCTTCTGGGACAAGTATTCATTCTAATCACTGATCTGACATCACGACTTAGAACTAATTTTGTTCTGTGCTCTAAGCTTTTGAGATCTATAAGAAAAAACAGATACTTTATTTTACATGAGTTACAAAGGATACCTGAAAACAGACAAACATCCAAAACATTGTCCCGAAAGTTTATGTACAAACACTGCCAGCACTAGACGGCACTCCAGCGTGTTGCCCGAACCCAGCAGCCTGAACCCAACAGTGTTTTCCTGTGGCTCTTCTAGTCAAACCCGGCTCAGAGGCTGCGCCCTGCCCCACTTCCCCCAAAAAGCAAGAACATAGACATAATGGGCTGAATTACTCATCTGGTCTTCAGAGTCGTCTGAAAGAAGGAGTAGAGGCTTTGGGGTGAGCTCGCCTAACAGCTCCCTCGGGGCTGCTCAAGCAGAAGCAGGACCTCACCTTTCTGGGGTCTGATGATAAAAGACTGTGTGGCCCCGTTCACCAGCCGGCAGTACCCATCTATCAAGTCCGCCATATTCTCGGCGATGGTTAGGGACGGCGCTGTCACTGTCAGAGGCTAAAAGGGGAAAAGACCAAGAGAGAAGCGTTATTGTTCTCTGCAGTCATCAAAGGGGCAGCTGCACTGTGACATCAGAACTCTAGATACACTTGGAAACAGAAGAGTGACAGCGACACAGATTTGTCATAAAGTTGGCGTGAAAAAGGAAGTTTGATATTTAAGGACGTTATTCCTAGAACATGTGACAGAAGGCGGCCCAGACAAAAACAAAAAAAATCACTTAAAACTGAGATTCATTTTCTAGAACTGAAGGAGGCAAAAAAAAAAAAAAAAAAAAAATTATTTCCCTTCAGAGTGTCTGGCCCCTCGGCACATCTAATTAAGGGAAGAAGTTAAAGAATTAGTGTATTTCAAGTGTGGCCTATTTTAGAAACTAAACATGGAGTACATTTTTATCAATTATCCATCATCATTTTTCTAGCATTAAAGACAATTACTAAAATCTCATTATTTTTAGCATGCATAGCATGTTTTGCCTCAGAGGTCAGAAATCACTGTTTTCACTATCAGACCTACAGTTCTGATAAACTTCCTTAAGACTGATCACTAGCGATTGCCCGGGAGATGGTCAGAGCTGTTCCTTCCTGCCGGACTCAGGGATGCCCTCGTCCGAGCAGTATCCCGTCCCCGCTCAGCCTCGGACACACCTTCCCGGCGCTCGGCTCTGTGTTCGGAGTTCTGGCCACGGTGGGGCAGAACAAGAACGTTACGGAGATGCTGTCAGGAAATTTTAGCTGGCAACAGTTTCCGTATTTCAGGGTTTCATAAATTCACCTCGGAGAATCAAAAATGCACTTCCTAGAGCCTCAGAAATGTCATGGCTCCCAAGGCAGAAAGAACAAGTGACAGATAAACCCATCTGAGGAAAGGCTGTCGCCCCAAAGACCACGGGTGGTACGCGGCACAATGAGGGGTCCGAACGCGTGCTGTGTGCCACCATTCCCGTCGTTCCGACTCCTCAATACAGAAGCGTCCTCTGCCTGTTGATCAGAGAGGGTCCCCTGATGCACAGTTGCCAGGTGACACCCTATCTGGACCGGGCCACGCTGCCTGTGGACTAAAAGCGCAGGCCCCAGGAGGCGCCCCATCTCCACCACTTGGGCAGGGCCTCCTTGGCCGTACACTGGGGACAAAGGATCTCAAAAAACTTCTTTCGCTGGGTTCTGAGAATGACCCATGTCGCTCCTGGCTCCTGTGTTGAGCGTCGAAGTGGCGGGGGACCCAGCCGGCAGGAGCTGCTAGCCGGTGACCCGGCCCGGCAGGCACAGCAGTCTGGGAACAACACCGCTGACCCAGGGGACCTGTGTGTTCACATGGTCCTAAGAGGCTGAAGACCATGGCAGTTCACAGGACTCTTCAACCACCCTGATGTGCGCCTGACCGGCTCTTCCGTCTGTCACCTGCTCTACTCTGGGGGACATGCACTCATCACTACTGGAAACAGAGCAGGAGCACGTGTGAGGAAGCTGGGGTTGCTAGGGCGCGCGGAAGCCGCATCCTTACCTCGGGCGCACCGGCGATTTTCAGCTGCAGCATCCCTTTCCTGTCCTTGTCTTCACTGTTCGAGTATTGAATGGTCTGCACTTGATTGAAGTCGGCCAGATGTGTGGGCTTGGGAGAGAAAAGGCAAACCTCTTGGGACCCCAGAAAAGGACTGTCCGGTCCTGTGTGACCCTCTCGCGGTGCCCACCCCGCCGCACTCTCCCGAGGGCCTCCTCCCAGGGACCGTGTCCATCAGCCCCAGCGGGGTACTCGCCTCCTTCAGAGCAGTCCTGGGACAGCCAGAAACCGTCTGCTCGCTGCCAGTGAGGGACGGGCCTGCTGTCTGCTGCTAATGACCGAGCAGGAGCACTCCGGCTGTCAGAGCCGGCCGGGGAGTCCCAGGCCCCAGAGAAGGAAGGAACGGAACCAAGTCCAGGACGTGACTCGCCTTGGGGGGAGCCGCGTGTGGGTCGTGCCCCTTTTCCACAGGGAGGGACCTGGCGCACTCCCAGCGTACCCTGAACTAGAGCGCATCTCTGAGTGTAACGGCACCACAGGGGTGGCAGGTGTCCAAAGGACCCTTCCCAGAAGCGCATGCCAACAGAGACTTCATTTCTCCAAAACACATGCCCATTTGTCCCTTACCCTCCCAGCAGCTCATGACGAAGGTTTGCTGTGATGATTCCCACACATTTATTCACAGCAATTACCCCGATCGCGGCCTCCTTCTGTCTCAATGCCAAGGGCGGGGCCTCTCCCACCAAGTGCTCTACTCAGCCCAAATTCTGCCACTGGGACCGAGCTGGACTACGGTGCAGAAAGTGGCTCACTGGGACGCCTTGGTGGCTCAGTCATTTAAGCGTCTGCCTTCGGCTTGGGTCATGATCCCAGGGTCGAGGGACAGAGCACCGCATTGTGCTCCCGGCCCACAGGAAGCCTGCTTTTCCCTCTCCCATCCCCATGCTTGTGTTCCCTCTCTCGCTGTGTCTCTGTCAAATAAATGGATAAAATCTTAAAAAAAGAAGTGGCTCACAGGGGCGCCTGGGTGGCTCAGTTGGTGAAGGATCTGTCTTCAGCTCAGGTCACAATCCCAGGGTCCCAGGACTGAGCCCCATGTAGGGCTCCCTGCTTGGTGGAGAGTCTGCTTCTCCCTCTGTCCTCCCCCCCGGCTTGTGTGCATGCGTGCTCTCTCTCTCTCTCAAATAAATAAATATCTTTAAAAGAGAGAGAGAGAAAGCTTCCGTTCACATCAGAACATCTTCACAGCTTTGCGTTCAGGCACAGGTGTGCTCTGGGAGGCCTTCGGACGGGAGCCCAGGGCAGGCCTCCAGTTTCCCACTCTAAGATGCCCCAGCAGCAGGCGGCTCAGCCCCTGTGCCTACTCCCCTCTCTCCACCTCTGTGCCATCTGCCTGCGCGGGGTTCCCTCCTCCTTCCCTGACTGTCTTCCACAGTTCCTTTGGCTTCTCCTCTACTCCATGGCTAAATCATCAAGGGCCACAGGACTCTGTGCTGGGCCCATCCTTCCCGTAAGCCGTGGCAGCCCAGCCCCGTGGTGCAAGTAGCATCCCCAGCCCCGAACCGGGACACATATCCAACCGCCGGTGTGACACCCCCACGTGGACATCGGGGCCAGACTGCGAACAGCACAGTCACGGGATCTGCTCTCAACACCGGCTCCCTCTCAGGCCTCCCCAGCACAGCAACAAGCGTCACCATTCAACCCTGTTCCTGAGCCGAGAGACGGCGGCATCCCCGCCGGCTCCTTCCCCTCCTCCCCGACCCAGCCGGCTCCACACTGGAGTCTGCGGTTTCCTTCCACCTTCCCAGCTGTCCCTCTGGTGCCATCGACCCTGCAGCTGTCGCCCTGGACCCGTGCCTGGCCCCCTCACAGACCGCCCCTACCTGGAAGCCAGGGCCGCACCTCACAGTGGAAGTCCGGTCTGACAGCCCCTGCTTCAACGGGCACGACGCCGGCAGAGGAAGCAAGCGCCCACCCAGCGTGCCCTCCGCCTGCCGCTCGGACCCGACTTCCCATCATGAGCTCGTCTTGATCAGACGCACTCTAGTCTTCCCAGGGCGCCCTCAGGCCCCAGACAGCTGTTTCTGGTTGGCTGAAGAGTGAGGGAGGCAGATGTGGACCATGGCCGTGAGACATGATATAACGCACAGAAAATCCCCTCACAACGAAAACTGTCCTATGTCCTGAACAGCTTTCCAAGATCCTGGTGTGTATTCATGTTGGTGAGAAATCAGACTCTAGAACCCAAGTCTTCTTTAAAACACAACATATGCTCTGCACTCAACTTTCCAGGAGCACAACTTGGGTGTAATTTAGGTGTAATTAATGATTTTGCTATCTCTGGAATGTTAGGATGAGTTGCTCACCATTTAGGAAAATGACATTACAGAGGGCAATGATTGTTTGGTATCCGAGCTGCCGACCCCATGTGCACATGCGTCTGTAACAGAGGAGATGAGGCTCCTTCTAACCAGGAATCGACTGCTATTAGGCTGGTGAACCTGAAATGACGGACATCTCAGCTAATCTCGGTAAATGATTATGTTACCATATTTTATTAACTTATAATTTAAACATTTTTTTTCAAAGCACAGTGAGAAACTCATCAAGGAAATTATTATATTCCTTTTTTTTAAAACCTACAGTGTTTCTGCCTCACTCTGACACGCCCCCCAAGGCTGGTCACCTGGAAGCCCTTGTCGCTTCTGCACACTGTGTGTGAGGGAGGACTCGCAGCGGCCCTCTCGGACGAGCGCGCCCAGTCCTCAGCTCTGTCCCTCCTCTAACGGCTGTTGGTCTCTGAGCTGAAATAGACGTTTTGGAATTATTATGTTCACAGCATATTCTGTGATTTTATTTCAAGTTACCAAAAGGCTCTTAAAAAATATCTGTTATGGGGCACCTGGGTGGCTCAGTGGTTAAGCCTCTGCCTTCGGCTCAGGTCATGGTCTCAGGGTCCTGGGATCGAGCCCCACAAGGGGCTCTCTGCTTGGCAAGGAGTCTGCTTCCCCATCTCTCTCTTCCTGCCTCAATGTCTACTTGTGAGCTCTTTCTCTCTCTGTGTCAAATAAATACATAGATAAAATCTTAAAAAAAAAATCTGTTATAGAGGTATCTGGGTGGTTGAGTCATTATGCATCTGCCTTCAGCTCAGGTCATGATCCTGGGGTCCTGGGATCAAGCCCATTGGGCTCCCCACTCAGCGGGAAGCCTGCTTCTCCCTCTCCCACTGCCCCTGCTTGTGTTCCCTCTCTCGCTGCGTCTCTCTGTCAAATAAATAAATACAATCTTTTAAAAAAAATCTATTACAAAGAAGACAGGGTTGGGAGGGAAGCACAGTGACCAGCCCTCCGAGCAGTACAGCAGACACTCCCCACCCGGCTAGGCCCTCGCTCACGGTCACGGTATTTCTGCTGTCCGTGTTCTTTCTTCTATCTGCTCTCACAGACAGACTGACCGCGCCATGCGGGGAGCTCGTGGGGGACACCCATCTCAGCCACCCCTTATCGCCAGGAAGGAGGGCCGCGCCTGGGACGTGAGGGAGTGAATGCGTGACTCTGAGAACTGCCGAGGCGCAGGGCTCTGTTCTAAGTACCAGGAGGAGAGCAGCGAAGCAGGGCAGCGTGAGCCCAGACATCAACAGTCGTGCAGGAGGCATGGCATTGCGACTGCGGTAAGGACTGCAGCAAAGCACCCGACGGTACTGTCTGAAACTTGCCCTGTTTTGTTTGGGGAAGGGTGGGAGGAAGTGATGAGGCCCAAAGGAAGGCAGGCCCCAGGAAGCCAGGACTGCGCAGACTTCCCTCTGCACTGGGCCCCGGCTGCCGGCTCGCTGCCCAGCACCAAAGAGCTGCACACACATGCGTGACCTGGCCAACGTGACACCCCGGACGAGGCAAGCAAGTCATTCTGACGACCCGGAGAGAGGGCGAGTGTGTGCACAGGAGGCCACAGAGCGCGGCCGTCTGGTCCGGCTGGCTGCTGAGGCCAGTCTGCGCTGAGCTGTGACGGAGCGCAGGACACACGCCACCTGAGAAGACTCACGGTGATAAGGGACATGAAAGTCCCACAGCCTCTACACGGATGACGCCCTGAAATGACGGTAACTGGGACGGACTGGGACACAAAAGATACGTCACTGAAATTCATTTTTACCTTCCAAACTGGGCTGCTAGACCACTGAAAAGTCCAAGGCAGCTTGGACCTGTACTGGGCTGCACTGGCAAGGGGGGGACCCGAAGTCGGGAAAGTTGATAAGGACTCGGAAGTACCAAGGGGCTCCACTGGGCCCCCGGTGGAGGCTGGGCAGGTTCTGGGGCGCCGGCGGGGGCTGCAGAGAGCACGGGAGGAGCCCAGGCGGTGCACTCAGAGCAGCTCGGCTTCGAGCAGCGGCGCTCACCAGGGGCTCAGCGGCCACGTGCCAAGAACGTGTGCAACAGAGCAAAGAGGAAACATGTGGGCTGCCTGGCGGGCACAGGGACGGGAATACAGGCTCGAGGGAGGACATTTTTAGGATGAGAGAAATTACACATTCTTCTATGCTGACAGGAACGGCCAGTAGATTGGAAGCATTTACTGGTGCAGGAAAGAGAGCAGAGTCGGGGTCGCTCCGCAGCCAGGAGCGGTCTTACCGGAAGCGTGACGCTCACCCACAGAAGGCCTGGCCCTGGAGGGCAGGTGTGGTAGGCAGAAATACAGGCAGGACAGAGTGTACAGGCACTTCCCGGGCTCTATCCTCACCACCCCATCCGTTTCCGTCTACTTTACACAACAAGCAACTTCCACTTCAGAGGACAGAGATCCTCATAGTTTCTAAGAGAAAACAGACTTTTTTCCCCATAAAAA
Organism: Mustela nivalis; assembly: GCF_964662115.1. Lineage (NCBI taxonomy): Eukaryota > Metazoa > Chordata > Mammalia > Carnivora > Mustelidae > Mustela > Mustela nivalis. The sequence continues at coordinate 2,938,439 of NC_139021.1, read as the reverse complement.
TTGATTAAAAACCACCAGGTACTTGGCCATAAAAAAGACAGGAACACATTCACTAGAATTAACCTGTGAAAAACCTGCCTCTGCTCATCAGCCAGGAACGGGAGAAATGGTAACAGTGAGACCCAAACCTCAGAGCGGCCTGAAACGTAACATGCTCCTAGATAATGCTACGAGAACGAGAAAACTTCAAGCTGTACGGAAATACGACAGAAGGAGAACACACCCGCGGACACTGACAAGACATGAAAGGTTGTGCGAGAAAATGGCCTCCAGAGTAACTGGAAAGAAACGCCCAAAGGGAACAGCAGGAGGAAGGCTGAAGTCAAGCGAACGAGATGGAAACAGGGTCTGCTGAGATCGATGCCGACACGGAGGGAAGGGACAGCAATGCCATGCCCCTGATTTCTGCGCCTGCCCACTAAGAGCCGCTGTGACACACCCACTGCCCGCACAGCTGAGCGCGCCAAACCCCCCAGATGCGTGGCGGCCCGAGACCAGGCGCAGGACTAAAGTCACCGGAGAGAGGACGAGAGAACCCCGAGACACTGCTCCCTGGTGACCCTGACAACACGGGAGGCAGAGGATGTGCTAATGGAACGCGAGTTACAGCAGGCAACAGGAGGGGGACACCCCAAACTGCCGTGCTGCTGCGGGAGGCATGGGAGGGGCGCAGGCATGATCTTATTCATGACTTCATTGTCTGACCAATCTGTCAGGTGGCTGAAATGATTACGGACACTTTACTACCGAGGAAACATGAGCCAGTGGCGGCAGGATGGGGCCGAAGTCACACAAAGTCACACGAAGTCTCACACTCACGTGAGAGTGAGTCAAGGTGGAAACCGTGGCTGCGGCCTCCAGAGCCGGCCTCCCTTACCCACATTCAGGGCCCCATTGTGACCTCACCAGAGGACTCGAGGTGGAATCCAGGGTGGGTTAAAGGCTCACATGTATAACGGACAGAGACAACCCTACAAGAAAACCCAGGAGACCACAGATCGCACCTAAAGGCCGGGACGTGACAATCTGTAAGCAGTGAACACACATACGGCCACGGGCTGCCCGCAGAGCTCACACCGACGGCCACCCTTGCCACCGGTACAGGATGGCTCCAGCTGGGCACCCTCCCGCCCACACCTGGCATTACAGCTCTTTGTCTCAGCCATGCTAGCAGACACACAAGAGCGCCACGCTGCGCGTCACCCCGGGGCTCCTGGGCGCAACACCTTCTCCTCTACCTCCAGACAACTTGGTACCCTCTTGGGTCGTCTGCCCTTCACTTAGCGATTTACTGCCAAGCTTCCCCCCGCTTCAAGTCTACTGTCAAACGTATTAAAGCAACTATCTGCCTTGCCTTTCTACTACCTCTTGATGAGAAGTTCTTGATTTCAACGTACTCTAATTTGTCAGAATTGTCTTTTAGAGTTAGTTCTTTGTAAATGCTGTTTAAGGAATCTCTTCCTACTCCAAATTCACATAGATATTCCCGTGTTTTCTTCTCTGACTTGTGTCACTTGTCTTCCACGTGGAGGTCAACCCTCCGGGTGGAATGGGTTGTCACAGCGTGTGACGAGGGTCAGAATGCCCTGCTTTTCGCTGCAAACAGCCGGCGGGCACTGCGGCATGTACGAAGAGCTCATTGGTAATGCAGAACCCAGGACAGTGTACCCTCTCCGGCGGGGGGCCAGAGACTGGGAAGGGGCGGGACTCATTCCCGTCTGTGCTCGGGTCCAGCATGAGGACGGTCAGTGCACAAGCAGCCCCAAGATGTCCCTAAAGCAGACTTACATTGCAGCCCTTGTCTGTGAGGTAACTGATGCCTTCTTCAGGGCCAATTGCCAGTTCCACTGAGATAATCCAGCTTGACTTTTGAAGGGTGAAACAGGTGACGACAAAGTTCCCAGAAGAGAAAAGAAATATTTTAGATGAAAGCACGAACACGTTCAAGGAGCAAGGCGGGGTGGAGGCGGGGGCCTTCCCTCTACGTAGCCAAGCACGATGGAACACCTGTGACTTCACTGACCCAGTATCCGGTGGGTCTGAAGCCAACGGGTCTTTGGAAAGGCTCTCTGAATGGTTAAATTAGCCCAGAGAGCACAGTTAATTAATATATCACTGAGCTGGAATAAACAAATCTAATCATCAACACAGGCGTGCTTCTAAAGCAAGGTGACTTCCTCCTCGCATTGATACATTTGTTTGTTTGCATTTTTCCCCACCGGAGAATGACGAATATTTTCATGTTGTTAAATATGTGACAGTCAGATTTCAATTAGAAATTCAGGTGTCCATAGAGAAGAGAAAGCAAAAGAAACGAAATCCAGGCCACCATTTCCCACGTCCCCATACTTACACCCAGAGCACACTTGAAGCATTCTTTATCGAATCTATACACCGGGGAGAGGATCTCAAAGAATTTCAGAATACTTTCTTCTCTGTTAAGGTTGGCAAACTGTCTAAACGTCTGTTGGATCAGCTTCCGTAGCGTTTTGGCCTGCGCGATAAAATCACGAAAGTCATTTTAGAGTCAGCGACACACAGCAGCAACAGCAAATGCCCAAGACACCAGCTCCCTCGCACCACTCGCTCCCACCTCTGTTCACATCACTGGGAAACGCCACATCCCTTTTTAAGCAGCTGTAATAAAATGCACACAGTGTAAGATACAGCATCCTAACCCTTTTAAGTACATAGTTTGGTGATTCCAAGCATTACTTCTTTTTTTTTTTTTAAAGATTTTATTTATTTATTTGACAGAGAGAGATCACAAATAGGCAGAGAGGCAGGCAGAGAGAGAGAGGAGGAAGCAGGCTCCTCTCTGAGCAGAGAGCCCGATGCGGGGCTCGATCCCAGGACCCTGAGATCTCCCATGACCTGAGCTGAAGGCAGAGGCTTAACCTACTGAGCCGCCCAGGCGCCCCTCCAAGCATTACTTCTTAAACAGAAATGTATAAGGCAATAATTTGCTTATTAGAACATGCTGTAAAAGGTCAGGCATTAAAAAACACATACTGTCTTAAAAATTAAGCATAAAAAATAAAATAAAAAACAGGTCCTATCTATGCACATGATGGGGAGCTGGCAAAACCTAGCTGGGAGGGTACTCACATGCCCACTGTTAGGAGGGAAGTAGATACAATCTTCCTGAAGGGCAATTTGGCAGCACAAATCAAAACACATTAAAGAAAAACTACTTTGGATCCAGAAATTAAATTCCAAGGCATCAGACTTCAGAAGTGACTGGAGAACTCCGCAAGGAATCAGCAACAAGGAGGTTCGGTGCAGAAGGATCTACAACAGCGGCTGGGTTACACACATCATAATTTGCCCACGTTGTACGCAGCCCTCAAGACCGTCGTGCGGAAATAATTCACGGACATGAAAATCCCTATCATGGTGTCAGGTGAAACAGTCTGTACGTGGAGTACAGACGCCTTTAAAAGCAGAGAACCGCTTACAGGGTGATGCAGGTACGTGTGAGCTCAGGTGCACACGTATCCACACACAGAGAAGGAGACAGAACAACTACGCCCTTTCTCCGTGTGGCGGAACGAGAGCTTCCAGACCTCTGGTACGTGCCTGAGTGCTCTGCTTCTGCACCGCGAGCATCTGCGTGATGGAGGGAAGGGCCCTCCAGGCAGCCCACAGTCCGCGGTACGTCAGCAGCAGCCCGGGGAGGCAGCGGGCAGAGGATGCACGACACGGTCCGAGGAAGGGCTGGGGGAAGCCGCAGGAAGCACCCGGCTTTCACTCCAGGAAGAGACAGAGTCCTTGGGTGCCTTGGGCAGAGTCACGAGAGCTGACACACTGGCTGCCGCGCCGTGAACTGTACGAAGGACGCTGGGGGGACCGAGCAGGTGGCAGTGCAGTACTCGAGAAGAGGTGAGCAGAGTCTGTGCACGTACAGAAGGGGAAAGGGGTGAGAAGCAGATTTATTCTGAAAAACAGAACCAACACGATGTCCCGAAAGGCAGGAATTCCCATGAACTGAAATGGTGAGCTGTGGAGAACAGGCCAGCTGGTGAAGGTCCTGGTGGAGACCCGGGGCCCAGCTGAGAGCTCAGGCAGGAATCCAAGCCAGCGGACAGGAGGAAGCTGGGGGTGGCGGGCAGAGAGGAGGGGAAGGCCTCATCCCACCTAGCATGCTCATCTGAGCAGGTCGGGGGCTGTGGCTGTTCAGGCGGCTAGGAGGCGGCTCGCCAAGGAGCGGCACATGGGGGTGACAGCCTGCTGCAGTGGCGTGAAGGCCACTGTGGGGTCAAGGGATCACTGGATGTGGGACACTGCAGAGAGTGAGCTGACAGCTGGGCGCTGTAGCCAAAGACCAGGACGGAGAGCCGGCGGCCAGCAGTCAGTGGGATGAAGACCACAGTGCAAGAGGCGGGGGCAGGCAGAGGACCAGGTTCAAGAGCCGAGGGAGCAGGTGTGGCAACATGACCTATGGCACGTGAACTTCCATTCTAAAGGCTGGCGCTGCTCTTGCACAGCGGGTGTGGAGGAGGCTATGAGAAGCAAAAAGACCAGCCACGTTCCTAGAATAGACCACCCAAGAAACACCAGCAGCACAGACTCAGAGCTGATGGCAAAGGAGAGAGCTGGGGACCTTTGGGATGACAGTCACTCGGATGACTGTATGCGGACGGCAGGCAAACAGGCACCTGGGCAGGACGAGGGACAAGGTTTCTGGACGGAACGGAGGGCAAACAGAAGGGACAAGCTTGGTGAAAACAGAGCCACACCAATTCTGGACGTGGGTGCAACCCTTACGTCTTTGGACCCGAATGCTCAGGCAGACAGCTGGACACAGCTCTGGAGCCCAGGAGAGGGCAGGGCCACAGCTGAAGGGGTCACAGATGACTCCCTCCAACCAAGCGGAGGAGGGAAGGAAGGGAACACCGCAGCCGGGCCGGCAAGACAGTGGCGGGGGCTGCAGGCCTTCTGCCGAGGACTAAGGACAGCTGTAGACCACACGGTCAAAACTGAAGATAAGGGAAACGGGCTCAAGGTCAGCAAGGCTTCGAGAGCAGACCTTCACACAGAAAATGAGCAGTTAGCCTTGGAGGCTCCGAACAAAAAGTCTGGGAAACATATTTGGGGAATGCCCATCTAAGCACTGGCCACGAGTCAAGGGGCGGAAGAGGCCACTCGTATCACAGGCTGGGACGGCATGTAACAGCTGTTTGGACTCCGGGCTCTGCAAACACCCGTGGCCTGGGATGTCCAGCTGCGGCCAGGAGCGCGCGGACCGGCCGCGGAGACCCGAGCGAGAGCACAACTCCAGCCTAACGACGCTGAAACAGACAACACGGAAGTAAAAGCTGTTCTGTCCCTTAAAGCGATGGCACATTGCTCACTAGCATGTCAGTGGGAAGACAGCTCTGACTGCTCTGAGTTCGATGGCCTGAGGCAGGACATAGTGCTGCCACGTGCTCACGCGTCCACTGAAGGAGAAAACCAGAGCAGAGAAAGCTCCGGAAGGCCCCCAACTCTTCCTACAAGAGGAGGACACCATAGCCGAGAATATGGCAGCAGCTGCGAAGAACGGCTGCCCGAGGAGCATGGGAGCAGAACACAGCGACAGACCGCTTTTATTAACATTGACAAAAAGGGGATGTGGCCACTTGCACCTCTAAGAACGTTCACTCAGAGCAGATGGGTAATGATGCGCGGCGACTAACCCGGTTAAAGAGGTCCAGAAACGAAGCCAGTTCTCTGCCTTGTAGCCGATTCCCAACCAGCCACCTGTTTAGAAACAGCGGACAACACTCCACGCTCACTCCTGCTCACTGTTCGAAATGTGTTCAAAATGTGTCACCCGGAAGAGGTTTCTCTCCCAAGTGGGAGAGACAGAGTTCTCTCCTTAAAGCCGGGCAGTTGAAGGCGTGTCCAGAGTGTCAGACATCCCCCCCGCCACCCCCAGCCGCCCACCTGAGGTTTCCACAGGACCTCCCACACATCCCAGAGCTGACGGGCCACGAAGAGAACCTGGGATCACCCTCCAGGCTCAGCGCCCCGATCTCGGCTGACCTCCCAGATGCTGAAGAAGCCAGGTGGCAGTCCCGACCCCCCTCTTCCCTACCCGCTCAACCCCGCTATACCCCCACGTGCTGCAAGTGCTTCCACAAGAAGCACAGAGTGTTCCCTAACGCCTTCCACCATGCCAGCCCCACTCTGGCGTGAACCTCTGCGACAGCCCCCCAGACTACCATCGACTTTCTGGGCACACTGTGGCCAGCTGCTCTTTCTAAAACACGAGCTGGATTGCCTCACCCTGCAGCTCCAGCCCCTGGAAGCTCAGCAGATGGAATCATCTCGCTGGGTCAGAACTGGGCCTAAGCTGCCTCAGGGCCACAGGGGCCAGGATAAAGGGCGCGGTGGCCAAGAAGGTCCAGCCCCCGAGAGTTGCGGCCAAGTCAGGGGCTGTGTCATCATGGGGCACTGCGGGAGGCTCAGGGAGGGCACGGCTGCTCTCTCGTCTCCAGACGCCCTCCGCTTCTGCAGCAGCCTCACAGAGAAGTTCTATCCCCCCGGCTTACAAATGATGAAACAGAGGCACAGACACAACCGAGACCCCAAATCTCAGAGCTGCACGGCAGAGACAGGACTGAAGCCCAAGCAGCCTGGCGCCAGGGTCTGCGGTTCGAATGTGAACGTCACTCCCCCTTCAGCCCCCTTCAGCTGGGGGCTGAAGCTGGCCGAGTGACTGGGACTTCAGGGGTACAAGCCCAAGGACAGGGCTCTGGGCAGGCCCTGCGGCCACCCCGCTATGTCAGTGAGGCCTGGTTAGGGCAGGAACCCGGCGGCATACACTGGGTGCCTAACAGGTATCTTCAAGGGATGGAGGGGCAGGTTGAGAACAAAGGAAGGACACTGTCCGGTCCCACTTGCCCGTCCCCTTCCGTGCAGCACCGAGAACTGCAGCCACAAGTTCTGGCGGAAGAGAGACGGCGAGCAATGGCGAAATTATGAGGGAGGGGCCAGGTGTGCTCACGAGCCTCACAGGGGCTTGGTTCTTAGTACGGCAAAGCCAATGCCGGTGGTGCGCAGACGGCCTGTTTTCCAGTCTTTTTTTTTTTTTTTTTAACATTACAAAGCCGGTTATAAAAAAAATAAACTTGCATGTGACAGGTGAGTATGGACACGTGTGTCAAAATAAAACGTGGTACCTTCTAATCTCCGTGGCTGCCCACTGTCTCGCTGATCCCGTGACACGACTGCACCCCATCCTGCTTCCCCCCGAGTGTCCTGTCCCTCCACCGGCGGCCAGCAGCAGGACCATGTGGGGCACAGGGTGGCAACACAAGGCCAGGCCCTGCTGCCCCTCCCTCCTCCCACGTCAGGCTTCACGCCCTCGGTGCTCTCTGTGCACAGGACTCTTGCCTTCTGACCTTTCCCACCCGCTCACAAGGCTGTGTCCTGAGGATCAAGGGACACCAGAGTGCGTGACCAGCCCCCACTGCTGCTCCATCCCCCGCACTCAGCACTGATGTGCTGGGAATCTCTGGGAACTTCAGAGTTGCGGGGACAGCACTGAAAGCAGCAACTCTGAATGACGGTTAGCACGGAGGGTGTGAGCAAATCCCGCACGCGTTCCATGCCGCCGACCCTGCGGACACACGCCAGCCTCTGCGGGCTGCTCCTGTGTGCCACCCGGGCATGCGGGCCCGGCCCTGCGCTAAGAACCAGAGGTCTCAGGGAGGACAGCGGCCCCAGGATCCGCTCAGGACTAGTTTCCTGTGCTCACAGAAACGACCCTGGCTCCCGGCAACTACCACAGCCCCTGCTCAGAAGGGAGGACCCACACTTTCCCAAGGCCTGGAATTCCACGTTGCCTAAACCTCCGGTGTCCAGAAAACCCTGCTGTCTGAGAGGAGCCCCAGCTCTGTTTTTCTGAGAAGGATCTTGAGGCCAGAACCGTTTCTTTCCCATAGTCTCAGCGAGTAAATGACCCCACAAGATCTAACATCCTAGACTCTGCTGACGTGACTCAGGACACTTCTAGGACCGGCTAGAGCAAGCGAGACTATTCCGTATCACTTTCTGTCCTGATTCATAGTTTCAGGTCTCACTATGTGTTTGCCTGGATTTAGGACACAAGGTGTCTACCCGTGAAGGCTGTTCAATTTGAAACCCATCCCTACAAAGAAACTGACCCAGAATGTGATGTTTCTCCAGAGTGGAACAGTGTCACTGGCTTGGTCATCAGAAATTGCTACGTAGCCACCATGAACAACAAAGTAATCTTACAGTAGTCGCCCAATACGTATCAGATGCTGCTCGCAACACTGAACCTGCAGAGCTTCCCAGAAGTAAAGTTTATATAACATAATGTTAAAGAAAACTTGCAATAAAAGAATAATAGGTGGGAAAATAGTAGTTAAATTCTTTCATCCACCCGCCCCTACAATGCATGCAAAGTGTGTTTTAACGGACATTTGACACGTAGCATTCTATCAGTTTCAGGTCCGTAACACAGCGATTCAGTATTTGCACACACTGTGAAATGAGCACCCCAGCAAGTCTAGAGGCCGTCCACCACCTCACATAGTTACCACTTTCATTTTCTGGTGGCACAACTTTTAAGACTGATTAAGCTATTTAAGAAGCCAAACATGTTTTACAAAATTACATGAGAAAGCAGGTGGGAAGTGAGTTGTGCTGTGCTTCGGTGAGAACCACTCGATGAATCTGTATCTAAACACTGGTCTCCCGCTTGCCACAAAATCAGCAGCGCCTGAACTCAGAACGCTGCTGCTCTTTACTCAGTTCAGGGCAAGCTCGCTTGAGTTCCCCACGGTTGGCACCTCCCGTTCTGCTTTAGCGGAAGCCCCGGTGCCCAGGCCCAATCACTGCCCGTCCCCAGCCGCCCCAGCCCTGCCTGCTTCCAGCGTGTTCTCCACGCTGCCGCCAGCTCAAGCTGACAGCCGTACAGGGAGCAGGCCCACAGTCCACCATGAGAGCCGCCCTCACACCAGAGTCAGTGGCAGCAGCAGGACAGTGAGGACAACCATTGGGACAGATCCGAGGGACACAAGGGGCCTGGAGGGACGAGTCTGGTCAGGGAAGGGGGCTCATGTGCAGCGGGGCGGGTGCGGAGCAGCAAGCGTGCGGGACTCTGGGAGCCGCTCTCCCGAGCAGGACCTCCTTCCGTGGCGCCCTCCTACACGGCTCCCCACTAACTCGACTCATCTTCCAGTCGCTCTGCAAGCTGTCCACTCGGTCATCTGAGTGAGGTGCACCAAACATCACCGAGTGCCAGGCACCATGTCAAACACGGTGCTCGTGGTGGAGAACACAGCAGGCGTCATAGGGACCCTTGGGATGTTAAAATATGGTGGAGGCCGGAAGACAAAATGCAGACAGGGAAGTAACTGTGAATCCGGATTTGAGAAGGTGAAGATGAAGGCCCTGAGCAGAGTCCTGAGAGGAGGACGGAGCTCCAGCGGTGCTGGGTGCTAAGGAGACTGTGCGAGGGCGTGGGGGAGCCCAGGTCTGGGGGAGCCAGCCGTGGGGACGGGGTGCTGGGGGAGGCTCAGGCCCGTCCCCTCGCAGACCTCCCTGGGTGCTGAGGGTCACCTGGGCTACACCTGCACCAGGGTATCTGCGACCCCTGGGTGGGGGCCCCCTGTTTTGAGTATGAGCACCCTTTTTCAATGTAGAGCAATCTGTTGGGGATCCCAAGAGACTGCAGGAACTGAGGCCGCCTTGGGCTCACACCTGAGAGCAGCAGTTCTGTCCCGACAGAACACAGCCATTTTCACATACTTTGCTGCTTTTTAATTTCACACTGGCTAGTGCACTTTTCTGTTAGGTGAAATGTTGATTTGCTAAAGAACGGTGTCTTCCCCCTGTGTGGCCGCCTCCTCCCCACCCCGCCTGCTAACACACTGCAGACTCGGGCCCAAGAGCATCCCTTCCACTCGAGGGCTGTCTGCCTAGACCTTCTCAGCACCACAGCAGGACTCTCCAGGTCGAAGCAAGCCCACACCCAACAGCCCCCTGGAAGGCACCATCTTGCCATGGTGGAGCCACTGTTTGGAGCCTCGCCTCCAAACATCCCGGATTTCTCCTCCAACCCCTCCCACCACACCAAACTTCACTAACTTCACTTAAAGCTCTCTGTCCTCTGCCTGCCACCGTGGGCCACCTCACTCAGGGCAATGGTCTGTGAACTTGCTGTCCCACCCGCCGCCGCCGGGCCTGGCCTTGATCACCTGCTTGGAGGGCCCTGCACGACCGGTTCCCCACTGGCTCACTACAGCCTCCGGGGAGTGGATCAGGAAACGTGGATGGGAATGAAACAGCAGGAGCAACACTGACAACGGGGCCTGAAACATCGCAGAAGAGCGTACTCCTCTCTGCTCCTCCTGACTGTTCACATCTGCAGAGTACTTTAAAACACACGCTTCGGGATCTGCTTCACATTTTTAGATCGCTGAGAAGCTATGCGAGCAAGGCAGGCCCTTCCCACCTCCTCCCTGACGAGCAGCACGCAGAGGCCTGCGCACATGGCCTGTGTCACAGACTGCGTTTAAGAAATTGTACCAACACCCGGACCCAGTAACGGGCAGTGGGACACAGTGGACAACCCGTACAGAACAAGCAGCAGCAGCATGATGACCAGAAACTCTTGCGGAGAAATGACTAATGCAGGGGCGCCTGGGGGCGCAGACGGTGAAGCCTGTCTTTGGCTCTGGTCATGATTCTAGGGTCCTGGGATCGAACCCAAAGCTGGGCGACCTGCTCAGAGGGACTCTGCTTGTCCGTCTCTCTCTGCCCCTCCCCCGACTTGTGCACTCTTTCTCTCTTGCAAATAAATAAAATCTTAAAAATAAATAAGTGATTAATGCAATAAAAACCGCTCGACTTGGCATTATATCATTGTAGGTAAGCAGCTCAGTCCTCCTCCTCTTCACGCCACGTAACTCTTAGCAAGTTTGGTGTTCGTTGTTCTCAGACTTTGTGTTTACAAATTCATACATTCCTGTATGAAGCCCAAGGGTTAGAAACTGGTTTCATCCCTACTTTACACGTGTGGAAACTAAAATAGAGTAAAATCACGTAACTTGGCCAAAAACGCCACGCAGTTCACAGTGATGAAGTAGGAATTTTCACCGAGGCAGCGTGGCCTCAGAGCTGGTCTTCCTGACCGACAGGCCGGCCCTCTCGCAACACTCACGCCCGCCTGCTCGGACGGCCTGCTGTGCGGCTGTTCCAGGACAGAACACCACCTCTGTGACAGAGCGCTAAGAGCCACCATTCACATGTAAACCGCAGTGGTACGGATGCCTAGGTGACATACATACACTGATCTGTCAAACAGTCACCCCGACCCTACAAAATGCAGTTTTGTTCATTGTGGACATAAGAAACGGGCCCAAGACCATGAGGCTCCTAAATGGCAAAGGTCCCACGAGCCGGACTCTATTCCGACCGAAGCCTACGCCCTCCCTCCACACTCGAGAAAGTCTCCCCATGTGCTCCGGATTGGCGGGAAACCCTGCCTCAGAGCCCCATGGCATCCCTCCCCTGCGGTTCCCTCTGCAGGGAGGGAGCGGACACGGTGCTCTGCAGAAGTTACTCATGAGGGGGAGAAGAGAGATCTTTACAGTGCACGTACATGTTCACATGCGTGAGCAGACACACACACGACTACCTCACCTACGTGTCTCAACATTCCTGAGACCATAAAGACGTAGGTGACAAGGCCTACTGTGTGTGCAGCTTTCTTAGTCTTGTACTTAGCTGAGCATCACACGTGACAGCAAGTGAAACCATGACTTTGTAGGACAGAGCTGTGTACACGAAAGTCTACTTACTATTAACAGAGTATAAGAACCACCAGCCTTTTTACATTGTAACTTTTACACATAAGAGAGAAAACCATACACCACAGGGAAGTATTTACATAACGTGGCCATCTGAGTGTGATAAAGCAAATTCTAATTACCTTGACAGAATCCAGTAAACTCCTAGGAAAAAATCGCTTCAAACCAACATCTTTTCTGAAACATAAAAAGAAGCGTATTAACAAATAACGCCACCAAATCAATTAATATAATGACATTGTTGCAAGAACATAAATGCAATGTAAGTTATTTCTCCTGCTGTGTGTTATTTAGGAAGGAAGGAAGTCAAATAAGGCTCCATTCTGCCAGCACAGTCAGGGAAGGGGCGGGACAGATCAACTTCTAGATATGAACAGAAAACATTAATACAAGTTGCTTTTAGTAGAACATCTTTTTCCTACTTAACCCCCACTGTTGAAAATCGCTCCACAACTGGGTCTCCTGGCAGACGGGGCAGTGTCTGCGCAGACACTGCCTGTAGCTTTGCCTTATCAACACGGGTTCAAACTTGGTGACATCATATTTGTGGACAAAGCAGACGGACTAGAGTAGGAAAAGGTGTGGAATAAACCACGGAAGCTTAAAAAAAGTTCCTTAAATTAATCCTAAAAGTTGACTATTTTCTTTAAGTAATCTTTTTTTGACTAAGGGATTCATTCACCAAACCAAAGTTTATCATCTCAGTTTCACATAAGAAGCAAAAAACAAGAAGTTAAATTATTTGCCTAAAGTCAGAAAGCTGAGTGTGGGAAGGTTGGAAGTTCCAGTAATTTTCTTTAGATTAGGCTACAGGATTGAACCTTATGATCATGGGCCTCAAAACACTCCGCCAAGAAGACAGACTGGAAAGACCAGCTCCTTCCTTTTCTGTTCCCTTTGGTCCCGAGTGTGCCAAGATTTTTGGTCACTAGATGGCCTTCGTGTGCTAGTAAAATCGAACAAGCCTCTGCAGCCACCAGGCAATGTGGGGAGACCCGCGGAGGACAGAACAGAATCAAGGAGGAGAAAACTAAATACAGGTATCTCTTCGGAATTACATAAGGAAACTGTAAGCTGAACAGAAAATATTTTTAAAAATACAAAAGGGATGACTTCCTTACCCACGACTGTAAGTTAGCTGGCATTACAAACGAAACCACAGATATCACACGGAGTTTGAACGGTTGATCCCACATCCAAACATCTCAACCACGTATTCTATAATCTATTAGTCAATGCTCCCTAAATCCAAAATTGGTCCCGGTTCCCACTCTTTTTCATTGCTATTATGTTCACGACACGCTTCTGAAATTCGTTCTCGACTTCCAGGACATACGGTTTCCTGGTTCTACCCACCAGTGAATTCATACAACCCTGGTTTTCCATTTCTTTTTCTAACCACTTTGCTTTGTAACTTCCCTTCCTTACCTTTCCAGACCAGCAGCATCTACTGTGAAAGCCGTGTGAAAGAGGTGTGAAACCCTACTGTGAAAGGGTGTGAAAGAGGAAGAAATGTTCCCCCAGGGTCTGCCCTTTCCGGCTGCCTCCTAGACAGGGACTTTGCCTTTAAGGGTTCCGGTGCTAGCAACTATGGGAAGCAGCACAATAAGGATAAAAGAGAAAAAAGCCTGGGACTTTCAGGCATTGTTCCTGAGCACTGTCTCCCCTCCTTTCCTTTCTGGGCAACCGTCTGTACTGAAAGCATTTTCCACACGGAGAGCTCTGGGCTGGAGTCTTCGCGGGGCCGCAGGATGCATCTGGCTCCCAGTAAACACCTATGAAGCCAAGGTTTTCTCTTTGTAAACCGGGAACACTAAATCCTGCCGCAAGCCACGGAGTGGGATGAAGCAAGAGTGTTAAGTCCCTACAACTCTTTCCTCCAGAAATACCTTAGGGCAGAGCCCCTCCTGTCCTATGAGAGTCTGGGCCTCGTGATGGACTCCCCACTGTCTGAGCAGAGGGAGGCGAGACTGTTTTCCACCAGGAGCAGAATATGCGGTGGGGCTGGGGGAGGATAAAACCGGGAGAGCAGCAGGGAGGAAGGCCGGCAGATGCCCAGGGAAGCGGTGGGGGGAGGGCAGGCAGCAGAGGAAGTGAGAAAGGCAGAGATCAGACCTGCGGACACCAGGCCAAGTGTGAGCGAGCACACCTGTGCACTGCGAGCGGAAGGCCGGGGGCACGTTCTGTTTCAGGTGGGAGCGCAAGCCAGGTGGGCGCAGCCTCCTGGTGGGGATTTCGAGGAGGCAGTGGGCCACCAGTCTCTGGATGGGGAGATGACCAGGGCAGGGGATGTTCTCTTCCTGACTGAGAACAGCGTCATCGTTAGTCAAACAGGTAATGCATCTACTTTTCTTAGAGCCAAGCGGAAAGCACAGAATTTACCACACTCGTTTCTGTCACAAATGGGGAAATTACAGATGGACCCAAAGGGTTGTATGTTTCATGGAAAGTGAGAGAGGGCATACTTCTTTGGGAAAATGAAGCCTATTTCTAGGTGTTACTTTTATTTCCACGATGAAGACAGCTCCGTTTAAGAAAAAGAATAAAAAGCTAAGGTCAACAAATGCTACAGTTTCGCTTTTCCAATTATTTTTGAGCAACGGATTTGTAACACTTGTCTGTGTGTTAGACCTCTTTTAAACGTGACACCTGGGGCACCTGGGTGGCTCAGCCAGGTAAGCATCTGCCTTCCGTTCAGGTCACGATCTCAAGGTAAGGGTCCAGCCCCGTCTAGGGCTCCCTGCTCAGTGGGGGTCTGCTTCTCCCTCTCTCTGCCCCTCCTGCCTCCGTTTGTGTTTCCTCTTGCTCGCTCTGTTCTCTCTCTCTAATAAGTTTTTAAAATATCTTTAAAAAATGTGACAGCTGGCAAATGAGAAACTAAAAACAAGGCTGAAGTACACAAAATATCAGAAAAATTCAAGAACACATCCCCGTTAATTTAATCAGGAAGCCAATCTACTTTGGGCTTCGTGGTGGAGGACACTGAGGGTCCCCGAGCAGCACCTCGGGCGCCACGCTCAGTTTTACGGAGACGACCAAATTTACACCTTCTGCTAGGACACCCAGCAGGGACAGGCAGCCTGTCCCGCTGTGACAGTGCTACCGGGTGACGGTGTGTACTCTGATGTGCACCAGAAGAGCTTTTAGCTTCCTGTGCCGTCCAACTCACCTGTATGAGACCGGATTCTGCACTCACGTGAGGCAAGGTGAGTCAGACAGTGCATACTGGCTGGAGGTTTCAGAGCCACCGGCCTTTATTACAAGGTAACCCATTCTGTACAAACAATTGTCAAGGAATAGATCCCGAGTTCCTGTAAACACACTGGACAGGAAACTAGCTACGTGAAACTCTTAGAATACTGCCAAACCCCAATTCCCAAACTCAAGCATTAGGCTGCTCGACTCCCATACGTGCTCCGAGGAGATGTGCACACCCGCACACAACCAACAGGACGTGACCATCAGGTCAGAGCCATACTGTTCACTGCAGCGATCCTGGGAAGCCATATGTGCTTAAGGCAGCTACACTCGATCGAAGAATCTAGCTCCCTGTGGTGGTGGCCAAATGTCAGGGGCTCTGCGGCCACACATGGGGGAGCAGCTGCTGCGTGTGCCGGGGCAAAGAGGACGTTCCCGCCGCAGTGGGCCACTGCACTGGGCGGCAGGCACCCTGACTCTCCAGGGCTCGGGGCCAGGCGCTGAGGGCTCCCCGGTGAGCGCAGGGGTGAGCAGGACGGACGGACGCTGGGCTCAGCTGCCCACCCGGCGCACTGGGCACAGGACGCAGCATCCCAACCTCTGGAACAGAGCCCCGCAGTCGGGAGGAGGGCGGCCCAGGACCACGTGGCAGCGGCAGGTAGCGGACCTTGCAGGACGGAGCTGGGAGTCACACCAGCAGCCTTCAGCCGGGACTGCCTGTCCCTGGACAGCAGGGAGCTTCTGGGGACTCCCCTTCCAACTTTTCTCTCAGGGCTGGCAGAAAGGGTTTCTATCCTTTGGTCTCTAAACTTCAAATTATTCTGATGTAAAGCTTCAAAGAAAGCAAGGCTGCCCCTCATCTGCCTCCTCACACCAGGCCCCACGCTGGGTGATGGGGCAGGACACTCCCCACACGCCCCCTTTCCTCAGGGGAGACACCGGGTCAACAGCCACTCCCAGAGGTGCTGTCAGACAACGGGGCTCCGGAACCCACACGTCTGCTCGTTGAGACTCGGGGTTTCTGAAGCTTGACATGATCGCTGTGATCAACGGTAACCAGAGTCCTCTTAATTAGCGGTTACTTTACCTCTGTCCTTCCCAGGAACTATCTGAACCACTGCTGACCAATGAGGACAGCGTTAAGCAACAAGCTCTGCCCCACAGGCTCCAGGCTGACCCCCCCCCCCCCCGCTCCCAGGCCTTGCCCCTCTGCAGCCCGTCCCCGACGGACAGCCGTCCCAGTAAGGAGACACGCTCCCGCCCCCCCGCAGGCGGCACTGCTTGCCCCCTGCAGCCTCTCCCTGACACCCAGGCTCTACCATACAGAGGACGAACGTTCCGGAGTGCCCTGGCTGCTGCCTGCAGACTCCTAGCCTGCAGCCCTGCCCCACACACGTGCACCCAAGTCCACAGGCCCCAACACAGCAGGCTGGGAGACCGGAGTGTGTTGGAAGCTTCACAGTATGTCGATTCTCAAGTCAGAGATGAATTTATTTCCCCTTTGGCACCACTTCTGAGAAGACCCTGGTCTTGTCTGCTGGCTCTGGGTGACTAATACTCTGCGGACATAATTCCTCAAAGATTTAAAGCCCAGGCCAAAGAGCAACCAAAACTGATGTGAAAACACAACTAAAATCTGCATTTCATACAGCATCCCCTTCTCACCCTTACCCCGAACCCTGAGTATCTTTAACATAAAAATACCACTGAGATATTAGCCTCTAAAATGCCTTAAGCCTCTTAAAAACTGATAAATATGGAAGTTCTCTAACCACAGTACAGACTGCTGTCCATTTCCGAATGGCAGGCTCTCCGCCCTCCCGGGTAGTAAGAAGCTGTCTTCTGGCCTGGCATAGCCCTGCGGTCCTCTCCTGTAGCCAGCCGTGACCACGTGACTACGACTCGGCCATGTCCCTCGAAGGGAAATACTATGTACACAGCTGTGTCCTTGTGGGGAGGGGAGAGAGAGAGAGGGCGCCCACTTCCTCCTCCTCTGGGAGGCTGGAAGGTCCACCAGCCACCGTAGGTCAAGGGAGGAAGGGGGCCATGCTACGGACGCAAGGAGGGCAGGACGAGAGAGGAACAGTGCCCGCGAGGGCCTGTCCTGTATGGAAGAGGAATGACCTTTGATCTAACAGTTAAGCTACTGCCGATTCAGGCCAAAGCCATCAGCACCTTCTTTATGTATGGCAGGTAACTACAGAAAGCGCTAGACTGCGATTAGAAGACAATGTAACTAACCTCAGATCATTTTAAATCATGCATTTTTTTTCTTCAAGAAATACCCACTGCTGTAACACCACATGAACGTCAGACGCGGCTCAGCGATGGGAACAGCGGGAGGCCCTGGTCCGCGCCGTGGACGGTCGCAGCAGAAAACGGACACGAGCACACAAACAACTACAGAGGACTGCATCACATGCAAAGATGATGAAAAACACATTTCTTTAAAGAGCAAACCACGTAACAAGGAAATGAGCAGAACTGGAAGGTGAAGTAACTCATGTAACTTCACAACACAAGTCAGTGGTTTAAACAAGAATCAGCAGAATGTAAAATTCTTCCTTCAACGGGTTCACAGCTTCTTTTGGTTAATCTGTCTTTGTCATGATGCAGTTGTTAGCTTGAGTATGAAACATTTTTCCTAAAACCTCTGAGCGGACTCCTGCGGCAGGTGCCTTCCTCCCCTGCCCGGCCTCTGCTCACAAAGGCGCACGCAGAGTCTCACCCACCGGCCTGCCACTCTGCTCCTGGAGGTGCGCACCCTCGGGGGGCCGCGCTCTGGGGCCGGGGCTGGGGCGTCTTCGCCACACGTCTCCCCTTTGCCTACAGAGAAGGCACACTGGTTCTACGGACGGTGAAAGACATGGACGGATTAGCTCTTTAGTTTAAAGAAAAACTACAGAAGTCCCTCCACAGTGCTTTCCCCGTTCGTAGAAGCGGCCCAGTTATCTCCAGTGTGACTCAAAAGAGTTATTCAGAAACAGTAAAGTCGAAGGGGCATCCCTCATTAGGCTATAAATAACCAAGACTGTCTTTAAGTTTTCTGACAAAAACTAGGCAATCCTGTGGACTATTTCACAATTTTTCTCCTGACTGTCAGGGAAAAGAGAAGCCTAAAATAAACTAATAGGAAACACACGATACTCTGGATTTGTGTAGAATTCTTTTCTTTACCAGAAAATATACACCTTTCTAAGTGGCCCCAAGTCACTAGCAATGCTCAGTAGCAAAGAGAAATGCTGAGGCCCTGGAGGACCCGGGCTGCCAGGTCCCTGGGGCAGGAGGTCCGGAGTCCGCTCAGCCGGGCAACCCACTCAGTGGGCACAGGTGTAAAGCCCTGGCACCAGCCTTTCCAACAGCGGTGTGCAAAGGCAGAACCGAAGGAACGGCTCCACGAATTTCTTTTTTTTTAAAGATTTTATTTATTTATTTGACAGGCAGAGATCACAAGTAGGCAGAGAGGCAGGCAGAGAGAGAGAGAGGAGGAAGGAGGCTCCCCGCTGAGCAGAGAGCCCGATGCGGGGCTCGATCCCAGGACCCTGGGATCATGACCTGAGCCGAAGGCAGAGGCTTTAACCCACTGAGCCACCCAGGTGCCCCTCCACGAATTTTTAAAGTACTGAGAAACTACCATGATGAGTCAAGAAATTGTTCATGCAGTAAAGGTCCCTTTCAAGATGTCAGAATCTGAACTTTACCACCAAAGGTACAAACAAAAGAATTTCTAAATAATATACCGTAAGAGAAAGGGAAGCTGACACCAGAAGGCAGGCTGAGCGACGAGACTGTTCACGCAGCATGGAGACAAGCAGGCAGACCTGTGTGCCTGTCCTGGCCCACGCCAAGCGCTGGGGGTCAGGAGCCTTGGGACCCCCAGCCCCAGGCACCCGCTCTGGGGTTCTGGACGGGACACCGTCTGAAGGTGTGTATGGGGGGATGGGCCTGGACCCGACAGAGGCTGCAGCTGTGCCATTCACCGTGGCTCTCCACGAAGTCCCTGGAGAGCCCTGCTTGCCCAAGCTCGGTCTACCAGCTCTGACTCAAGCTACCTGGAGGCTTGTGTGGGTCAGAGGAGGAGCCAACGGACACACTCCTGGCACATCACACACACAAGCACGTGACAAAAGGCTATTGGGAAGAACAGATCGCATCCCCAGAAATGAACTTGGAATCGAAAAGTATCAATGGTGAAATGAAACATGAGCTATGAGGTAGGACAGAGACTACTTAGGAGGGAATGAAGGGCTCAGAGGGCAAATCTAGAGAACGACACAGACACCATCACAGGAAGAAACGGATGGAAAATACGAACCAGAGTAAGAGCCACAGAGGTCCAAGTGCTGACAATTCCAGGGCCGACGGCACATACACTTTCCAGATGAAATACATGGATCCAAGCTGGGTCATGAACAAAATGCAAGCAGGAGGAACAAGCGAGATGGGAAGAGCAACGCAGCAGTCTAAAGGGACAGAGTGACCGCAGAGAAGCAGCCGCGCATCGGTCAGCAGCCGTACCGAAGGCGATCTCTCGAGCGTGGAGCAAGTACAGCGTCTGAAGGCAAAGGAGGGGGAAGGGTGGTCTGAGGCAGACACAGGGATGCGCAAGAGGTGAAGCGGTGTCTGTGCTGCCGAATCGACCGTGTCTGCGTGAGGTTACGATAACAACATCTAACACGCGGGTCTGAAATAAACAGAACCAGCACACGGCGGAACGGCGTGCGAGCCGGCAGGACGTACGGAGACGGTGTCCAGAAGAGAGGGGAAGAGAACGTTAAGATCTAAACTTGGTTAAGTTAATACAGAAGGTTCAAATGGAAGTGTAACTAGTAAAAGAACAGAAATAGTTTATAAATTTCCAAATCATGAGACAAGAAGATTTAGAATAAGAAAACCCACTAAGAAATAAACAGTAGAAGAGAAAAAAGAAAAAAAATCCACACACACACACACACACACACAGACATCCCCTACCCCAAAAAACAAAGTTTCTGGGGAAAAAAAATGACAACAAAAATAAAGACAACACAAGTCAGTCCAAATATATTGTTTATCCTAATAAATACGAATGTATTAAATCTACCATTTAGAAGAAACACGTTCTGGATTTGTGGAATCCGGCTCTATGATGCTTGTAAGAGACACGTGTAAAAGTTTAAGGATGTAATAAATTGGGAATTAATAGAAGAAAAGTAACAAAGGAAAGAACAGAAGAAGTAATACAAGCAGAGAAAATGAAAGCCGGATCAGTGCTAGCCTCCAGAAGGCAGAGTGAACTTCGGGACGAGAAGTGCTCCCAAAACAAGGAAGTGTGTGTGGTTAGGCAGCCTGAGGGTAACTGAATAATGACATGAGGTTCAAGTAACCAAGAAGATAAAAACTCTTTGTGTTTCTAGGGAAAAAAAACCCAAATACAGAGCAAACACGAACTGACCCACAGGAGGGAATGGGTCCAGCCACTCTCACAGAGGGAGACACATACCTTCTCACTTAATGACATGTCAAGAGACAAAGTACCACGAAAGGCAGACGTTAACCAGCCTGAAGAGAAAGTGCATTCCGGTCGCGGAAGCGAACACGGCAGAATGTTCCCCGAAGAGTTCAGGGGGCAGGCGGGTAACACGTACGTTCACGACACGGATCTCTCAACGTTCTCTGCGTCTGAATGTTGTTATAGTCCGTTACTGGAGGGAAATGGTCTTACACCAGCCCATTAAGACGGTCTCCACAAAAGCCAAAGAAGCTGTTAGCATAGACCACCACTACCAAGAAAACCTTTGAAGAAATATCTGCATCTTTGGAGATGAAAAAATAGAAATAACTCCACAAAAGTTTGAGAACAAACAGGTCTTGAAACTCTTTTTTATTTATTTTTTTGGAAGATTTTATTTATTTATTTGACAGACAAAGATCACAAGTAGGCAGAAAGGCAGGCAGAGAGAGAAAGGAGAAAGCAGGCTCCTTGCTGAGCAGAGAGCCCGATGTGGGGCTCGATCCCAGGACCCTGAGATCATGACCTGAGCTGAAGGCAGAGGCTTTAACCCACTGAGCCACCCAGGAGCCCCAGGTCTTGAAACTCTTAACTAAAATGAAAATAACTGGCAGATTTTACTACATTAAAAAAAAAAAAATGACATGAAAGAAAGAACAAGTCCTAGGTGAGGATGGGCCGTATAATCACAGAGGACAAAGACCAATTGGGAAGAACATACAGAACAAATACGACAAACATAGTTAATATGACAAAAACCTCTTAATATTAATAAGGAAAAACATAAATAGGTGTAAAAACTTTAAAAAAATACAGCCAAATTTAAAAAAGGAATCTGT
Source organism: Mustela nivalis (assembly GCF_964662115.1). NCBI lineage: Eukaryota > Metazoa > Chordata > Mammalia > Carnivora > Mustelidae > Mustela > Mustela nivalis. Next base: position 2,917,083 of record NC_139021.1, on the reverse strand, counting down.
ATGGCAGCCCACATACGGGCAGGTCTTCAATATCAACAGTAATCAAGGGAAAGCAAACAAAACAAGCTGCCACTAATTGGTCACCAGGCAAGAACGCACAAGGAAACATGGTGATGCCACCTCGTGCTGTCACAGGCCAGAGCGTCCCCGCACGGACTGGTGGCGTGCAGCACGCTCCCCGACCTGACGGCGGCCACGCGCTCGCTCAGCGCCAACGGCTCCCCGAACCAGGCCGACGGGAGGCGGCAGGCTGCAGGCTCACAGACACGAGGTCCCACCGAGGCCGGCGCGGCCCTGCCGCGTGCGCACACGTGGAACGAGGGAGGACCGCAGGGCTGCGTCTGCGGACAGTGCGGCTGACGGCGGTGAGCACAGGCCCATGGGAGTCCGTCTTACCGGACGAGTCTGTCCCAGTTTTCTCAGCTAGAATGTATTACTACCTTGTAAACGAATGAAAATGACTGAAAAGGCTCAAGATTGAGTTAACAGGTGCACTCTGACATTCCTTTATATGCTTTTCTCTTACGAACACTGCGAAGTAACGCTACACAGTTTGGTTTTCAGTGCGAGGGACAAGCGCTCCTCTGGACCCGATCACAAGGGGAGCAAGGGCGGAGGCCCCTCAGGGCCCACACCGCGTCCGGCTCTCGATGTGGTCGCCTCCCTGACCCCGCACACCGAGGCAGGCACGGGCACCGCCCTCACTCTGTGGCCCTGGAAGCACACACTGGGAACGGGACACAGTGGTGGAAGGACCCACACCAGACACTGTGCGGCGAGAGGACAGGCACACAACATCCGCGGCTACACGGAAGCCCTGCTGGGGGGTGGGAGGGGTGGAGAACGGGCAGGTCGGCCCAGCACAGACCCAGGGTCGACCCGGGACTGTGAGCCTCTTAAACCCACTTCTTTTCCTTCTCTCACTTGTCTGCCTGACTTACACAGCACACCTGTACGAGAACACACAACCTCCAGACTGCACGTAACTCAGCCTGCCCCCCACACCCCCCGAGAGGGCGCAATGGCACCACCCTGCACCCATTTCTCCCATAATACAGACCCCCCGTGCGCAGTAACCCCCATATTCTCCACTTCACTGACCCCCACCCATTAGTGCCTGGGTCTGTCCTCTGCCCCCCACCTCCTAGTCCATCGCCTCAATTTCTGTATTCCCTAGAAATAAGCCAATTTTACACCAATTCTGATGCAATCCTTGTCTTTCACTTCAAATAGATCTTTTCTTTTTTAATTAAATGTATTAATGTTTTTAAGTAGATTCCACACCCAGCGTGGGGCTCCAACTCACAACCCAGAGATCGACAGCAGCAGCTGTAGCGACTGAGCCAGCCGGGGCCCCTCGTTGCAAACAGAGCTTAACCTGAAAACCCCTCTCTCCAAACATACCCCCCACCCCCACCCCGAAGGATCCCTGCTTCTGTCCTGCTGCCACGAACACGTCAGTGCGTGGCACATGAGGGTTTCATTTGGGCCCCTGCTGTCCTCTGGCTCTGTGTCCCTTTATAGTATCTACCGCACGCCTGGCTCCTTCCACCCCGTGATACCACAGCTCCTGCTGTGGCCTTGCAGGGACAGGGCAGGATACAGTTCACGGCAACAGGACAGGCTTTCACGGTGACCCAAAGGACGCCAACAGATGTTCTGGCGTCCTGTCGCTAACTGCCAGGTGACGTATCACCCAGGTCTTTCCCAGACTTCACGGAACAGCCCACCACGGGGGCTGGAACCCTCGAGATTGTCACCCCTGTCTCCCCACTGGCTGTTCATCTCCATTCCCAGATCCTTTCTCTTTAAATGGAGACAGACTACTGTAGCATAGTCTCAGCTGTCCAGAGATGTGGAAACATAGTAGAGAGGCCCACGGGTGCCCCACGCCCAGGTCCGCTCCCGCTCCCAGTCCCTATCACGCATGGCACATCAGCCACAATTCCTACCGCAACACTGACTTGTTATTCGAAACAGTCTGTATTTCATTCAAATTTCGTTACTTCTTCTGCATCATTTTGGGTTCAGAATCCAACTTCGGCACCAGGCTCCACAGGCTCTTCTTGGCTCCATCAGCTTCTCAGGTTTTCCTGGTTTTGGACCATCTTGACAGTTTGAAGGTGGTATTTTGAATAATGTCCCTTGGCTAGGAATTATCTGTGCTTCCACATGATGAGACTGGGCTTACGGGTACAGGAGAGGAAGCCACCAGAGGTGAAGTGGCCATGTGTGGCCTGTCCCTGCTCGTCTAGCTCAGGTGGTGTCGGCCGGGTCTCTTCACTGCCTGCCGACTCCCTCCCCCAACGCCGTCCTGTACAGGCCTCCACGTACAGCCCATCCTTTAAGGTGGGATTTTAAGCTCTGCCCCTTCATGGTCACATCTACATAAATTACTTTGAATTCTTCTGTAGGGGAGATCTGTCACTGCTCACGTGTTCGCTCATGTGTACGAGGAGGGCCTCCGGGTATCTGCTCTACGCTCCGGGTTCTAATCTAAAACTACTCGCTCACTTTGTAGCTCAAATGATTCCAGCTTTAGGCAGTTCAGGTGCTCTCGCCCCACGCTGACCAAGCACTTCCTCCCTTCCGGCACCAAGATGCACAGGCCCCTCCTGTACCCCCTTCCCCCCCACCCCCAGCCATCAGGCATTTTTCAAAGGAGCCCTGGTTCCTTTCACTGATGAACGACATTAGAAACCAGGCACGGGGGACCAGGGAAGATTTTAATGCTACTGGTATAAGCGATTTTAAAACATAAAATAAATCCACATTTCTCCTTCCTTTTCATTGCAAAAACATGCACGTTCCCTCAGAACTGAAAATCAACAGGCTCCAACAACTTCTTCGGCTCCCCGTCTAACAGAAACTCTTCCTGTGAGCGGAATCCCTGGTGGCCCAGGACAGAACCCAAGTCTCAGCAGCCAGCCGGCCCACAGCCCCCCAGCTCCTCACACCACTGTCCTGTTGCGGATGGCCGAGGAGTCAGCCACGGCCAAGGACCAGAGGCTCCTGGAGAGCAGTGGGCTGTTGCTGACATGGCCTTCACAATGCATGGACGGTTTGTTAGCTGCTACCTGAACTTCCGTGTCTCTGTGCCTTCAAAGTCTCATCCCTCTTCCCCGGTAGCTCCCCGCACCTGCCCACATGCTTTCTTCGAGACTTGGGGAGACCTCATCCCCCCGTGAAATCACCTCGAACATCACGAACCGTGCTCCCGACAGCCCCCCGCCCCCAGGCTCCTCTACTTCAGCCCCTGGGCACACTGTTCTACAGCCCTGCTCACCCAGCTGAGTCTCCCTGCTCGCTGGAAGCTTCCTGAGGGTGAGCGTTTTGGATCATTAATATCTGAATGCCCAGCACTCGGCTGCCAGCGGCTGGGCACACGCTCAGTAACGTCCATTAAGTGAACTAATGAGTAAAGAAACCAATGGACAAAGGAACAGATAATTGACCAAATAACCAAACAGGTAAAACTCCTCCTGTTATCCTGAGCCTCCATTTGAACTGAGGACAAGCCCAGCGTCACCCGAGATAAGATCTTTAACGATCTCCTCCATGCCAATGACACGCGTCCGAGCACCGAGTCCGGCACGACAGTTGTGAAGAGAATCTATGCCCCAGTGAGTGCTGGCAGTTTCTGTCTCGGAGGTTCGTGGCTTTCCGACTTTGACACCATCCTCTGAAGGGCAGGACTCGTTCCACGGAACGTGACTCCGGTGCGATCTGCAGCCAAAGCTGCTCCCACAGCAGAGTGGTGACAGGGACCTTTTACTTTATTTCCCGTTTACTTTACACCTCCCAAACACCACCAGGAGTTCAGTAATAGTACAGCCAGAAAAGGTAAGCGTTGCCAGATGTGCCACTATTCCTAAGGAGACTACAGCGGACCTTTGCTGGGACTTAAAGATCAACTCTCTTTTGCTGCATGAATCATCAAAACGATGCAGTATGGAACTCCTGCCTCCCCAGACATAAGCTCCAGCATGCTGATATGCGCTGATAAGACAACCTGATGGCAAACTCTAATACACAAACCAATTCCATGATACGAAAAATTTTGTTTTTCTAAACATCCTGTTCCATAAGCAACAAGTGATTCACTTATCTCCACCCGTGGAAACCCTACAGCACCGTGGACAGGGAATGTGAGGAGGAACTGACTCGGCAGTCCTGCATCCGATGCGAACTGGAAGAGAGACCTCCTCCCGACACGACTGAAGCTGGAGATGGCAGTCCGTGCTGACGCCACACGATCAGCCCAAAGGCACTCGCCAACAAGGGAAAACGTCTGCACGCGCGGTTACTGTCGTTGGAATCCTTTGCTTATAAAAACTTTCCTTCATCCAGATGCGACTGTTCTAGAAATGGCAGCGTTTTGGGTTTGGGATTTAACTTTAGGTAAACTAACACCCACGGCCTGAAGGCGGGCCTACTGCTTGGCACGCGGTGCGGCTGGGGCGGGGGGTACTTACTCCAACACTTCGTAGTTGGACTTCTTCTCCAGCGCGTTGCCTCGCATCTCCCAGTACGAGCGCCTAAAACCAGGGAAGACACACATTCACACACACGTGTAAGGGGCGTCCGCACTGCTCAGCGGACATGGCTCTGCGGCTCGGCCACAGACACCCTGCTGTGCTGTAATGCACACGAACCCGACCCCAAGCGGTGATTCCCAAGCCCCTGGGAGGCAGAGAGCAGTGAACACAGGCTCCGTCCTACTGGACGAGCTTGCTTTCTCCCTGAGTGTGAATCAGGTGTGGCTCTGTGAGGACGAGACAGACTCCAGGTGTAAGGAGCTTAGCTACGACTGCTGGCCGCTGTGCTAGTCTCTCGGTGGGAGCCTGCACGAGCAGGATGGCCGTGGGAACAGGCGAGCAGCAAGTACACGGACTCCTGCAGGGCCACCTGTCACCAAGGGCGAGTGCACGGACGTGTGACAGAATCATGAGGACAGGCTGTGCAGGGAGGAGGCAGGCTCCGGCCCGGGCAGCGCTGTCCACCCTCTGAATGTACGCCGTCTAGCCTTCCCCGCACTCCACACGACCCAGTCAAGCCAAGTCGGGCCCCGCGGGAGCCAGCTCCTCTCTCTACAGAACCTGCCACGCGTGTGCCGGATTCTCTCTGCACACACACGGTACCTGGCAGAAGGACACCTCCGGCTGGAGCTGCTTTGGGACACACAGGTAGGACACGTCGTCTCAAGTCACGTAACAGGAGGACCAGACTCCGTTTCAAACCTGTCTCTAATACTATAAATACTGGCTTTGCTTTTTAAATTTGTTTGGCTTTTTCTTTGTTCTACTCAAAATGCAAGTAGTAGATTTAGATGAGAAACTACAGAGGGCCCCCGATGGGTCCCTCAGTTTGGTTTCCTGACTTTCTCCCCATGCGGGGACCGGGGGGGTGAAGGGGGGCTGCAGGGGGAGGCCGCACCGTCCGGCTTCTCCGGCAGCCCTTCACTTCACAGTGAAGTCAGGGACACTGCATGGGACAGGGAGAGGGATGCACACAGCACGGGAGGCCCGTGTGGGAAGGAGCAGGAAAGGTACCGAGAACCCAGGGTGGTCCCCGTGCCTCTCGCCCAACACCTCGTGCTTTCTGACCCCACCTCCAGATAAGCCCGCGCAGCACTGTCTGGAGGCAGAAAGGGGCGGCCAAGGACGCTTTCTGCCTAGAGCTGAGAGGGCTCAGGGGCAGGCCAGGAACAGAAGAGACCAGCGAGGGATGACTTCCGTTACTGGGAAACAGAAGTAAGGCTGAACGTGAATTTTAATGAGTTGAGAATGACACCCTAACTGCCCTCGGGTCCTTGTAGGGTCGGGTATGTAAACAGCCTCGTGAAGTATAAAAAACTGTGACCTTGGGGGGAAATTCTAACTGTTCCGAGCATACATAATCAAACTGTGGCTAGCTTAACCAACTCATCTTAAACTAGAGCCCAGAGTAAATTTTAATTGAAATCACACCTGAAAAAGGTAAAATATTCTTCTATTCAAAGTTAAAATGCTAGCATAGAAGATAACATATGACACATGGTGACAAATAGTAACAGAATTAAGAACGATATTCTCAGATTTCCATTTCCCATAACCCTGCAACACGGCAGCCACTAGCTGTATGTGGCTATTTACGCTTCCATTTAAATGGTGTGCACTAGCGCGTTTAACTCCTCGGTCCCCACCTGTGGTGCGTGGCTAGCACCTGGGACCCCAGTGACACAGGTCACTTCCATGACCCGCAGGGGACTACCGAGGAGCGCTTTCAGACCTGCTCACACATGTGCACGCTCGTCAATCATTCCAGCTTTAAATGCAATGAAATACCATTTTAAAAGATCCTAAGATTTCTAAAAGTTACACTGACAAACCTAATTTAAAATCTCCAATTTTTACTCAAATTTTATTCAGTATTTGATGAATAATCTTTATGAGGAAAAGGAAAATACTTGGGTAATCTCCCAAACTAAAGTACACCTCAGAGCGGCCAAGCCCTCAACGCCCAGTTAGCACCTTACCGGATTTCCAGACAGCCCAGCTTCAGAGCAATGTCCTGGTCCACACGGTCAGCCACCTCTGACATGTAGTCGCTCTTGACCTGCAACAGAAGAACGGGAAGACAGTGCTGCGTTAGCAGAGCACGCGCAGAGTCGCTCGTTCCACAACTGCTTCCGGGATGTCGCTCACATCCACCAGACACTGGGCCAATAATTGTACTAGACGTTGGATATAAAAATGAGTAACACCAAGAACAGCTATGGAAATAAAATGGACTTCCTGGGAACGCATCTAATCCAAGAGCACTTAAACTTCAAGAAGCAGCAACGTCCCCTGAATCGCAAGCGGCTTTAGACACTGCGCCCTGCGCTGTCACAACGGAAAGCAAGAAGATCTCCAGTTCCAAGCGAATCCTCAGGGGATGTCTTTTCTCAACTCTAACTACAGTCCCCCCAGCATTCTTTGGACCTCCATGGCAAGGGCAAAGAAAATTTACATATTTCCAAACCCGTGTAACTCTGCAACTAACACGTCCCACCTCACCACCCCGAATGTGAGTAATCTGCAAGGTCACAACACGTGTAAAATCCAATATAACAAGGAGACTCTTGGAATGGGCACCGACCAGTGTTACAAGCGACTGATGACTCACTAAATTCTACCTCTGAAACTAGTAAGGCCCTTTATGTTAATTAAATTGAATTTGAATCGGGAAAAAAAGAGAAGACTCCAGAGGAAGTCCACAAGCACCTTCTGAGGAACGGCTGTGCTCGGTGACGGTGAGTGGCGCGCTGTCAGCTGACCTGAGAGCATGTGACCAGAAGAATACACTTCCCGAGACGAAACACAGCAGACCTCCTTCTCAAGCAGCATTAAGGGAGCAACAGGACCTGGCCACAGGGAGCGCCACTCTGAGCCACAGTTGGGGACTGTGGCCACTCCCGAGGGGGTCCGTTATCCCCCACAGCAGCACTGTGCCACGAAGACCACACTCCACTCCTGCAGTACAATTTCGGCAATACAACATTTCATGCAAACCTGTCTTGTCCCGTATTATAGAAGTACTTCAAACACCCTGGATCTTGTCTCTTAGTGCTCAAATCTGAAGTATTTACTCTCGGGCCCTTCACAGATAAGGCGTGATAACCTCTGCCCTAGAACAAAATTCCAAAGACCCTGCTCTTCAGCTACTACCTCCAAGCTGTCAGCTCACTTGCTGAAAAGACTTCTAACCCCCGATAAACTCTGTTGACCTTACACCAAGTGTGTCATCATCGTGACCTTCCCCTACAAAGACCCCCGACCTCCCAGTCTCTCATTAGCCCTTTATTTTAACTGCCTGACCAAAGCAGCGCCGGCCGAAACACGCTGGCCACCTCCCCGTGCTGACTGCTGGGCGACTAGAGAAACCCGAGTGTAGGACGAGCTCTGCTCAGGCCGGACCGCCCGTGGCCGGCTGAACTGCCCCGCCGCTCGGCAGCGCTGGCCTAGGAAGTTTGCCGACCCACTGACCCACACTTCCTCCGGCCCATTCACCACCCTCTCCCCACCGGGAGCGGGAGAGCCTTCAGAAGGGAATAGCCTCTCCAGCGCACCAAGAGGCTAGCACCCAACGCGCGCCGTACTTGCCGACTCACTCCTTTGTCTTGAGGAGGAGCGACGACCATGGCCATGGGCAACCCCATGCTATTTCTGATCTCAACATGTCCTCAAAACCTTGGCCTTATTTTCTGCATTAGCACCTAGACCTAGGCTGTTAATAACAATGGTTAACAGAATGAGTGGGCAAATGAATGAACGAATAAAGTCTTCAAATTGGGGTCTGGGTATCTCTGCAAATATCACTTTCCACATACGTAAGCAACAGTAACTTCTACTGTTTACACAGATTAGGTATTTACGACTGACTCAGTGGATCTAATTTACTCAATCCACTAAATTAAGTAAAAAGCTTTAATCCTAGAATCATTTTGTTTATACTTCAACTAGCCCTTTCTCCTATATAGCAAAAAATAGATAGAAACGTCAAAGCTAAGCTTTTGCATCCTAAAAAGGTTTATTACCGCACACAAAAATAAAGGCACAAGAGGTACAATAAGACATGTATTTCCATGAGTCAGAGAACAGCACGGTTGTTCTGACTGAACCAGTCGATCTTAGTTCACCATTCGGTTAGGACTTCAAAGAAAGCACAGCAGAATATCAATTAGCTGCTGAGTAAAATTCGTCATTACAAAATTATCTTAAAGATTAATTACAATGTTTAAGCACGTTTCACAGGTGGGAAAACGTAATCACATACTTTATTTCATTCATCAAAACCAAATGCACATTAGTTGCAAAAATGCACAGAGAGGAAATGACAACTTAATTCCTGTAGAAAACCCCATCATGAACATGACCTGAAAGCTCTAGGCGTTGTTCTCTGTCAACAGTGCACTTCTCTTGGCGCATGGTGCCGTGTCCCCACGGCCTGAAATGATCTGTGCGCCCTGCAGAGTGGACTGACCCCACACAAAGCCAGCCAACAGACCCTTGGCTCCCCACATCCCTACCCCAAGCCCTGGGCAGCCTGTGTCTGCAGAAGCACAGACGGCAAACCCCATCCACAGATGACGCTCTCCGAAACCACCACGCACGTTCGCAGACCGAAGCTGTGCTCAGGTGTCTTTCTTCAGGACTCGGAGTTCAACTACACTCCATGTTCATTTCTCTGATAAGACACTTCTGACTGCCTCTCATCTACTGACTTCCAGAGGAACTCACTGCCTTTTGTCTGTGAAATAAATGCAATTTATTGAGCATTTAAGTATATGTGGATAAAACTGCTTCAAGTAAGCACACCACGCTCCCTGGCCGGCAGACCTACGTGTATGTGACGTGTCCTGGAGTTTGCCGCACCACCGTGAGAGGACAGCACCGCCGCCCCCAACTTAAAGGCTTAGAACAAGGGGCACCTGGGTGTCTCAGTGCGTTAAGGCCTCTGCCTTCGGCTTGGGTCTGGTCCCAGGGTCCTGGGATCAAGTCCTGCATCGGGCTCTCTGCTCAGCAGGGAGCCTGCTTCCCCCTCTCTCTCTGCCTGCCTCTCTGCCTACTTGTGACCTCTGTCTGTCAAATGAATAAATAAATTCTTTAAAAAAAAAAAAAAGGCTTAGAACAAGCCTAGAGAGAATGAGGGTGACAGCAGAGGGGCTGCCTGTTATTCAAGGAGCGCCTGCCAGGGCCGAGGCCCCGCCCTGTCACAACAAGTCTTCAAGGCAGGGGTTAGTCGTCCCATTTTACACAGAAAGATCAGGGAAGTCAGGTCACCCGCGGTCACACAGCGAGTGTCGTAAGAGTGAGGGCTCAAGCACCAGTTGGCCAACCCTACAGCGTGTGGCCGTATCTCCTGCAAACTCTCCCACAGCAAAGACCACAATCTTCCTCCATAGGAAGACGACGCAGGGTAGGTGAAGAACACATCCCGCCACCCGCAGGGGCTCACGAAATAACTTCCCACACACCGCCTGCTTCGCTTGACATCATGTCACAGTCTCTCCTTATGCCACAGATAGCTACTGTACACTGTTCCCAAGTACAGCACGGGAGCACGCATCTTCTAAGAGAAGACCTCAGAGAGCTGGTGTTCGTTTTGCTTGCTGTTAAAGATTTTATTTATTTGTTTCAGAGAGAGAGAGTGTGCGAGCAGGGGAGGACTGCGGGGGAGAGAGAACCCCACGCTCCACGCTGAGCACACAGCCCGACGAGGGGCCACCTCACAACCCTGAGATCACGCCCCACGCCAAAACCAAGAGTCTGCGCTGACCATCTGAGCCGCCAGGAGTCCTGTGTTTGGTTTTTCAAATTAATCTGCATCCATGTTGATGTCAATTTCCTACTTCGAGAAACACCGTGTGTTTGGACGTCCTTCTGTGGCAAGAACTGTTTATATTCATGAGGTTTTTTCTTCTTACTCTGTGAGAGAATCAAACAACCCAAGTTCTATAAATCCTCCTAGTGAGTGACTAAGCTTTAAGGCTGGTTCTGGGGGTCCCACGCCCAGAGTGAACCTACCAGTGTGAGAGTCTGTCCAAGTCCATGAGGTGGGCTGAAGGCAAATGTATAATGCCTTCCCGTTTCTAAAGTCTTTCATACAGAGGGATGACCAAGAAATGTGTCGAACAGAGCAAGTATGCAAGGTTTACCTACATCCTCAATACCATGAGTACTTCTTGAAGTATACAGAAGTGACAAAAGAAGAAGAAAGGTCCATTACGCAATCTATCAAATAAGTACAGAAAATACACCTTCGAATAAGTCAGACTTGGACCCATATGTATTTTACCTTTTTGGGGGAAAAATGACAACTGACAATTCCCACACTGAAAATGTCAGGTATTCAAGACAGCATGGTACTGGCACGAAAACACACATAGACCAACAGAACAGAGTAGAGAGTCCAGATACGGACCCTCAACTCTATGGTCAAATAGATCTTCAACACAGCAGGAGAAAATATCCTGTGGAAAAAAGACAGTCTCTTTAATAAATGGTGCTGGAAAAATTGGACAGCTATGTATAGAAGAATGAAACATGACCATTCTCTTACACTGTACACTAAGATAAACTCGAAATGGAAAAAAGACCTCAACATGAGGCAGGAATCCATCAGAATCCTAGAGGAGAACATAGACAGTAACCTCTTCGACATCGGCCACAGCAACTTCTTTCAAGACCTGTCTCCAAAGGCAAAGGAAACAAAAGCAAAAATGAACTTTTAGGACTTCCTCAAGCTCAACAGTTTCTGCACAGCAAAGGAAACAGTCAACAAAACAAAGAGGCAACCCACGGAATGGGAGAAGATATTCAAAAATGACACTACAGACAAAGGGCTGATATCCAAGATCTATAAAGAACTCCTCAAACTCAACACACACAAAACAGATAATCATGTCAAAAAATGGGCAGAAGACATGAACAGACACTTCTCCAAAGAAGACATACAAATGGCTAACAGACACATGAAAAAATGTTCATCATCACTAGCCATCAGGGAGATTCAAATTAAAACCACATTGAGATACCACCTTATACCAGTTAGAACGGCCAAAATTAGCAAGACAGGAAACAATGTGTACTGGAGAGGATGTGGAGAAAGGAGAATCCTCTTACACTGTTGGTGGGAATGCAAGTTGGTGCGGCCACTTTGGAGGACTGTGTGGAGATTCCTTAAGAAATTAAAAACAGAGCTTCCCTATGGCCCTGCAATTGCACTACTGGGTATTTACCCCAAAGATACAGATGTAGTGAAAAGAAGGGCCCTCTGCACCCCAATGTTCATAGCAGCAATGAACATGGTCACCAAACTGTGGAGAGAACCAAGATGTCCTTCAGCGGACGAACGGATAAAGAAGATGTGGTCCATATACACTATGGAATATTACACAGCCATCAGAAAGGACAAATACCCAACTTTTGTATCAACATGGATGGGACTGGAGGAGATTACACTGAGTGAAATAAGTCAAGCAGAGAGAGTCAATTATCATAAGGTTTCACTTACTTATGGAGAATAAGGAATAATATGGAGGACATTAGGAGAAGGAAAAGAAAAGTGAATTGGGGGAAATTGGAGGGGGAGAGGAAGCATGAGAGACTGTGAACTCTGAGAAACAAACTGAGGGTTTTGGAGTGGGGGGATGGGTAAGCCTGGTGGTGGGTATTAAGGAGGGCATGGATTACAAGGAGTACCAGGTGTGGTGCATAAACAATGAATCTTGGAACACTGAAAAAATAAAATTAAATTAAAATGTTTTTAAAAAGTCAGGTATTAAAAGAATAAAAAATTTTAAAAATCTCCCACATGGAGCTGCCATTTCAAAATGTTTTAACTGACAGAACGCTTTATAGCCAAGAAAATACAGATAAGGATATCAATTTCTGATAATGCAAATATCTGAATAAAAACTTGTAAAGATAAAAAATTCAAATAAAAATCACAGGAATAAGAAATCACACATCCTGGTACCTCAGAACTTCCCCAGGCACTTCCAGATTCTACTCCTCAGGGTGAGGGACAGCTCCCACCTTGGTATCTCCTTTCAACTTCCTACCGGAACTCCTTTTGTCAAGTAAGTCATAATTATGCTACAGGTAGTATGTCCAGGACAGGACGGATGGAATATGCAGGTAACACAGGAACACGTGTTTGAACTGCGGGGGTCCCCTCATGCATGGGTTTGTTTTTTTTATAAACACGGTACAGTCCTATAAATGTATCTTCTCTTCCCTATGACTTCCTTAATGACATTTTTTTAATCTCTAGCTTACTTTACTGTAAGAATATTGTATATAACACATACACCATAAAAAATATGTGTTAATTGACTACATTATTACTAAAGTTTACTTCTGATCAAGGCTAAGCTATTAGTAGTTAAGTTCTGGGGGGGGGGACCAAAAGTCATACATGGATTTATGACTGTGCAGGGGGTCAGCACCCGTCACCCCTGACATTACTTAAGGGTCAACTGTACTCATTTTAATCTTAAATATTTGTAGGGGAAAACAATGGGAACTCCATGTCTGACCCATGCATCCCAAGAGCTGAAAATTTCGAGTGCCAAATGATTTGTATATAAGTTCTACATCGATACAATTTGAGTTCATATGACAACTTCTTGACCAAACATGGGCCTCGCTCTTCTCATAATGGCCACCATTATTTGCAGAAGGTTGCCAGTCAAATGCAATTCTTTCTGAAATGAGATTTCAGAGAGATAACAAGGAAGAAAATGTTATATGGCAAAGGAAAAGTTTGATTTTGGGGTTAGACATACTTTCCTTGTTTTAAAATGAGCCATTAGCTTCAGCGTCAAAACTTAGTTTTATAACTTTTGCTCTACAGTGAATAGGGTTATAATAAGATTCCAGTTTATTTTTAGAGTGTGCAGATTAATAGCTTTCAGAATATTCTAAAATGGGTCAAAAACACTTGGTGAATCACTTGCAGTATCTCACATTGGGACATCTTTAAATGAAACTGCATCCACAGGATAATGTCCAACCAGTAACCCAACCCTCAACACACCCACTGGCACACTGCTTTCTGCAGGACACCATCCAGAAGCATGGACAAAATGAATAGTGGGCACCAATGAAATTGTAAGATAATAAAATGAAGGTAGTTTATTGTAAGTGCTCTCTGTTTCACAGGATCAGAATGGTGGTAGAGGCAATCTAAACATAATTCTTTTATTTCTACCCTGATAAAAGAACCAAAGTAATAAAAAATATATGTTCTTCTGAAACAGAGATCACAAAACAGGTAACACTCAGGAGTGTTTACCAGTTGCCCAGCTAGACCCTAAAGATTCCCACATGTGAAATTCAACAAAAGAACAGCTCGTAACAAACACACAGGGACATGCATCACTAAGAGTGTAAGCCAGCACCAACAGACGTCAGGTCCAGGAATTTCGGATGTTACAATTAAGAAGAGACATGACCTCTACAAGAAATGGTACAGAAATAAAGGCAGAAAAATCAGCAAACCGTAAGAGCCATGAATGATGGCCTAGTGGATTCTCTTAAAGGGGGAAGGGACACACAAGTTTAACACATGCTAGATAAGAACTCAACAAATGCATTACCCATCCAAGCTGGTTGCGACTGAGGAGAGTTGGTGATGATGTGATGGGTTTACCTGAACTGTAGATCCCAGGGGGACAAAGCGCTGAGACAGGAGAAGGAAGTGGATGCACAGGGAGGGCAGCCGGAGAGGTTCTAACGTGGACCCGCGCGGAGGCCTCAGGCCAAGTCATGAAGAAGGGAGAAAAGGCGAGGTCCGAGTCAAAATCATAAGACATTTCCAGAACTGATGAAAAGAGATGAGCCCCCAGGTAGAGGGAGCACATCGCAGACCAAGCAGGAAGAAATGAGTGGAGATCCACACCTGATTTGTAACAGAACTGCAGAACACAAAGGACAAAGGAAAGGTCTTCAAGCTGGCCAGAGAGAAAGGACAGACCACCTTCAGAGACAGGATGACAGCCAACTTCTCAACAGCAATAATGAACATCCAAGCTCCGAGAGAGAATGCTCCCTGGCCTGACCTATACCCAGAAGCAGGAAAAACGAATCCCAGCCACATGGGAAGCCTGAACAACACTGCCAACAATCTCGAATTCACGGGTGTTCGTCACCCTCTGTGCCCAACACTCACAGAAGACACGTTCTCCTCCAGCAAAACCAGAACCTTGAAACAACCTCAGCAGGTGGGAGGTGCTGAAACAGGCCTAAACAAATCTGGACTAGCATCAAATGAACCACAGACTCTAACCACAGTTCAAAATTATTCTAGAAATGAACCACACGGGATCCATGTTTAAATAGCCTTATGATAACTTCCATTTCCACCAACACTGTGGACCAAATGTCCTGATGAGACTGCTCACTGAAAACAACTAAAAGCGCAGAATCAAACATTTTTAATCTTCTGGAATGCTTCTATGAGCTGGGTGACATACAAAACAATATGCAAATGCGAGTCAGGCCGCTGAGGGCACGCAGAGGGCTCGGGGTCTCGGGCAGCGCGCACCCTATGCCAGAACCAAACACGCGCTCACTGTCAAATGTGACCAACTTGCAAGGGGAAGTAAGCAGGGGATGACGGACACATAGGACCGTGGCTGAGTGCATGGAGTGAAAAGTGTGGGGGCAGGGGTGGGACAGGGACGGGGACCAGGAGATAATAGGTGTGTTCTCTTCATCTGGGCTGTAGCATCCGAGCACTCACGCTAGTACTAACTATCACACCTCACAAAAGCATACACATGTTGGGTGCTACCAAACTAAATAGTTAAAAAGAATCAAGGTTATCAAATTCTGGGCCCCCTAAAAATTGATCCATTTAGCCTGGAATCCAGTAGAAATATACATACACATATATGTATACACCTTACATATTTTCATCAATAGAAAAAAGATTTTAAAAATTATAGAACGGGTGTCATTTAACTCTGAGGCTTCTATTAGGTAACTTATCCCTGAACTCAGTGAAAATTTCCACACTCAAGTTCTTACAAAACACGAGTGCAAGCTGTACAGCCATTCTGGAAAACAGCATGAAGGTTCCTCAAGAAGTTGAAAATAGAGCTATGACCCAGCAATCGCACTACTGTATTTACCCTAAAGATACAAATGTAGTGATCTGAACGGGCACGTGCATCCGAATGTTTATAGCAGCAACGTCCAGAATAGCCAAACTATGGAAAGAACCTAGATGTCCATCAACAGATGAATGGAGAAAGAAGATGTGGTGTATATATACATAATGGAATATTATGCAGCTATCAAAAGGAATGAAATCTTGCCATTTGCAATGTGGATGGAACTAGAGGGCATCATGGTAAGCGAAATAAGTCAGTCAGAGAAAGACAATTATCATAGGATCTCCCTGGTATGAGGAAGCTGAGAGGCAGGGCGGGGGGTCGTGGGGAGTAGGGAGGGAAACAATGAAACAAGATGGGATTGGGAGGGAGACACACCGTAAGAGACTCTGAATCTCAGGAAACAAACGGAGGGCTGCTGGGGGGTGGGGAGTGGGGATAGGGTGGCTGGGGATGGACACTGGGGAGGGTATGTGCTGTGGTGAGTGCTGTGAAGTGTGTAAGTCTGATGATTCATGACCTGTACCCCTGGGACAAATAATACATTATATGTTAATTTTTTTAAAAAGGGAAAAAGAAGAGAAAAAAAGGTTCTCACAAAATACTTCAGATCCATTCACAATTAAGTAGACCTTGGCTACAAACAGCCGCTGAAGGGCCAGTTTTATTTATGCCGTGTGTGTGTGTGTGTGTGTGTGTATGCGCGTGCACGTGCACAAGTGCACGTGTTTAAACAGGGGAAAGCTCTGAACTCCTAGCTGATTTCCAATGGTGGCATGAGGCCTGTCCCAATCTTGGTCCTGCCTACACAAGTGAGCACACGGGTCACCTGTGACAGCGCTGGAATGCCCACGTGTGCAACAGGACAGCTTCTGCACTGAGAGCTTAGCACAAGGAGCTGAGTAAACACATAGGTCCTTGTCAAAGCAGCAACGCAAAAACCATGCTCCTTGCACGACTCTGTTAGGTCAGGGTAGAAACAACAGTAAGCATGTCTTCTCCCACGAGCAGAACCACGCATGTTCTATGCAGGGCGGCGGTAAGCGCCAGCATCAGCATCACAGCTCCCGCGTGTGCGAACGCGGCTGCGGCGCTTGGGTCAGGACGGACGCGCACACCTGATGCTCCACACAACTTATCTGAGGAACCTCTTACCGACCTTACGGAGCAAGGCTCCGGTTCCCCTTCCGGTAGAGCCCTGCTCCGATGAGCACCCGCACACACGCCTGTGTCCGTCTTACCTTTACCGTGCGCCCCTGCAAGGGCAAGCATCAGAGTGACTATCAAACTGCCCACAGTCCACTGTTTCTTCCACACCCGCTGCCGACACTGCCACATGCGACCCGGAGGGTAGGAGTGCACTCATGGCTCTTAGTACAGCTGCCAACTCACTGGTAGTGACAACAGTCCTTCCCCTGCCCTCCCCCTGGACTCTGCACACACCTTTACCTCCCTCTGTCTCCTGTCCCTGGGACACGGGCAAGGATCAGCCTTCGATGTGGGCAATGGGCGGTATCACAATGGCTCTTGTATTTCTTTTAAAACACAGGTCCATGGGAGAATACCGTAAAGTCACACAAAAAATGACAGCAATTATTTAGGATAAAGATACTTTGAGTAATGTTTCAGAGTATTCTGGGGACTTCCTAAAAATGTGCCAAATGACTGAACAGCTGTAAGAGATTAAGAAGGGTCAGGTTGTGAGAGAAAGTACAGGAACGGAGAAAGCAGAGGGTGGGGTGGAGGCGCACGGGACGGAGAGGGACATGTCCCGTCCCAGAAGGTGAGCTCACACGCGTGTCATGTTCACAGACGGTAACTGCCGACTGCTCCAGGGCCTGGCGCTGCCTACAGACCAACGTGGAAGACTGGCGGGGCACGGGAAGGACGGACAACCCCACCTCACTCACGGGATAGGTGACAGAGCTGTGCATCTTACCCGATGGGACAGCTGGGCCGCTGCACGCACGGTGAGCGCACGACGGGATGTGCGCTCCCCACCTCTTGGGTCCTCTAAAGACTGCTGAACAACACAGACCGTGGGGAGAGAGGTCTCCGGAGGAAGGGGAAGCTGGGGCCACACCAGCACACGCGGTACTTTTAGTCGGAGACAGAAGCAAGGTCCCGTCCAAGGAAAAACAAGGACAGCAGGTCGCAGCGTGGGAGGACCAAGAACGCGGTCGGCTGCGAGGTTGGCCCCAAGTTATAAAAGGGAGGGACTGCGAGCCAATGCGGCCTGACTGCGACTGGTAGAGACCGGTGTCACTAAAGCAGTCATGGATTTCCTCAGGGGCGGATCATCTCAAAGAAATTACGCCAACAGTGACAAAGATCAGAGACAAGAGCGAGAACGCAAGGCAAACCCACCAGCTAACGCCCGTCACCTGCTTCGCTCCAGCACGAGGCTCGTCAGTCGCCGCCGCCGAGCAGGGGAAACACGCCCCAGGGCAGCTCGTAACCGAAGTCACCCCTGTGGTACGAGCGGGCCCCCAACAATCTCCACTGCATCAAAACTTGACTCTCCTCTTTCCGTGTTGCCAAGTGCAAACCCCCCTCCCATGCAACTCTGCGTCGCGCTCAACCTCCCCCAGCTCCTGTCAGGCCCCGGCCCTCACGCCTCCCGCTCCCGATGCGGTGAGAAAACAGGCCCAGTACCTGGGAGCAGCGTCCTGGCATCCTGTGCTCACAGCGTGGGTCTCCCCAGCAGGAACCCGCAGGTTTCTCACATCAGGAAAGAAAACGACCTACCCGGCTACCGCCTTCCTTCTGAAGTGAGCCATGTCTTCTCGTTCCCGCCATCAGGCAGCTGGACTGATGCAATCCACACCCTCGTTTTCGCGTCTGATCCGTCTCCCAATCCCATCAAATCCACTGCTGAACGTGCTCCAGGCACCCCTCTGCCTCCCCCATTTCTTGCCTGCATGGCTGGAGAGCGCCCTCACCTGCTGGCAGCCGCCGTTAAGACCCATCCGGTCCATGACGGACGCCAGCGCCATCAGTGTGGTCTGACTTCCCAAGGACAAAAATTCTCCTCGAGACGTTCACGGACTACATCCCTTAAATAGCTCCCCTAACTCTGCGGGAGGAAACCTACAGCCTTCCCTTTTCACGATGGGGGCCTCAGCTCCTCACTCCTTTCTTCTCCAAACTTTTTAACTCAGATTAAGATGCACCATGTTTCCGAAAGTACGACTCTTCCTCGTCTGCGAAGCTGGGGACCCCTCACATGACCCCTCCCAGGACAGCGCGTGGGCTCTGCGCCTCCACGGGGTCAGCAGAAGCTCCCGGCACGGCCATGCCCTGTGCGCTTCCCGACAGCGGGGGACTGAGCACGCGTCCTGTTCGCAGGAGGTCCCCGCCCGGGTGAGGAATTTAGGTGCAGACGATCTCATTTAGTTCCTCTGCGCTCTTAACCAACCACAGACAGATAATAAATATTTCTATTAAAACGAGGAAGGACCCCGTGCTTCTGGCTGTAGAACATGCACGCACATGTCAGCCGGTCCTCACACCTGTTTTTCGTCACTCTTCGTGGAAACGAACAAGCGACATGTATTTGGTCGTAAAATTCTATTGGTTCGTTTACGCCACATGTGTGTATTGCCCAACTAATATGTGAAGGGGTAAAAGGGAAGTTACTCAGTGCAAAAAAAAAAAAGTCAATTCTGCCTTTATTGTGCAAACTGCTCTTGAGATTCTGTGACTCTCGGTGGCTCCGACAATAAATTCCACATGGGCCCGGCCTGCGGATACTCGGGCATGGTAACGGTACTTGAGTTAAAGACAGACCAAGGCTTGTATTGCTTAGGATTCGCTGTACCACACAAAAGAAGTATCTTTAAAGATCTACCTAAGCGTATAAGAATTCAGGGTCAAAAATTCAAAATTTCTTACTGGTTAAAAGTCTCTCAATGTCATACTGTGACAAATACACATTCTCCCAAATGTTAGCTTAAATCAAATTCTAAAATAAAACCATGTAGTAAGTAGGATTCAAAGTCACAAAGAATAAGGTACATTAGAGTGTTCTCGTATACCTGTTGGTAGAAGAAATTCAGAGTTGGCTTGTCTTCAGTAAACTGGTTTAGAAATCCTTTTGGCAAATAACGAATTCTCAATTCATATCTAAAAAATAATTCACAATAGAAAAATCAGAAATAAATAATTTTCTCAATTCATAGTCTACAATTACAGCATTATTATAACTATGGCATAACCAATTACTCTGAAATATTATCTTAAAAGTAACTTAAAATACAAGTAATTTTTAACCATCAATTTTCAAACTTATTAGCAAAAAGACGTGCACCTCAGTGTCCAGAGCAGAGCTCAATGATCCTGCAAGGGACAGAGCAGAAAGAAGCCCAGAAGGCACCCGGTCCTAGCAGTCACTGTCCACCCAGGGCAGGGGCAGCACCTCCCCAGACCTCCCCCGACGGCTGACATGTGCATGGAACCACACAGAACATACCCTTTCCTGTCTGGCCTTTCTTCACTCACTGACCTGCTTGTGAGACTCAGCCTATCTAGAAGCTGACGGTTGCTCTGAGCTCACAGTATTGCATGAAATATCACACCACTGCTAAGGGCCATTTGAGTTATTCCTGCTTCTTTAGCTATTATGAGGATACCAACTCTCTTTTTTTTTTTCTTCCTCTAAGCATAAACTAGTTAATTTAATTGTTCAGGAAGCACTTCAAGAGTGGTGGAAACAAATTTCACCAGAATGCTCTCTCCCTCTCTCTCTCTTCTCCATGTCCTTTACAGGCACAGACTGGGAGTATAAGACAGACAGACAGACAGACAGACACACACACACACACCCCTGCGTTAGCAGGTGCCACCCGTCAGGGAACTGAAGAAGCCACACCCGTTTAAAGCCCCACCAGCATGCGGTGTTCTGGATCTCTCCGCCCAGCATGTCTCTTCCTTGTAGTCACCAGTGCCTGCCGCAGTAGGGTGGACCGCCAACGGCCTCATCTGATGACTGCCGAAAAGGAAATCTCCTTTTGTGAAACATCTGTTTCTTCTAAAGGGCTGTCGGTCCCCCTCTCCCACCCCCAGCTGTCTTACACATTCAGGGTGTGAGGCCATTGCTAGACTCCTGTCTTCCGCCACTCCAAGACTCATCTTTCACTCTTTGGCGGCGTCTTGTAAAAATTATTTGAAAAATCTTTTTATTTTAATGTTATCTGTCGAGGAATAAAGCTCATAATTTTTATGTAGCCCTATTTATTCTTTCTCTTTTTGGGAAATTCTTTTAGTGTTTTGTTCGTAAAAATATTTGCCTACCCAAAGGTTATAGGAAGATCTGTTTTTTCTTAAAAAGTTTTATTTACTGATGTTTAAAAAAACTTAACAGTCTCACAAGGGAAACACGCCAATAAAGAAGTAACACGATTCTTTTGGTTAGTTAAGAGCGGAAAAAATGCAAGGTACACACACACACAAGCCCCGCTAAGACCGTGGAGTGTCTGCCCTCATTAAAATACGCAACTGCCCAACAGTGAGCCTCCCTTCTGCTCCTCCTCAGATCGAGGTCAACGAGTCACTCCAGACGCTGCACGTGGGGCGGTCCCTTGTGGAACACGCTAGAGTTCATTACTGCCAGCACGTTCCAAGTCCCCCGCAGGCACCACTTCTACGCCACATCCCCGTCAGAGAACAGAAGCGGAGCAAGTGCCCGTTAGCGGACTGGAAGACGAGGCTCTACAAGCAGCTGCAGCCGGCCCGAGGCTGCACGTTCAGGATCAAACAGGACAGAAGGCTTCTGCTAGGAATGTTACCGCATTTGAGGGTAAGGCAACAGACCCGGATCAAACACTGTGACCAGCCGGCAGCCTGACCATGCTGACGACGGCTCCGTGGACACTCCAGGACTCCTCAGGGCCCGACAGGGATGGTGATAAGGATGTGCGGAGTATGAGCTCGGAGTACGAGTGGCCTCGTACCCCGCTATGCTATGGCCCTGCCAGAAGCAGGAAGAACGCGGGCTCCGGAGGGGGTGCCGTGGGCTGGGACTCTGGCTCCGTGGCCCACCCACGGTCTGCCACCACCTCTCTGTGCCTTGGTCCCAAGCTCGTCGGGAAATAAGTGAGAGAGTGAGCGCAGAAGCCCGCGCACACTCCCTGGCCCACAGTGGGCGCGGGCTCCACGGCTTACTGATGGCATCAGCCGTCACTCCGCGAATACTGATTCCCGTGCCAACCCCATCCGAGGCACAGCTCCAGGGGCTGGGGAGACGCCGAATAAACTGAATAAACAGGCCAAGCGCCGGCCCTCGAAAATCTGAGATACGATTGGTGGTGGAAGTCAGACAGCAAATGCACAGGTATCTCGGGGCTGCAGTAAGTGGGACACAGGCAAAGAAGCGCGGTAAGGGGAGCGACAAGTGACAACAGATGGCTCTGCACAGGTGGCCCCAGAGGACACTCCAATCCAGGGGGATCTGAAGGAAGATCTGAGCGGGGGAAAGGCGTCATTCAGTTATGTGCAGGGACAAGAGTTCTGCTCTGATGGAAGAGAATGGGGAGGCGGCCCTGAGGAGAGAGGATGTGTGGGAAGGCAAGTGCGGCTCGACCGCACTGAGCACGAGCACTGAGCAGGCGGGCAGCAGGGAGAGGCGGGCTCGGGAGGCGGCAGATCACAGAGGCCCCTGCGCATCGGGACTATGGGGCTCAGAGAACAGCAGGGTAATTGCAGGACAGACGTTCCTCAGACCAGGCAGGTCTACACACTATTGTGTGAAGGACAGACAACAGGGCCCAGAGGAAGAAGCAGGAGGCCCGGAGGCGAGCGCAGTACCCTGGCTGAGAAGTAATGACCCTGTTTTCACGGATGGGAGAAAGCTCAGGGCATTACATAAGCGGCCCAAGGCCCCACAGGTATGAAGTAGCAGATAGGGACCCCTCTGCGGCGAGAACATGCACGAAGGCCACAACGCAGAACGAGACCAAGAGAAGGCCCTGCGGCTCAAGAACAGGGGAGCAGGACTGACCCGAAGCATGGACAGGGAGGCACGCTCTTCAGATCGTGAGGATTCTGGTCCCTGCTTCAGTCCGCAGTGTCTAGCGTGTCTGTCCCCCACAGCCCTGCTGAACTGCCCAAGTCTGCCCGATCTAATCGCATGTCATCACCCTGGCTCAGTCCCTAACCACAGCACCCAGCCCCACAGCCTACTGGCCCGAGAGGGCTGACATCCCCACCCCCTCCTGTCCACAAAACGAACCGTCCTCCTTGCCCTTCTGTTACCACTCTAAGAGCTTGACAGCATCCTGAACATTTCTACTATTCTGCTATACGCCATTCCACGGATTTCTGGACAGCAGCTCAATAGAACATGCCCCAAATAAATAATCTTTTTGCTTCTTCTAAGTAATAACTTCCTCTGGAGGCCACTGAACTAACCTCCTCAGTCTCACCTCCCACAATGAGCACCAAGATACCCACAAGCTGACCAGCTAATGGCGGAGAGGAGTAGGAAGTGTTGGACCAAGAATCCGTTAGCCTTGATACTGAGAAGGGTCAGCTGGCCCATCTGTGTGTCGTGAAGTAAACAAGGCACAACTTCCAGAAACAACACAGATGCTGTGTTTCTTGACGGGCCTTGCAAACACTGTGGTACTGACAGCTCTTTCTCACAAGGGACCTCCATTTAGAAACCCCCAAAAGAAGAATGGAAATAGAAATTCATCATTAGGTAAAAATTCTAGCAGTAATAGCTGTAAGAAACAATCATCCATGGTACGGACTCTGCAGAGTCGCAATACACTTATCCCCCAGCAGGTACTTTCCAATTACAGAGGAGAAAACAGTGACTTTATGGGGCAGGAACCTGGCCACCACCTTAAACCAAACGATCCAAGTTGAAAACACCCGTACACAGGAGTCCCATCATCGCTACAGACCTCCTGATCAGATGTGCTACGATGGCTTCCACAGCCCGGCTGTAGCAGTCTTGCGAACCACATGCAACCTCAGCGCCACCATGAGAAAACCCCAGAGCAGCCCCTGTGGAAGGACACGGTACAGATACCCAGCTGGTATTCCTCAAGTGTCAAGGTCATGAGGGACATAGGCAGAGGAACTGTCCCAGATTAGAGAAGATTTAAGGAGAGAGTGAAAACCACATGGTATCCTGGACCGGGAAAGGGGTGTTAAGTGGGACAATCGCAGAAATCTGAGTAGCAGCTGTGTACAGTTAATAATACCGTATCAGTGTTAAGTTCCTATATTTATGAAAGTTTCACCATTTTAGGGAAGCAAGGTGAAGGGTACACAGGACTTCTGTGTTCTATTCTGGAAACTTCTGAGACACACCGAGAACAAAAAGAAGTTCACAGACTGACTGTTCCATACTTGAGGTTAACAGCACCCACAGAACCCCTCTCTAGCCAGCCTGGCCGGAGTCAGCCTGCAGCCGCAGACCCAGCGGAAACAGAAACGGACCTGTCTTCCTGCTGTTCCTGTCTGGGGCGGAGGCAGCGGATGTGTCATTAACAGCCAACGAGCTCAAAGTCCGTCCGCATTTTAAAGGTATCACTTCCAAACCTGCCGGAGTACGTTGCTGTCACTCTGCTTCAAAGCTCGGCAGTGCAGGGCTCCACCGGAAGACTTGCTTGTAAAGGAAGGCCTGGGCGGAGTCGGTGTGATTTTGAGGTAACATAGGGAACAAAAAGGAACGCTTCCAAACTACCATTACTCATGTTCACTCGTCGTCTTTGAAAAAGGCACTTCTCCTCCCTGTGAGAGACTTTTTCCCCTGCTGAGGACTGGAAGCAGTCCAGTCCTTGCAGAGAAAGGGACCGCTTCTCGCAGGCACAGGGCAGGGCTGGGCGGGAGGCGGGAAGCCCGCCCGGCAACGAGGAGGAGGATGGTCCTCGCGTGCTCGGCAGAGCCCGACGGTCCTCTCAAAGGCCACACGAGCCACCTCTCAGACTCGGCCCTCGAAGTCCTGGATTCGACATCACGAAGGACTGGGCCATTCCCCCCAAAGCGCTGACAGTCTGTTTACATCTGACTAAGCCAAACACACCACTCTACACAGGTCACTCCAGATAACTGAAATTTCATTACCAAAATTTGGTTCTTTAGAAAGATCTAAGCGCAGAACTTTAAAATGGAAATCTGTCTGACGACAATCGCTCCGAACCGCAGGACACTGTTTGCTGCGGTAACCGTTAGGACGGTATCGGGACTGAGACTTTTGGGGCTGAACTGAAGGTCCTGACAACTACTCCCTGCCCAGCTGGGCCCTCTGAGGAGCCCAGTGACAGGGAGGCAGGCCCCTGCTCCCTCCTGGGCAGACTGGAAGCATGTGTCTCCACGGGGGGTGACTCGCAGAGCCCTGCCTCCGAACCCCAGGGCTCCACCCTCGTCCCTGGGATGTCTCCGTCATGGTGACTGGCAGGGCAGGCTGCTCCTCCCGGAGAGGCTCTGGGTGATTCCCCTCTGGTCCTTCACTGAGATCAGCCACACTGTCTCACTCAACTGATGTGGTCCCCACAAAACTCTTTTAAGTTTTTTTCCTTCATTTTATAAAAGCTTATCATGCTCTATGTTGTCTTCTAGGACTTAGTTTTTTTTTTAACTGAGGTAAAACTGACGTTACAAAAAACCCAGTCTCTTTATAAAGTGCAGCTCCGTGGTACTCAGTGGACTCCACAACACCGCGTCTGTCAGGAGGCAGCGTGGCCAACACTCGGCCGACCCGCTGCGCGTCTCCCCGTGCACCCATTTTCACGTGCGCAACCCTCCTGCATCTCCAGCCCCGTGCAGAACCCCAAGAGTCTCTTCAGGACAAAACCTGAAGGAGCTGCAGGACTGCAGAGTGCGCAGCGGCTGGAAGTTCAAGTCGTTTGCCAGAGAGATTCGCCCCTTTACCTTCTCACCGGCAGCGCGGGCAAGAGCCTGCCGGCGCCGCCCTCGTCCTCTGCTGTCAACAGTTCACTTTTTTTGCCACACAGAGAGTTGCAGATGGATCCTGGGTCCAGATTCCCATCTCCCTAACGGGCTCATGAAGCCGACAGCGGCTGCCTGTGATGACTGCCAGGCTGGTTTTCTCTGTCACGACATAACACCACCGTGTCTCTGGCCCACCTAGTGAATCGTGTGCCACTTCCACACCCATCAGGAGAATCCCCGGCATCATCTTCTGTTCGTCACGTGTGTTGCACATTATCTACCCCCAGCTGCAACTTGCTTTTGCCCTTTTAAAAATATACATTGGGTACACGAAAGTTCTTTATCTTAATAAAGTTAAATCTGTTGTAACTAAACGTTTTGGGGGTATTAAACTTCCTACTCCAGGCCCAGAGACACATTCAACTCTCTTTTCCATTAAACTTTTTGCTCATCTGACCCGTCTCAAGCGGGTCGCTGAGTACTGGGGGTCTAACTTTGTTGTTACTCTTCCCACAAGGACCGCCGTTTCTCCCACCGGCCCTCCATTTCCCCAGTGGCGAGGCAGGACGCCTCTGTAAGGCCCCACTGCCCGCCATAGTTAGAAGCACACGGTGTGCCCCAAGTTGGCTTGCGGAGGTGTTGGAAGCACTGGGGACCCAGGTAAGCAAGTTTCTGCCTCAGTGTCATTGGGCCACCTCAACAGATCCTGTGGCAGACGGCACGCGCGCACACGCACACACACACACAGTCTATGTTTGAAAACCTCCCAAGAGTAGAAACCGACATGTTACTCTGCGAGCCCTGGCACTTCATCTGAATACGATCCTACTTCTCAGAACGAAAGCCAGGCGTCTAGCAGCCCACACAAAGCCACTGAACCAGGAAGATGCCTGTTGGCCAGGGCAAACACTGCCCATCGCTCCGGTTTTTGTACGTCCATGTCTCACACAGGAGCAGAGGACAGCTGAGTACACAGACCCACTCTCTCTCCTCCACCCACGGGAGCCATAGGAGCTCGAGGTGGCTGTTAAGCCTCATGAAGCCTCAGGTTTCTCACAGGTAAAACGGCAAAAGGTGAGGCCCCACCACCCAATCAGACTATCACAATAAGAAACTTGATAAAGTGAGCCAAGTGCCCTGCACGATGTGTCAGTGTGAAAACACTGCTAAGGACATACACTCGTGGAACGAATACACGTTACTACTCATCACACTGTATCGTCTCTTGGATGGTTTTGCACTTTCACTGCCACTAATTCAATTTTCACTGAATAAGTTTTTACTAGGTGCCCTCTACACACCAGGCACAACTGACCAGAAGCCCAGGAGTAGACCAGGGGGTAAGACCAAGTCCCTGAGGGAGAAAAGTCATCTGGTGGTGGGTCAGCAGTGGGCCCTACAGACAGAGCAGTCGGAGAAGACCACAGGGAAGAGGGGACCACAGAGCATGTGCCCTACGTGGTGAGAGGTCCAGGCCGTGCTGGAAACGGCAGAGGAGCACACTGGCCAGTCTCACCAGGTACAGAGACCCCAAGGAGCAAGACGCTTGACTTGTTCGAGAACCAGTAAGAGAGCCATGTGGCTAGGTTGGAGCAGGGTGCAAATTCTCCAAGACAGAAGTCTGTCCCATTCAGCAGGTAAGAAAACTGGCAGCAGAGAAGAGCTTAACCCGGCAGTTCTGAAAAGGGAGCACTGACATGTCAGGGCGCCAGCCGCTGGAGCGCAGGGAGGGGCGCGAGAGCTGAGAGCCGATCAGCAGCTCTGGAGTTGGCTCCAGGTAGGAGGAGGAGCTACTGGAATCTTTCCGCAGAAGTGATTTACAGATTTCATCGCATGTGCATATTTTTAAAGACTCCTCAGCAAATCCCATGAGCTCTAGCGTAAGAAACGCTTGTACAGCTGCTTCTCACTCCTTCTATCACTGCTCCCCCAAGCCACCAGCTTCTAGGATTTTTGTCTGGCTTAGGCAGTAACTGGTTTCCTGGTCTCCTGTGTCTATCCAACGAAAGTGTGATTTCGATGCCAAAGGCTGGTCTACAGAGAGAAGAAAGAGAGGTCCCGGGAGCAGCCCCCACATTTAAACACAAAGCAGGAGAAGACAGTGAATGGTCGGTCAAGCAGAAGGGCCGGGCGCGCGCGAAGCGAAGCGCAGAGCACTGTTGGGTAAGAAACGACTGACAGCATCAGCTCCTGCGGAAGGTGGGAAGGTGGACTGGAGGACTCAGGGAAGAGCCCATGGAGGCGTAGAACTTAGCAGCGTAGCCAGACCCTCAGCTCACTGGGAGTTTTACTCTGAACCATCAATTATTTAAGAATGTGTTTTTCAACTGATTAATACACTGTTATGTGCAGAACTCCGTATTTCCACATTAAAAAGAATAGTGAAAAACATAATTGAAAAATGACTTACTATTGTTTTCTTTTTAATTAGGAAAGGTCAATTTCATTCTTTTATTACTATTTTTGCTTTATATATTTTGAGAAATGTCTTTAGGAACTTGTAAGTTTAATAGTTCCATCTATTTCGGGGTGCCTGGGTGGCTCAGTGGGTTAAGCCTCTGCCTTTGGCTCAGGTCATCATCTCAGAGTCCTGGGATCGAGCCCTGCATCAGGCTCTCAGCTCAGCAGGGAGCCTGCTCCCCTTCCTCTCTCTGCCTGCCTCTCTGCTTACTTGTGATCTCTGTCTGCCAAATAAATAAATAAAACCTTAAAAAAAAAAAAGTTCCATCTATTTCTGCTCTTCCTAAATTCTTGTGAAATGAGCCGGTTTTTAAGTGTGGTTGCCCTTCATATCCCTAAAAATGCTTTCCTATCTTGAAACTTTTTAAATAAGATATTAATAGAGCAATACCAATCCCCTCAATCCCCTGGTTAGTAGGTAGGAAAATACTATCCATCCATCCATCCATCTTTCTGTCCGTCTATCCATCCATCCCTCTCTCCATCTATCCAGCCCTCTCTCTGTATCTGTCTATCGATCCGTCAATCCACTCAACTTTCTATCCATCCATCCACCTTTCTATCCATTCATCCTTATATCCATCCTCCTATCCACCCACCATCCATCGTCTCTAACCATCCATCTTTCTATCCCTCTATCCATCCTTGTCTCTCTGTATCTACCCATCCACCCACCCGTCTATCCATCTTTCTATCCATCCATCCATCCACCTACCATCCATCCATCGATCATCTCCATCCATCCATCCCTCTCTGTAGCCATCCATCCATCCACCCACCATCCATCCACCTTTCTATCCAACTATCCATCATCTCTATCCATCTATCCATCCATCCACTCACCCACCATTCATCCATCCACCCATCCATCTTTCTATCCATCCATCCCTCTCTGTAGCCATCCATCCACCCATCCACCATCCATCCACCTTTCTATCCATCTATCCATCCATCCATCGACCATCTCTATCCATCCATCCATCCCTTCTCTCTGTAGCCATCCATCCGTCCGTCCGTCCATCCATCCGTCCGTCCATCCATCCATCTATCCATCTCTCCATCCATTCACCCACCACCCATCTATCCATCTTCCTGTCCCTCCATCCGTCATCTCTATCCATCCTTCTATCTATCCATCCACCTGTCCATCCATCCACCCACCTGCCGACCATCCATCTTTCTAAATGAAGTTAAACCAAACAGGATGCCTCTGGATGGAAACCGTGGACTTCAGTGGACTAGTGAGGCTGGATATGGTTTTATCAAGTGCGTGTGTAGACCTATATGTAAATGGTTCTGAAACACATACATGTGCATGTGTCCTGAGTCTTAAGGTAAAATGTTTCTTCCTGGAAGTTACATAAAACGTCTTCAACATCACTGTTTTAGATTCCCGTCATAAAGAGCAGAGAGCTGGCTTCTCTTTCTTGGTCACACACCAACATCTCTCACCAGTAACTGTTAGGCTGCTTGAGCTTATTTCCAAAGTCTCGTCTGGGACTCCTCTTTGTCGCTTTCTAGTCCCTTCCTTCTCTTCTTGCTGTTTCCCTAACACCTACTCACCCACCTACTGCTTAGGTTATAAAAGCTACTTCTAATGTTTCATAGCTGTCCTAATATGCAATTTTATTTTTTATTTTTTTATACATACCCTTATAACGTGGCTGACAGAGCTTTAATTCTGACCACCTCTCTTCTGACAGGCAGCAACCACTTGGGTTCTACTTTTTTAATATAAAAAATCGGTTCTTATCGTTATTTGTTCTTAGAGCCAATGCTTATTTTTATCTATTTATTATTTTGCATCTGAAACCCTCCTTCAGAAACCACTATCCTTTTTCCTGAAATGTGTCTGTAGGAGGCTCCTTTGGCAGTGAACTCTCTGAGGGCAGTATCTGTGCCACCCCCCTCTTGAACGGTAATGGCATCTGACAGACAGATGTGGGCTGCCCGGGACTTCTCACTGCTTGGAGAAAACCATGGAGAAAGGTGAATTTTTCCCTGGTTGCATTTAGCATCATCTCTTCCTCTTTTGTACATGATATGACTGTAATCTACCGATGTGCAGATTCATGTCGTTAACCCCGTTTGGGATCTTACGTTAGTCCTACACCTGAGGATTTATGCTATTCACCACTTCTAGAAAATTCTCAGCCATTACCTCTTCGGAATATTTCCTTTTCCTCATTCCTTCTACTCGCTCTGAGAGCCCCTTGCAGAAATGGGTTGACTTTCTCATTCTTCATGTTACATAATGTGCTTTCATACCTTCCACATGTTGATCTCTATGTGCTGTCTTTTGGGAAGATTTTCTCAGATCCACATTTCTGTTTACTAATTTTTCCGCTATATCAGCTGTTTTACCCACCCAGTGGTTTCTAGAACTTGTGTTTAGTCCTTTTTCAAATCTACGTGGTTCTTTTACAATAGTCTCCTATTCCTTACTGACCCTTTAAGTCCCGGCTCCTTTGGCATGCACAGACAGGCAGTATGAAGCCTGACCCTCCCAGGAACACCCGCAGGGACCACCTACACTCCAGCCCACTGTCCACGCACCTTCACTATGCCACCCGCCACGCTGCCCCTCCGAGCTAAGACTGCAGGAGTCCTCCTGCGACGGGCATGTTTACGCAAAAGCCTCGCTATGAAGTCAGCTATACTCAACCGAAGCTGTGTCTCCAGCTCTCTCTGTGCCTGGAACTTAAATCAAGTCTGTGGCCTGTCTCCTCCATCTTTACCTCCTAAGACTGGGGAGAGCTTTGTGACACACATTTTACGAGCTGCAAATGTACAGATTATAAGGCGCATGCAGCTGGCCTGGCGCCGGGCTCTAGCCGCTCGGTGCCAGTGACACGGCCGTGGCATCACCTTCGCCACCTCCATCTGTGGTTCGGCACATCTGTCTGGTTCGGCACTGCATTTGGCAAAGCTCCATCTCGCCCAGGCTGGGCTTGCCTTGCTTTATGAGGGTTCAGGCTCCATGAAAGAGAGTAGAGGCTGCTCAACTTTACTTGAAATTTAGCAAAATAAAGTGGCTTAAAAGAACAGAAACAGAGCTTTACGCTCAGAGGTCCACGTTCAACAGCACCTTACCGAGCACTAGGGGCACCATCCTACAGGAGTGCGCCTCTGACACAGCCACAAAAATGAAGCAGCTGACAGAACTGTGCTGAATAAACACACCTGCAGCATTTTAAAGTAACTTTTAGGTATTCTTAGCTTTGAAACGCTTATTTGATTGACTGATCGAACAGTGGGAGGTCACATCTCCGCCAGCACCGAAGTAAGCCAACCCAACAACCTTATCATGGACTACCCTGTCAGCTCGGCCTGTGCCGGCGGCCCAGGAAACTGGAAATACAAGTACGTTTCTCTGGTAAGCTGTAACCAGGACGTGAGTGTATTCAACAGGAGATTTATTAACTTCCGCAGGTTTTTCTTTTCAATGTGTCTTCTAATCAGTTAGGTTGCTGGACTGAGAGTGACCAACACTGAGCACTGTCCCCTCCACAACTGCCTCTGTCTCTGCGGCTGCGTCGCAGAGGGCACCATGCACGGGGTCCAACTTCTCCCACACTCTAGTGTTTCACACAAACAGCTTCCTGCTAACATGCTGCTTTGCTTCACAGTGGAAAAAATTACTATCTTTGTGGGGAGAGAACCACAGAAAGGGCAATTACAGAGAAGTCTTTTAATTCACCTTCAACTGTGTCAGTTCCACTAAGGTCAGCACGAGTCACGGCCTAATTGAGTTGCAGTGCGCGGACGTCACTCAGACACCCCCTCTTCTCAGGTGAACCGGAGGCTACCCGGCACCATGGAGCAAACCACGCTGCCCGTTAATGAGATAATTAGGTGTGGTCTCCGCCGGGCTCACGAAGTCCTGCTGCACAGAAGGATGCTAACAGGACAGAAAGGAAAGGAATGAGGACCTGAGCTCTTCGAGCCGAGGCTGAAACAAAGGCGTCCTGACAAGAGAAGTGTGACGAGCCCAAGGCCGTCTCCACTGAGCCCATCAGAAGCTCAGGCAGTCCCAAGTCGGTGGTGCCACACAGGCAGACTGAACAGAAGTCTAGAAGAGATCACTGGTTAAATCATTACCAGCCAGTTTTATTTATACAGGAGTCGTAATTACAATCAATATGGAAATTAAGCAAAGACATTCATCCTCTTGTGTGTGATTTAATATGCAAAACAAATCAAGTGTGAGTCACACCAAAGTAGGTATGTAATCTTACTTCCACTCCTCTGGTGGGTGTGCAAGTTCATACTTCTCCCTCACATTGGAGACACCCATATCCAAATGGAGCCAGTGAACCTCCTCTGACCGCAGGTGACTGAGACGAAATCCATAGCAGGCCACGTGCTTTACTTTGTGACTGTCCACTATCTTCTGAATGATGCCCTAAAACATACCCCCCACAAAAATGACTGTTACAAACAAAAAAAAACTGTATGCTAAAAATTAATGCAATGTTCATTTCTTTTAGTTAATTATCAGAAATCTTTGGTAAAAAGAGAACCAAGTTAAACAAATTACTTAATTTTTCTTAGGAGTCTTTTTTTCTCAAATAGTATTTTTATGAACAAGGAAAAGTTTTGAAAAAACACATGAGGCTCTTCCCTTTTCTTTAGTGATTAAACAAGGCATGGAAATGTACATTTCTGCAGCTCTACCTCTGCTCCATCCCCAAAACCTGACAAAGCATTCCAGCCACCCTCTGCACGTCACTTGCTGAGTATGAGACCCGAGGACAGGGTTCTACTTTCTGAACCCAGGATAACATCTTGTTCTACACCAGGCTGCAACTGCAGTGTCATTTCCTAGGAAGCACACTTAGAAACATACAATGAAGACCACGCTTCTGGGGATACTGATGATGCAGGAGAAGCTAGCAGGCTGAGCCTGCCCCACCTACCAGGTGCTCTTTATGGACTACAGTGCGGCAACTGGAACAGTCCCCAGGCCGAGTGCCCCTAATACATGTGCCCTGAGTGCAGAGACGAAGGCAAAAGGGAAGGCTGCCACGCCAAGATGAAGCTCATCCTGGGACTCGGAAAGGGAAGCAGCAGCCCAGAGTCCTGACCTGTGCCCGCCCAGCTGTGGAAGTCACATGTGTACATGGATGTCAATGGGCAGTACACATGGGGCCTCAGAAGGGAATCCAATAGTCCACTTGCGTCCTTACGTGAGGGTGTGCTAAGCACAGTCCACTGCACTCTTCTCCATGCTGCAGGCCATTCATAATTTGTAACGATGCTGATATTAACAGGAAAAGGACTGCCAAAGGAAATCGTCACTGCTTTGTTTTAAATTAGCAATTAACCGAAGGTATCCTATTACTTGTAATACAAGACACGCCTTAAAAAGTTTCCACGCACACTAAGTATTTCCATATTAGGACATGATGCTGTCGATAACAAGGATGTTCCTATCCCTATTCCTGAGAAAAGAGAAGCACACGTACTGTATATGCAAACGCTGTCAAGGACCCAGTGTGTCCACACCAAAGGCATCACATGGCACCTGCCCATGGCCAGCCTCCCTTTCAGACTACTGGATCCCAGGAGAAGGACGTGTATCAGGCATGGGAGAGTGACAGGGGAGGAGGAAAGCAAGGACAAAGGACTGGGCTGGAGGAGTCACAGGCCACTCCGCAGAGCAGACGAGCTCTCTGTGGGACAGGAAGGATGTGCGCAGCCCACAGAAGTCTGGGTGAAACTGAAGTAGGCATTAAGTGTCCTTCCTGGCTTTCAGATTCCAGGACCAGAATTTCTGATGGGGACACTGTGAAGGACGCTGCAGCCAGTGTCTACCCAAGGGCACTCAGCCAAGGGACAGCAGGAGCGGACACCCAGCCCGCCCCATCTTCATTTCATGGGCTCGGTGTGGGGGATCTGCTGAGAGGGAGAGACCTCCATTTCTAGCAATTCCCTCAGAGGCGGCTTCTCTAGCTTCTCCTTGCCAACAGCACGGATCTCTGAGCTGCACAGGACAGGCGCTGGCGCCTCTTGCAGATCCCCACAAAAGCGCTTTGTCTTCCTGTCCCAGCCCTGCCGGTGCGCCGCCCAGTGCACAGCGACACCGCTGCCCTCGCGAAGGCTCCGGTTCAGCGCATCTTCTCTCCACTCCGCAGTGGCTCCCTGGCAGCTGGCCGATTCCACAGTCCCCTCGCTCCTGTTAGGGCCACAGTTCACGTGCACATCTGTCCCAACCACGGGTCTCAGGGGGTCTATCCTTTGGGCACAGACCGTATCTGACCATTGCATGTGCTATCAACAGCCGGGGAGAAACCCCACCTTTCTGGATGCCTTCCCTGAGGACCCCCAGCAAAGGTTATTTTCATGACCCCTCAAGGAATGGGCACGCAGGTGCCGACCTGCAGAGGGGCAAGTGTACAGACGCTTATTCCAGAACTGTGGAGCCCGGGGGAAAAGCAGGCTCCCAAACGGGAGTCCTGTGGGATAGATAGAATTTCGGTCCATTCACTTGCTCCCACCACCTGAAGACACCCAGAATGACCTCGGGTTTGGTGCTGTGGAACAAAGAGCTCCCATCCCAGGAGCTCCTCCTGATACAACACTCTAACATTCACTTTTCACTAAAGTATTAATAGGAATTAACACACAGACATTCCCCTTCAGTTCCTGTTTCGCTTTTTCATTATGCTTCCATATTGTGTTCTGTCCTACTTCTCTAGAACTTCTCAATATCTCATTGCTGACTCAGCTCGAGTGGCAGCCAAGATTATGGATATGCAAGGATGTACCTATCTGAAGCTCAGTATACACACCGAGGAACGTAAATAATTTGGAAAACTAAATATTTGGTTCTGCGTGACTGAAAAGTAACTTTGAGAACTAAATATTTAGTAAGGAATGCACACTCAAAACAAACCACCCCAACAGTACTACCATATGGAATGTACGCATGTATCACACGTTATTACTTCTGGAACACACACGTTTAGAAAAGGACCTCCAGGGACACAAGAGGACAGGGTTTACAATATGCCACTAATGGCACCTGAATTAAATTTAAATTCCTCAACCTGGCTTTGATGTCCCAGGACAATCCCACCCAGAGTATATAAACCTACATTTAGCTACTTTGAAATATCCCTTTACTCATCTATATCATATCCCAGAATTAGGAAATATATAATATTCCTGATTAATTCTGACATGAGATATTCACAGGAAAAGGATTCAAGGTGAAAGACCCTAGCCAGTGTAGGCACCATGCTTCTGTCTTATCAGGAACACAACACGCAGCCTCCAGAGCCCTTCTCTTCCGAGTGGACAGCTATCTTCTCGCTGGCTTCCTTGCTCTGGGGGAGAACGGAAGTGAGATGTGTGCGGAACCACTACCAACGAGCTTCTAGCTGGTATCACGCACCCACAGGCAGCACTGCTCAAAAACAGATGCACTGGATCAAAAGCGACTTAAAAAGGTGGCATTTTTGGAAGTATGGCCACCAGGGAAACTAGAGCAATGATACTTGGCACATAATGTTTGAGACTGTCCTTCATCTCATGCCAGTGCCGGATAAAATCAATCCAAGTGTCTAATCAATGTGATGGACTGTGGGGTGGGGGCAGGGCATTTCATTGTTGTTCTAGTTTACCTTTTCCTGGTCATGTACTAGTAAGATGACGCTGTAATTTCATTTTTAAATGTTCTTTTTATGATTTTGCTTGGTCACCTTGGTCACTTATTTTTTAGACAATGCTCTAGAAAGAAATAATGACCTCTCAACTGGTAGAAAGAAATCCTGCAAACTGTCCCTTCTCGTCCATTCAGTCTTGAATATTACTCACTCATTTGGTGAGTGAACACGTCCGCCTCTAGCCTACATATGATGGGTAAGACAGAACCCGTACCCTCCGAAGCCTTCGTCTAGAAGGAGAGAGGTGATGCTGAACACATCCACTAGCACGGCCTGTCTGTGGGGAAGGCGGCAACCAGAGCGCAGGAGACATGTGTTCTGTCTAGCTGTCTTCTCAGGGACCTGCCAGGCTCCTTCATCGCGAGAGCGATCTGACACCCGCACGGTGATGTTAACAGCACTCATCTCTTTACTTCCTCCCAGGAGTGCGGGTGCAGTCATCACTCCTGATCTGCTCACTACAATGTCCGGCGGCTCCTGGTCTGTGTCTCTCTTTCAGATGCTCTTCAAGGTAAGGAAGCCAACTGCTACCACTGTCGGTTCGGCACTCAGCCTGAAGTCGGCCCCGAAGTCCTCCGGGACAACGACAAAGTCCTTCCTCCTACTGCTGCTCTGACAGATGACCACAAACTTCTGGGCTTAACAGAACACAAACGCGTACTTCTCACTTCTGTAAGATCGCAAGTCTGAAATGGGTCTCACTGGGCTAAAATCAAGGTGTTGGCAGGGAAGTGCTGTTTTCTGGAAGCTCTAGGCTGGCCTTCTCCGGCTGCCAGAGGCTCTTCTGTGCATCCACAAAGCCAGCAGTGCTGCGTCTGACCCTTCCTCCGCGGCCCCCTCCCTCTGACCACAGCCAGAAAAGGTCTGCAGCTCCTCATCTCCCCCATCTCAAGGTCATCTTCATCTTGGTCCCATCCGCCAAGGAAGGTCACGTATACACCGGTTCTGGATTAGGACGTGGCCCTCTTCAGGAGCCATTATTCTGCCTGCCACAATCACCAACTCTGCGGGTCTAGTGACAGAGAATTAACTTCCTCATGCTTGTGCAGTCACAAAATCTTCTTA
Source organism: Mustela nivalis (assembly GCF_964662115.1). Lineage (NCBI taxonomy): Eukaryota > Metazoa > Chordata > Mammalia > Carnivora > Mustelidae > Mustela > Mustela nivalis. The sequence goes on along the minus strand of NC_139021.1, from coordinate 2,880,339 downwards.
ACACTGCTTTGGACTCCATTTTTTTTCCTTAAGGTTATTCTTTCTAGTTTCTTCCTGGGTGACACTCTCCCTCCATTAAAGGAGTAATTTAACTAAAATCTCTGTAGTCCTTTCCTGCGCCAAAATTATTTGAATACCAGTAATCAGTGCTCGAGTTTTTAAACGCACATTCACCGGATCCTCAGCAGATAGAAGTAGTTTACATTTGAAAATGGAGACACACAGAAGGCATCAGTGACAACACCTAACAATAAGCCCTGGCGACCACGGGAGAGACCACAGGGCTACTGCACACAGAGGCCTCCAGGCAGCCATCTGCGGCTGAGCTCGGGGGAAACTGCCCGCTGGGTGCCTTCTCTGACAGCCACCAGCCATTGCTAGCACAGCACAGCTCTGTTCACAGAGCTCCCGACTCCACCAACTCACAGAATCGCAAACCGTTCACGTGTTTACGCACCCCGATCAGAAAGCTGATTTGAAACTGATCAGAATGTTTCTCTCCACTGTCATTCTTCCCACTGCCAGCTCGGTTACAACAGTCCCAATCCAAACACATTCACCTTTCAGCAAGCCACAGGACTGATTTCCGCTCGCAACTTCACGCAATCCCATCACCTTGCTCTAAAGGTTCAGGACGAGCATGGAAACTTCCGAGTGCACTGCACAGTCAGAAAAGGGCCTCGGGCTCATTAGTAAACGTGAAGATAGATACTTTGAACGTGCCAACAATACTGTCCAACAACTCAACTGCAACTTAATCTTCAGTGGCATCATGTGGTCCCTGCCCAGATGTGGTGTCTCAGTATAAATGGATTGTTTTAGACCCTGTGATTTAAGGAAAATAGTACCAAGGTAGGACTGAAGATCTGACAGAAGTTATCAGTAAGCCCAGGTATGGTTTTTGATAGGTGTAATCTCTCTCAATTCAACTTCTTTTATGATTATTAGTCTACTACTTGGTACTTCTGCAACCAACGTTCCTAATTTACATTTCTGTCAGAAATACTCCATTTCCTCTAGGATTTCGTGTAGTCCCTGCCATGGGGATCTGCCAGGTAGATGCTGTGCCTGTGAGGCCCTGCTGAAGATGCCAGGGACATCAGCAGGAGGCAGGAAGGCCCCTGCTGTCACAGAGCTTTCAGTCTAGGGGAAGAAAGCAGAGAATAAAAGAGTAAACAAATCAAGAGACAAGACAACTCAAGGAGAAGCCACCATCAAAATGGGGTGACAGGCAACAGAAAAGGTGGAAAAGAGGGAGCCCTCCTGGGCTGGGAGGCTGAGGGTGTTAGGGCAGTCACAGAAATTGGGTAAGAATGGGCCACAAGGAGCCCATTCTCATCGGCCACTGAAGGAACTCGGCTTTCCTCTGAGAGAAATGGGGAGCTGCTGGAGGTTTTGAGCTAATGACTCCAAGACCGGCACGTTGGAGAAACAGCCCAGGAAGCAGCAAGTCAAAGGGAGTGAGCCAGAGGAGAGAAGGCTGTGGAATGTGACAGGGAGAGAAGAGTCAGGGGCTTCTGAAGGACCTGAACCCTCACCTTCCACGAAAGAGGAAGCCACAGGAAGGTTCTGAGTGGAGGAGTGACACACTCTGGCTTTTTCATAGGACCACCTTGTTGCTGGACTATGAACAGACAGAGGTGTCCCTGGGGGACGGTGGGATGTCAGGAGACCAAGTGGCTCAAAGAAGGTGTCGCAGCAGGGGTCAGATGATGTGGGTGGATTCTGGGTGCATCTGGGGAACCGTGTGGACACAAACAGCTACTGAATTGGATGCGGGGCATAAGCGAAGAAGGAGCAACAGGTGATTCTAAGTGTCTGAAAGAAGGGAGGCCCTCAGATGGACGTACAGACAGTCCTTTCGGAGTCAGAAGCATGGAGACAGACGAGAGGGGCAGAGGCAGCTGGGCGGCACAGGTCCCAAGTTCAGAGGGAGACCAGTCAGAACAGGGGGCAGGTGTGGAGAAGGCAGAGCTGGAGTAAACGCTGGTCACAGCCTGAAGAGGCCACGGCGATGGAGGAGAGGTGCGAGGGGGCTGCACGCAGGCCGCAGCCCACATCCCTCCAGCACTGCTTTCTGGGCTCCCGGGTCGGATCCATTAAGTCTCCTAACTGTTTTCTTAAAGAGAGCTTGTGGTATTAACGTCCTACACCCTACTTCTCTACAAAACACCTTCGTTCCACATCTTCACGAGCAGTCTGTGTGGGAGACTTCTGAGGTACAAGTTCCTTCCCTGAGCCCAGAGAAGACACTGTCCAGTCCTGCATCCAGCACTGCAGAAGTAAATGTCATTCTGTTTCCCAAGCAGGGGAGTCCTCTGCTAGAATCTGGAGTTTCCTGTAACTCTTACAACTCCGAAGTACCACTACCATGTTTCTAGATGACCGTTCGTATTCAATATAGTCCGGCATGGGTTAACCTTGGTGCTTCGGGGTTGACCTCAACCTGAGCTCCAGAGCTGCCTGGAGCACAAGGCCGACCCGGGGCCAAAGCCACGGCCAAGGTAAGGGGTGTCTGCGTCCGTGGCCGTCGCTTCCTTAGGGCAGGATGCACGAGCCCACCAGCACTTGTCGGGAATCGGGACTGGGGGTACGACCTGCACCTGATTCAGGCGGTGCCTGCGCAGTCACATGGGTTGAGGCCGAAGGTGAAGAGAGAAGGTGCTCCCGTGCCCGTCTCACAGACCCCCACAAGGAGGTCCAGGGCCTCCTCCCGCACAGCCGTGGCCACGTGGGCCGGTGACGGACTCTGAGTCACAGGGCCTGCCCCCGAGACTCTTAGGTCCCTTCACAAAGGAGCCTCTTCTGTCGCTGCCTGGCACACGTTGCCTATAACCTCTTGAGAGGTCCTGGGGATCCTCTCAAGAACCGAACATTGAAATTAACTAAATAGGAGTAGCACATACATGTGAAAGGAGCAAGATTACGAACTGCAGCATGAGAGATCAAACCTTGGTTATGAACTGCAACAAGAATCCAGTTATTTCCTGCTGCAAATAAGCCTCTCAATGCCCCCAGAGGTGGCGGTACTTCCGAGTCAGGCAGTCTCTCTGATGGCTACTTTCTACAGAGCGCAACTGTCTGGCAGAAATAAAAATGCAAGCAAGCTGTATGTTACTTTAAATTTTCTAAAAAAAAAAAGGTAAAAAGAAATGGATCAATTCAAGTTTAATAACATTTTATTTAACCTACGATGTCAAGAACATGGTCTTTTCAACAGGCAATCAAAACAGGTTACTAATGAGATATTTTACATTCTTCTTCCACACTACATCTGCAGAACCTTGTGTTTGTCCCGAGAAAACAGCAGCTGAGACTACCTACTTCGGGGCGCGCGAGCGCTGCACTCGGCTACTGGGGCAGGTGGCGCGGCAGTGAGGGTCGGAATCGAACTACGTCGTTGTTGTGGACGACAGTAAGCCATCTCTTCGCAGAAACTGGGTGGCCTGGCTTCTTCTCTGCTACCATTACTAAATGGTCTATTTCTTTCTGCCACGCGCCCACACTTCCACTCCGACCCCCCCACTTCGGCCGTAGGTCACCGGGCCTCAAGGGCTGCTGTCTTGCTTCCACTGTACTCCTGCCTAACAACACAGGCGCGTGCCTTGGTCTGTACCGTTCCTTGTGTGATGCTCCCTGAGGAGAAAGACAGCATGGACATGTGCTTCGGTTCGTTCAGTCGTACAGATCCATTAATTCACAGTAAAATACTGCATTTCCAAATGTCACTGCATTAAATGAAAGCAGGTCATGAATCACACCCAGCTTCCATCACAGGAAAAGCTCTCGCGAACCAATCAATGCCACCTCAGAGTTCTTTGCCTCAAGTTGAAAAATCATCAACTGATGGGAGCTGTTAAATTTCAAACATTTATCAATTACTATGAAATAAAAACACCCGGGTCTCAGTTACATGGATGTGCTTGTAGTGATCTTCATAAAAGTTCAACAAATATGTTCTCATAACTCAGATATGTGAATCTGGCTTTCTTCTTCACAACATAAATGCTTTTCATGTCTGATAAGTTTGTAACATTGGCTACAGGCTTGACGTGTGCCCGGTGATCACTGGTTTTCTCCTTGATGTGGATCCTCTTGTGTGCAGTAAATCTGATACCAAAACACCTTTGTCGTGGAGCCTTTCCAAGGTACATTTTCGGATATAATCAATCTTGAATATCTGCTAAATGTCTTGTCAAATTCATATCTCTGAGAGGCACACCTCCTGTGCGAATACTCAGAAGTTTATTAAGGTTGATGCAATGTTTTTAACAAACTTCCTCATTCACTGTAACTCAAATTCACAAAGACTAGAACATACACTAAGAGCCTTCCCATAAACTCTGTTTGTAAGGTTTGTCTCCATCGTAAACCCTCCAATTAACATTAAGACAGAACACCAGCTGCTGGCCTTGCTACCAAGTGATTGTGTTTATAAGGTTAAATGTAAAACAAAACTACAGGAAAATTAGGAAAAGCCATCAAGCTTCATAAAAAGTCTGTAACAAGAGACTACTACATTCAACTACAGCACATGAACAGATGTTAATACATATTTAAGTCTGAATGAATTATTCACCTTTGAATAATGAATCCGCCTGAACAGTGAGGACTCCAACATTATAGAGATAATGGGAAATTATCCCTTTAATTTGCTAAAAGTACTTCAGGCATATAAGTTAAAGAGGAGCAGATGAATTAGCTTCATTGTTACGCAAAGAAAGGGGGAACAGACACATCTGTTCATCCTGGCACTGGACACTGTCCTCCCTAGAGATGAACAGGGGAGTAGGTAGAGGGAAGGAAGGAGCAGTGGTTCTCTAACACGTGGACAAAGTAAACACTTGCTGAAAACTGATGTCCTGAACTCGGTTCTCTGAGAGCGCGCTGCTGCCCGCTCACCGCACCGACTCCCAGCAACCTGGGCTCTTCGCGCCTCCCACCACTCCTGGCCCACAGGCCACCAGCCACGCGCAGCATCACGCAGGCTTCCTCGCCCCCAGGCTCGCCGGGGAAGCACACTCTGTCTGCCCTGCAACTAAGGCCGCAGGTGTCCCCCGCCCCCCTCCAGCAGACAGGAGGCTGGAGAAGCAGGGACCCTTGACAGCCCCAGAACCTTGGCAAGTGTTTGGTATACGGACCCAGTCAGTTTTTGAAGAATCTATCCTATCTGGGGTCATGCAGATACCGTCAAGATTCCCTTTCTAGAAAATAGTTTATTTCCTAAGTATTAGAGGTTATTTTAATTACTGTGTTCTCTTCTATGCTAAAGAGTTTAAAAAAAGGGAAAGAGAAACACATGCATAGCTTTATATGGATAACATATGGTTCAGTTATTATTTTCCTAAGAGATTTTACACTTAAAGTTCTGGTCAGTCACATATTACATGAATAAATATTATAAAGCAAAAGGTAACATTGCTGTAATACAGGAATAAAAATTTTTATCTTTTTTTGGTTTGTGCCATTAACCTACATGCTTATTTAACCTAAATGTCCATGGCGCTACCTCCAGGAAGATGTACCTACCCGGACGTCAGTCGCATCCCCGTGCCTGATAATACTGGCCCAAGTAGCTGGTTCGCTGCTGTTTTCAAAGTAATGAAAGACTTTCAACACCCGCTCCATTGCCCCGGGGGACCGCTCCGCGCCGGCGCCCAGGTGAGTCTTGGTACACGAATTCGGTGTATGATTCAAGTTTGGGTCAAGGTAAGCAGCTGCCATTATTTTGCTAGATGCTATGTATCTGTCATACTCTAGAAGAGAAAAAAAAAAATGGTCAGTGTACCATATTTGAAATCTATTAAAATGTGGTTAAAATCTATTAAAACGTGGCATGCTGGTCCTCATACTAACAACGCTGCTCGACGTTCTTCCCTCTGGTCACGTTACACGCAGAAGGGGAGCATCAGGAGAGCGGAGACCTGACTGACCGGGACCATCCCTGCTCCCCGGCACCCACGGCAGCAGCGAATTCACAGCAGCGTCACAAATACTTGTTAAATGTTTCTTGACAAATTGAAAGGTCCTATTTCAGCTCTGTCAAAAGTTCACCATCTATGAACAATATCCCCTCACCGTCCTCCCTTGTAAAATCCCAGCCTTTAAATCTGGGGGAAAATCTCCCAGGAAAGCCAAGTACGTTCCTTATGCTGCCTCCATCTGAAACCTCGCACTGAGCTGCGGCTCTCTCCTCACACAACGAACGCTCCGGGAGTGGGCAGGACACACACGCGGCCCTGGAGTCGAAAACCCCAGAGGTAAAGCCAGGCCCTACCGCTTAGCCAGTGCCTCAGCAAAAGAGTCAGCCCAGTCACAGCTGAAAACAAAACTGAACCAACCCAAGTCCGTCCTAGTGACAGGAGGACTCCCACTTGAACGTGGGGGTAGTTTGGCCAAGACGAACACTCCCACTGAGAAAACTCAGAAAAGTCAGATTAAAAACCAGCCCAATGTTTTCGAGTCCGAGATGTTGTGAGGCAACCAGGACAGCAGGGGACACAGATGGAGACGTAAGAGACACTGAACAGCTGCCTTTTCCCAAAGGACATCTGCCAATTCTGGGCCTTCGAGAGCCTGAAGATCCAAGAAAAGCCACCGATGAGACATAAAGCAGCTGAGCTTTTGGCCATGAGAGATCAAGTGAGAAGCGTGGGGACTCCAGGACTCTGGTGAGCAAGACACATACTCTGCTAGGTAGGTGTCCCCTTAAGACAGTCACCAATCCTGGAACCAAGCCCAGAGGGAGCCTCTAGAAGTTGGTGAGGCTGAAAACAGGCAGAAGGGATGAGGAGTCCACCCGGGCCCAGGACATGAGACACAAGTGCATGGCTGACAGACTCACTCTAACCAACAGAAAGCTCTAGGCCCCAGCCCAAGTCCTGTCTGCAGGGGAATGCTCACTGCCTGTGCACGGGAGGCAGTCACTGAAACCGGCCAAGGGCCGGGTGAAGAGCAGGATGCCATGAACATCAGGACTGATGTTACTAAAGTATATTTTGTGTCTAGCATTAAAGCTGGACAACTACAAAACAACTAGAAAATCCCTAACTGTCTGGAAACCAAGCAATGTATTTCAAGTAACCCATTAGCCAAAAAGAAACTCAGAGTATTCTGAATTTAACAATGCAATTAAAAGAAAGATTGGCGCTACATGCAGACAGTGCTGTGAATCCATTAAAATCCAAACTCACTTTTTTTTAAAGACTTTATTTTTAAGTAATCTCTACAGCCATCCTGGGGCTCAAACTTACAACCCCAAGATCAAGAGTTACACACTCCACCTGCTGAGTCAGCCTGCAGTCCCCAAGATCTATACTCCTAAATGCATGTACTAGCAATGAAGATCGGAAATTAGTGATCTAAATATCCACCATCTCACAGTGCATTTAGCAGTTGAACAAAACCAAGGTTTGCTGGTTTGTTTTGACAAGAATAATGGAACTGATAGACATCTAGCAAGACTAACCAAGGGAAAAAGGTCCGGTGGAAACCAACGCCATCAAGGATGAAACAGAACAGAGAAGAGGATGTTCTTAACGGGAGGTGATGACAGAGTATCAGATACTGACAAGAGAAAGTCACGAACTGTATGTCAATGAACATGAAAGTTGAGTTGCATATACAATTTTTTTTTAAAGATTTTATTTATTTATTTAACTGAGAAAGAGAGAGAGAAAGAGAGCACGAAAGCAGGGGGAGCGGCAGAGGGAGAGGGAGGAGCAGGCTACCCACTGAGCGGGGAGCCTGACTTGGGGCTCGATCCCAGAACCCTGGGATCATGACCCAAGCCAAAGGCAGACACCTAACCGACGAAGCCACCCAGGTACCCTGAGATGCACACACAATTCTTCGCAAAGTACAACTTAAGCCACTATAAACTGCTGGTGTACAAAACCAAGACCAGAAACATAAAGCCGAAATAGACATCTTCCATTAAAAATGGTCAATCTGTATTTAAAATTCTTCCCACAAAGGAATATCTGAGTTCTTCCAATAATTTAAGGAATAATGATATTAATCTTACAGAAATTCTTCTACTGAACAAATAGGGGACATTTCCCACTTACCATACGAGACCAGCAAAGCAATGATAGAAAAGCAGACAAGGACAACACAAGAAAGCGTACAAATCAATCTTTCTTATCAACACGGGTGCAAAAATCTTTTTAAAAAATCAGCAAATTTAATCACACAATATTTTTAAATAGCATATTATAACCAAGAGAGGTTCATCAGAAGAATGCAAAGGCAGTTAAACATTCAAAAAGCGCTCTGTGTTTGCAACAGCCTTCTTCCTACTGCCAACATGGAAGCCACCAAGACACCCTTCAGCAGGGGAAAGGGTAAGAGAACTGTGGTCCATCCCAGCAATGAACATTTAGTGCGAAAAAGCAATGAGCTACCAAACCACGAAAACACTTGGAGGAACTGTAAATGCATGTTACTGAGAGAAGCCGATCACACTCTGTGAATCCAACTATACAGCACTCTGAAAGTGGCAAAACCACAGAGACAGTAAAATTTCAGTAGATGCAGAGTTGGGGAGGAGGGGCGGGGATGAGAATGTGGAGCACAAGGGATTTTTAGGGCAGTGAAAAGAGTACGTATGACGTATCATGATGACACATGTCACTATACATCTGTCCACACACAGGGTATGCACCCCCAGAGTGAACCGTACAGCAGATCGTGCACTTCGGGTGATCGGTAAGTCCACGTGTAACACAAGCACCATTCTGCTGGGGGTGCTGACGACGGTACGGCTGTGTACGGTACCAGATCAGTGGGCAGAGGGGAAATCCCTGGACCTTCCCTCAAGTTTGTTGCAAGCCTAAAACAGCTCTTAAAACAAACAAAAACCCTCTTAATTTTTTTTTTAACCAATCAATATAACCAACCAGATTTCAGAAAGGAGGAGAACCACAGGTGTCTTAATATATGCAGAAAAGCATCTGGCCAAGTTTACCAGCCACTCAGGATAAAATCTTTAAGCAAAATAAAAACAGGAAGCAGCTTCCTTGAACTGAAGGGGGTATTTACATTAAACCTAATTTACATAGTGCTGGGAAGAGCCCCTGTCCCGCCTCCAGGAAAAAGAATGAGTGGGTGGGTGCCCACCACTACCACCTCTGGTCACCACCGTTCTGGAAGGCTTCCCAGCCAGGTTCCATGGGCGAAAATGAAGGCAAAAACTCAGGGCTGGGAAGGAAGGAAGAGAAGTATCACTATTCCCAGACTGCACGGCTATGTGTGAAGAAAATCTCTGAGAATAACATACGGGTGAACTGCTACAATTAAGAATGAATGCGGCCAGGTTGCTGGGCGGTCGGATGCAATCAACGACACTTCTGGTCGACTCCACACTCTCTCTCGCTCCCCGGGCTGGACAGCAGGATGCACACACACAGTGCAGCTGCGTCCTGACAGGCAACCCCGCGTCCCCAGAGTTGCTCCGAGGAACTGGCATCCCAGCAGTGAAAGTCACTACCCGCGACACCGAGCGTGCCAAGGGATAAGCCAAGCCAAAAACGTTACTGCAACACGCCTCCACGGCCCGAAGTCCACGGCAGAACCCGTCACGGGGCTTCAGGAAGCAGTGGACACACGTCTCCGCAGAGAAAGCGCTGCCATCAGCTCAGCACCAGAGGCCCCAGGACTCGGCCCAAGGCCCCAGTCCAGACAGCCCTGTGCGGGGGGCCTGGGGCTTCCTGCATCGGCAACGCTGACCTCGCTGCTGACTGCCGGAGCCTCAGCTCTCCCTTTACACAGGAGACAGACACTTTTTCAGCTCTTGAAAGAAGTCCCAAGTCAGGGTGTGAGGAAACCAGGTGCTGACAAACCTTGGGCTTCACTCTGGGCCTCACCCCCAAGTCCGAGGTAAACGCCCCGCGTAACACAGCACATGTGAGAGAGGGGAAAGGAGCATCTTCCTGAGTCCTCTAGATGATCCTCGCTCTGACACGCTAAGATCCGCCGAGACCACGAACTGGGGATGCTTGAAAGGCGCCGGCCCTTTAATAACACTCGCGCTGTCCACCAGACAGGAGGGTCGCAACAAAGAACGCACACTGACCCGCTCAATTTAAACACCTTCAGACATAAACAAGTTTGGAGAATTTTTAAGGAGTTGGTGATGACCCTAGTTCCAGTAAACCCTTCAACAAACTAGATGGGTGTAAAAACTTTCTCCTTCCATACAAGATTTGGGTTTCTCTTCTCACAGAGTCTAACCCGAATATACTAAATTTCCTACGCGGATTTTACTTAACGAAGAGCTCACACTACTTAGATATTTAATGTTATAGTATCAGTATGTGACAGCCTGTATTTTCCCAAAGAAGCTGTAACACTGGTCCTGACTGTCTCTCCAACAGGTTCCTTGCCCTCAAGTCTTGGGGGGCTTCTGACCAGCCTAAGAAACATCCTACGCTAGGTAAGAAAAGGCAAACCAGGTTCCCTTGGTTCCCTTGGTTCTCTTGGGCTACTCGCTCACGAAACCCAACCAACAGGCTCTCCAGAAGCCCAAGAACTGAGCTCTGACAACCGAAGCCTGAGCCAGCCTTCCCACCAAGAGCCAGCACAGGCTTCTGAGCCATCCTCCGGGGGGGGGGGGGGGGGGGGCAGAGCCACCCTCCAGGGGGGCTCCTCTGGCTCCCAGTTGTGACACCCGAGCTCCCACCACACGGAAATAGCTGTCCCTGTCGAGCCCTGTCCAGACTGCAGATCTGAACAAAATAATTCTTGTCACTTCAAGCCACTCAGTGTTGGGATGACTTGCCGTCAGCAACAGATGACCGGGACGGCGTGCATTCCAGCGGACGCAAGCACGAGTGGCTCTCGCCCGGCACAGGAGTGTGGGGCCCTACGATGACTTGCCCACGTGGCCTGAACAGCACTTGCCTCTGTCCTCCCCCCACTCCATGACTAAGGATACGGAGCGAGCATCTTTCCAATGCCTGGCCAAACTGTCCTACTCCCTTCTAAGTTTCGAGTCAGCATCCAGCACTTTATCCCTTGTACGTTCAGTGTCGTAAGCCACCTGCGAAAGCACGTCTGATAACGAACTTTCTTGCCAGGTTCACGTCCACCAGAACATCCTCTGTTTTGCCACAACTCTCTTCGTCAGTAAGTTCGCCTTTATTTACGAAGCTCCTCTGACTACGCAATTAGCAAGTCCGGCTCCACAGCAAAGGCGACCTTCCTACAGTCAACTACCTGTTTCTGTGACTCTCAGTCAGAACCCCGCATGGCGATCTGCACGTGCAGGAAGTGTCTGTCGCACCGCACGCACACCCACGCGTGTGTGCACACTCTCAGCACTCTTAGTTACTTCCTGCCGTGCTGCTGGCATTTCTGCGTCTGCGTCATCTCCAGCTGCAGCATTTCGAGCCTGCCCAAACTCCAGCACAGGCCTTAAAAGCTGAAATAACTCCTGGGTCCACTGGCCAGATTAATGCAACACGTCCCCCGGTTCCTAGGGCGGCTGCAGGCAAGCCGAGGGCTCCGCTGCTCCTGCTCCACGGGAGTCGCCGGCTTCACAGGTGCTCAGCACGTTCCACTCCACTTCCTGGGCGACCCTCTGCTGCTTCAACTCTGCATTTCATCTTTGTTGCCCAATTCCCTCCTATGACAGTCCATTTTTGTAAGATGTCACAGGGGTTGATCACTGGCAAACAAAAAGGCACCACGACTGCACATCTGCTGTCTGTGTATAAACTGAGTCACAGACGCAGGGAGAGAGGTACTGCGACTGGCTACCGGTCACACGTCACATCTGTCATTTCTGTAGTGCTCTGCAGACTGAGTTCGCACCGTACACAGCGGCTCCCAGCTGACTTATGTGTGAACTACAACTGAACCATGCCATTGAGGACTGGTGTCACTGAAGCCACAGAAATTGGTATTTGTGCATACTGGAGCCACGCACAGCACGGACTGTCTGTATAACAATTCAACTAATATTTTTATTAAACAGATTGTTTTTTGACTTCAGAAAATATGGCCAATTATGTAAATCATTTACTTTATCTGAGATATAACTATAAAAATTTTCATGCTGTATTTCTGATGAAAATATTCAATATTAGCCTTTAATATCAACTTTAAATTGATTTCTTAGATTGGTAATATTGAGACCTTGAAGGTAACTATGAATAATTTTTGGAGACGTAAAAAAATCCTAAGGAAATGAGGAATGGCAAAATAGAAAGAGTGCGACTGTGCTGAGTTATGAGCAGTCCTACTTACGTTCAGCCTATTTAAACATATCTGATATTTATAAAACCCATACTGACAAAATGCTGTTGAGATGAGCAGGTTTTAAATCTAAAGTTACATGTGTTAAGTGTGTAACTTGTGTGTGTGTGTATTTTTTAAATTTTTTATTTTTTATAAACATATATTTTTATCCTCAGGGGTACAGGTCTGTGAATTGCCAGGTTAACTTGTGTGTTTTTGTTTATGTTTTAAAGATTTTGTTTAGTTATTTGACAGAACAAGAGAGCACAGTGTGGGGAAGGGTAGGGGGGAGAGGCTGAAGCAGAAACCACCCCTCCACTACCACCACCGAGCCTGATGCGGGGCTCGATCCCAAGATCCGGAGATCACGACCTGAACTGAAGGCAGATGCTCAACCAACAGAGCCACCCAGGCGCCCCTCCTTCTGTATATTTAAACTCAGAAACATAGGGGTGACTACTGGCCAACATTGTGATCTGTTCCCTTACCTTCTAAAAGGAGTAAAACCTAGAAACAATCAGAAATAATCTTTTCCATATATCCAATTAGCTAAACTCCTAAAACATATGTTAAACAGATTCCGTCTTGGGATCCAGAAGGAAAACTATCTTTTCCCTTCTTAATATTACAGTAACTTCCTACACTGATAAACCCTTGTCACCTTTTTTAACCCTTCTCATTTTTTGCACTGTAAAAAAATAACAAAAGTATACAAGTGCTTTGTCAAGTTAGAATATTAAAAATAATTTAGGTATATCTTGTCCTGGACTTCCTAAAACTTTTTAAAGATGTATTTATTTATTTGAAAAAGATAGAGAAGGGGAGGGAGGTGGCAGAAAGAGAGAGAGAGAGAGAATCTCATGCAGACTCCCTGCTCTGTGGGGAGCCCAACCTGGGGCAGGATGCAGGGCTGATCCCATGACCCACGAGACCACGACCTGAGCAGAAAGCAAGAGTTGGACACTCAGCCATCTGAGCCACCCAGGTGCCCCTGGATTTCTAAACTTCTGGTCACTGTGTTATGGGAGTCACCTCTGTGCTCAGTGGCAGCACTGACGGCTCTAACAGGCATACATCCTCCCATTTAAAGCTTAAAAGTTAAAAATCTTTATCTCCAGGAGATAGGCCTTCAAGGTTGTTTAGGATTTCAGCATGCTATGGAAACAAAGGGGGTTTTCTCTGTAGACACCTCTAATTAAAAATGGGAAAAGAAATAATGACTTCAGACATGTCTTAAAATCATACCGATCAGGCCTGAAGCCTGCATGAACACCTGTGAAGGTGAAAGGAGGATCCTGGAGGCTCCAGACACAGCAAGCGGGTCTTGTGTTTCTACTATTTCCGGTACCATGAAAACAGTAGTCCAGCTGGATTTGACAAATCTGTACGACTCCAACCAGATAACCCAACTGACCCTACACAAGCAATAGACAGTAGACACCCTTAACCTACGTTGGTTCAGTCGACCGACCTGTTCAGCGACCGTCCCAGTACTCTCTGCCCTCTGACTACTGTTTCCTTCCCCTGTCTTTCCAAAACAAGCACGTGAGCCAACAGTCTGTCCAACTGCCTATTTGGGTCTCCATCCCTCAAACTTCTAGCAAGGACCCTAGAACTAAAGCTATGAACCCAAATGGTGCTATATTTCACCCTAAAACTAAGAATCACATTTCCCTTTATCTTTTTTTTTTTTTTTAAAGATTTTATTTGACAGAGAGAGAGATCACAAACAGGCAGGCAGTTGGGGGGGCGGTTAGCAGGGTAGCAGGTTCCCTGCTGAGCAGAGAGCCCAATGCGGGGCTCGATCCCAGGACTCTGAGATCATGACCCGACCTGAACTGAAGGCAGAGGCTTAACCCACTGAGCCACCTAGGCGCCCCTCCCTTTATCTTTAATACCAGAATATTATTAACCCCAAAACACCTAAACTAGGCTCCAGGCCCTAGTTACTAACCAATGACACTGGTATATCCTTGAGCCCCAAAAGAGCTCAGGGACTCTGAGAACAGGAGAACACATGAGCGTGAGGATCCACAGTCAGGGTCAACGGCCTTCCTCAGAGAACTCCACAGACACTGGTATGGATCTACTTCAATCCTCTCAGGGTACCTGCATCCCCAACCCAGACCAATTCAAGTACAGACTGATTGTTAAAAGTCCAGTATCCCATGCAGCCTATGTGTCTCCTCTCCCAACATAACCACCCAATCATTCTCTGTGACATCGGATAATCGTCCCCTGCACACCAGGTCAGATGAACTCTCCAGTAACTTGTATTTATTAATAGTTCCATGTGACACGTTGCTGGGAAGGGTCTGAAAACCGGCAGTTCACCAGTTTGTAGGAGGATCTCTATGCCAGCTAGGAGCTCCCAATTGGGAGCACGGGGTCATACAATCATACATTACAGGGAGCTATGGCACATGGAACATAGTGGCTCACCTCTCCAGCAAAAACTCATCGGCTCCCAGTCCTAGATACTATGGTTCTTCTCGACTCTTCACTGGATAGCCAAAGTGGAAACTGTACAACAGGTATCCTGGGTAAATAATTTAGGAAAAGGGAAATGTCTGATGGATCACCCAAAGGAAAAAAGTCCCCTTTGTTATCCAAGACAGGCCAACCTGATCCAAGGGACTTTCCCTCTTGGGCCTTAAGCCAACTAGAAAACCAGCCATAGTGAAGGCTCCCCAGTTTCTTGTGACTGTTCTGCTGGCATCTTCCTCTGTGTTAGGTAGCTAGATATTTATTTATTTATTTATTTATTTTTAAGATTTTATTTATTTATTTGACAGAGATCACAAGTAGGCAGAGAGAGAGGAGGAGGAGGAAGCAGGCTCCCTACTGAGCAGAGAGCCCGATGCAGGGCTTGATCCCAGGACCCTGAGATCATGACCGGAGCCGAAGGCAGAGGCTTAACCCACTGAGCCATCCTGGCACCCCAGTAGCTTGATATTTAAATATTGTAACAAAGCCACTGCACTGAGCTAAGATCCAATTAAGGCTAGAGTAACAAAAGGAAATGAGATGGATAAAAAGAAGGTTTGGAGAAACCATGATGAGGAAAAGAGGCCAGAAGTGGCCTAACTAAAGAAGAAGGGCCTCCAAGAAGCCGAGAGCCGAAGCCGGAAACAGACGAGCACGACACGCACGCTCCACTGTTTCCAGGAGCGCCGGCAGATAACTGAAGCTGCCTCCCCAGGCAGCCATCCACGAGCTCAAAGCCCACTTTGTCAGGTGCAGCCAATCAACCAGACGTCCTATCAAGACCCAATGTAAAGACACTGCTTAGTAACTTCCATCTTCTCTATTGTACAGGACTGTAACATCTGGTAACACGACTGGATCAACTAACCGGCCATCCCTACAACAGAGCAGAAGAGCGCTCGGCCATAACAAGGAACAGGTCCTAGTACCACAACAGGCAGAAGCCTTGACAACATTACGGTAAGTAAAAGCAGTCAGACAAAAGGCTGTATGTTGTAGGATCCATCTATACGACAATTCCAAGACAGGCAACTCCAAGGGGACAGAAAGCAGGCATGAGTCTGCCAGAGGCAAGGGGGTCGGAGTCGTGGAGAGACTGGCTACGGGTACTGGGTCTCTCTGTGGGGCCACGGAGCGTGACAGCGTTGAGGGTCGCACAGCCCTGTGTGTACACTTCAAACCACATGGAGAATTTCATGTTATGTGAACATGAATTTTATCTCCATTTTTAAAATTTGTATTTTTTAAGTATAGCTTTTCTATGGCTCCAAAATTTTAAACACCAACGGTGCTTACTGTGGCAAAGACGTGGAGCAGCTAGAGCTTTTATACACTGCTGGCTGGGCTATGATTTGATACAAGCCTTCGGAAGCGATCTCTGCGGAAGAACACCGTGACATATACCATGAGCAGCCATTTCACTATGAAGTACACGCCCAAGGAAGACACAGTTGCGGGGTCACCAAAAGACACATGGAGTATTCATAGTGGCACCACTCATATCGTTCAAAACTGGAAACAACCCAACCATCCATCAACAATAAAATACAAACTGTGGTGGATACTGAAATGGAATACTATACAGCAATGAAAAATCAGGGCTCCATACACCAACGCGGATGACTCTCACAGACATTAGGATAAACAGACAAAGTGAGTCATGGCAACAGAAATCAAAATGTTGGCCACCTTCCCGGGGACGCTGACTGAAGGGAGCCATCAGGGAGGCTGCTGGGGCTGCTGCCACTGCAAACACTGATCCGGAAGGTAGTAGTTAATCCTACACCAGGATACATAGGATGTATGCAACTTACAGGAGATATATTTCAATTATATACATTTATTTACAAAATGAGAACAAAACTTTTTGCCAGAAGACTCTACACAACAATTAACCAAAAGCAACATGCCAAGCCAAATGCCCTGGATGAAATTACTTGCCTGAGAAACAGTTACCAACCCAGCAAAGCAGCAAGTCACAGGTGCACATTTTACAACGACAACCATTCTTGATTTTTACTTTTCTGCCTAGGTCTCTCTTCTAACCATATGTGAACATGCTGTTCTGCAAAACACGGAAAATGAGCGACACTTGCAAATACAAAATTACTGTTCATTTACCATCTTCTGTGAGAGGACTTCTTTAAGCACACACAGACATGCATATGTGCCTATGTATACAGTGATGACAGAGATCTTTGAGAATCTATTGAAAAACATGAACATTTCTAAGAGAAAATGTATACACACTAAAACACAGACAATTCTGTACATGATCACAAAGTTCATGGATCCTCTAAAACTCATACCTGGACCCCGCTCTAAGACCAACGGCCCAGCCACGGGAGGCAAATGTCCGCCTGTACCAGCACTCATTACAAGTAATTAAAATTACCACTTCCGGGGTGACTGCACACGCAAGGAAGGAGAAAGGTCAGCTCATTACCTTCATCTCCAGCACAACTGTTAGAGGTGGGCGTGCCCGCCGGGCCACAGCGACATCGAAGTCTATGATGAAAGAGACTGCATGGTCCGAGGACAGAAGTCTCCTCTGCGGCCAGGAGGTGACAGTGTGACACCGGGGGTTTGAGGCCCTTCAGTTAGGATACACTGTACATCTGAACACCAGGGAGCCCCTTCAGCCCCACCTAACAATGTCCTCTGCCCCTGAAACCCTCAGGCCGAGGGGAGCCGTCCACTTACCAGCATGCACACGCGCACACGCACGCTACCACTGCAGTCCCCCCGCTGGGAGCAGCAGCGTGTGTGCTGACGGGTGTGGCACATCCTGTCACACACGTTGTCGGAAAGGCCAGAGAAACCTGGTGCGTCCCACACAGCCTGTAACCGGCCTTGCACACAGCTTCCCGGGACACCCTGGCAACGGGAAGGCGAACGCAGGAAGATCCTTTTCCTTCTCGTTCAGTGAGCGGCAGCGAAGGGGAGGGAACGAACTCGGGGACGCGCAGCCGGAGGGAGCGGGCGGGCAGCCGGCGGGAGGCTGGACGGGTGTGTCTGTGGCACACGACAGGCCCCGGGTCTCCTGGAAGTCGCAGTAGTAGGACTGTCCCCTTGAAGCCAGGCTGAGGAGGTCATGCCTGGCTCCTAGCCGCGTCTGCTGAGCACGTCGGTCATGATACACGTTCCCGAACACATCTTTGTTACTCACTGCAAATCTCCCAGATGAAACACGGTTAAAGTACTTTTCTACAGTAGTACGGGTAACGGAATAACACGTGTAAACATGTAAAGTAAAACAGAGTGAATGGGATGTTCAAAATCCACGCAGAAGACCTCCATGAACTAACTCCTCTGGCGCTTCAACAGCTCTGAGTTCGCACCTGCCATTTCACATGTGGCATCAAAACACTTTCTTTACAAAGAAACTACTTCAATAGGATGCCTTCCAAGCGCAGAAAAGTCTGGTCCTTAGTAAGCTGTAAGCGTGGCTCCTAGATCCCCTATGAGGGGCCCCGCTAGGCCCTGCGCCCTGTACTGGGTCCCTGAGTCCTGGGAGGGCTACAGATGCTAAAGGTTCATGGCTGTTCCCCTGAAATCACTCTGCCAACTCGAAGGAGGTGTGAGAACAGAGCCCGGCCCTTGTGATGTTTAGAGACAGGAGAGAGGAAGAGCCTCGTTGCTGGAAGAAATGGAGAAGCCGCCGGAGGGGAGGCCGAGAGAACAGTCACGGAAGGAGCCGCCCAGCGCAGGACCTAAGTCACTCCGCCCCCAGCCCTCCGCCCCGCTGTGGTGATGGGGGGCATAGCCTGCTGGAGGGGGTACCACAGAGCTTCCAAAGAAGAGGTGCAGACAGGAAGTGCAAGGAACTCACAGCATTGTGGCCAAGGGGAACAAAGACGGGGGACCCACTGCAGAGAAGGCGGTGGTCCTGCTGGCCCTGCACGTGGCGCATGAAAGCCACACACAGACACACGGACTGGAGACCAGGTCCAGCGAGTCTGCCTGTATTCACTAAATACGGGACTAAAATCTCCCTGTGCTCAAATGGTATATACTTAGCTTCTACTGAGTAAGAAAAAACCTGGGGCTCCTGGCTGGCTCCAACTATAGAGCAGGACTTGGTCTCAGGGTTGTGAATTCAAGGCCCACATTGGGGGTAGGGTTTACTTTAAAAAAAAAAGCAAAATTAGGTCTAGTATTACAAGGTAAAAACGAAAAGCTTTACTGAACACTGCCCATGTTGCAGCTACCTAAGCAGTTCTGTACATACACGATCTCCATGCAATCCAGACACAAACCCAAACAAGCACACGCTACCCCTCCCATGAAGGAGAGACAAACGGAGACATAAAACTGAGGGAGAAGCGGGGTCTGGACGTCCCTCCCCGCCCACTACCACACACAATAAACTACTAGAAAACTGTGCGGGACACAGGAAGCAACTGCTTTCATCCTGACCAGGCAGCACCTAGCCACGACCTCTGAGCGGGGGACAGATGAAGTGAGCCCAGTGCTCTGCCAGGGGCCATTTCTGCACCGCAGCACAGGGAGGGTAACCGAGAGCCTGGTGGGCTCAAGAAGAACAGAGAGGCGGGACAGCTAGAACTTGTCAGGAGTCGTGCAGAGACAAAGTTCCCAACCCCCCATGGAGCTCCCCTTGAACATTTGGGCATTTATATTCATTAGTTCATTAAAACAGTCCTGCCTGGTGGCTCACAAAGAAAAAATTATTTTTTTATTTTATTTTTTATTAACATATAATGTATTATTTGCCCCAGGGGTACAGGTCCGTGAATCATCAGGCTTACACACTTCACAGCACTCACCACAGCACATAGCAGCATCCATCACCCAGCCACCCTCTGCCTACCCCGACCCCGACCCCAACCCCCAGCAACCCTCAGTTTGTTTCCTGAGATTAAGAGTCTCTCATGGTTTGTCTCCCTCCTGGGTTCCATCTTGTTTCTTTTTTTTTCCCTCCCCTCCCCCCACGACCCCCTGCCCTGCCTCTCAACTTCCTCATATCAGGGAGATCATGTGATAATTGTCTTTCTCTGGTTGACTTATTTCGCTCAGTATAATACCCTCTAGTTCCATCCACATCATTGCAAATGTCAAGAAAAATTACTATTTTTAATGAGCCTAGATCATCATCTTAACACTTTAGTCTCTAAAAACTAACTCCAGAACTTAGCACAAAGAATTAAGTTAGGAGGGGCTACAGTGTCACGATGCCGATACAGGGTCTGGGCGGGCTTAAAATCCAGCCCCACAAACACGCGGGTAACAGGCCAGCAGGACCCAGTTCGGAACCGCAGTGTGGGACAGCAGGGGCTTCACAGGACCATCAAGGGATTGAATATAAAGACGTTTACGAAAACCACGCGATCTGGAATGTGCTGTGTACACCATGAGGAAGCTGATGCTGATGACTGGGCAGCGAACACTTGTCCCCTCGTCAGCAGGCGGCAGGTTACCCAAGGAGCTCATCGGGTCAGTCTGACCCTGAGAGTTTGTAAGAGCCCCACCACAAACCTACTTGCCAACAATCTGTGCCTTAGGGGCACCTGGGGGGCTCAGCTAGTTAAGCGTCTGCTTTTGGCTCAGGTCATGGTCCCAGGGTCCTGGAATGGGTCCCGGGGCGGAGCCCGGCATCAGGGTCCTGGCTCGGCGGGGGGGTCTACTTCTGCCTCTCCCTTCTGCTCATGCTCTCGCTTACACGCTTGCTCTAATAAATAAATAAAATCTTAAAAAAAAAAAAAAGAATCTTTAACAAAGTCAGCACATGATCGCTCCGCAAGTTTTGTGTGGGTACAACAGCATCACGATACCTGCTCAATCTACCAGGTTACACTGTCATTTTCTTCAGTGTATTTATTTACTGTCCAGCTGCTACTTCATTCCCTACCCCAACCAAAACATCTTACAGTAGACTATGCATGAGGTGCTCACGTGGGCGTCAGAGTATCGGAACAGACAGATACTAGGAAAGACACAGACTAGTGGTCTGGACAGAGCAGGACAATGGTCCCTGCCCCTGTGGCCCTCATGAGAAAGACCAGCACAGACCAGTACATGAAGAACATGGTGTTGGGGGTGATGTTGGGAGAACAGGTCATCGCCCAAACTTGGGGCATGGCCAAGTGCCTCCAGAATCTGAGTTCCAAGCCAAAATCTTGAGAAAAGCCATGTCCAAAGTCACACCCAACAAAAGCCATGGCTGCAGCTGTAGGTTAGGGATCCGGGAGCGGCTTTAACTCAAACAGCAGAGAAGCCGGACATGGCCTCGCTCCACAGCAAGTGGAGAGCAAGGGTATGCACCTGGGCAGCACCTGAGCCCCAGGAGACCAATCTGGAAGCTTCTGTTGCAATCCCGATGTCGCTAACTACAGCCCAGGAGGTGGAAAGACTTGAGAGCCATAAAAAGGTCAAGAGGACAGAGGCTGACTAAATCGCACAAGGTAAGGTTAGAGGAAGTCAGTGGCCACTTCTCTTGCTCAGGTGACTGAGTGGGAAAGTGACACCACTTCACGGAGACGCAGAACACCAGAGAGGCAGAGGCTGTCTGTCCGAGGGACGGCATGAGCTCAAAGTAGAAGTCACTTCAGTTTGCTGTTCGTTATTGGGGACACAGGCGGGAGGTGCTTCCCGCCTGCTGTCGGGGGTGGGGAGCGGGGAGCTGGACATCTGGAAGCTACCTCTGGGAAGGGGATTCATTAGTCCTTTACCAGATAGATGAGCTACAGGTATTTTCTCCCATTCTGCAGGTGGCCCTTTTTCGCCCTCTCGTTGATAGGTTTCCCTTGTTAGGTGGAAACTTCAGTCTGATGCTGTCCCACTGGTTTATTTTTGTCTTTGCTGTGCGGCAGAGGCTGTCGAGGAACCCTGTACACGCGGATGACCCGGCGATCTATGCCCTGAGCAGAGAATCAGCTGCTTGGCTAGAGATCCCAGAAGGTTCCAGTCTGCCTGTTCGCTTGGACCAGTCTCCTTAGAGAAGAATTCTTCCACCTCCTGCCAGGATCGGGTGAAAGCCTCCTGACAGGATTCTGGGAGCCAAACAGAGAGAAAGCATGGCTAACTTCATCTACTACCCAATTTTGAGTGCAAGAGCACCATTTCCAGAGTAGAACTGTTAACAACCCACAATGGGGAAATAAGTTATCACAATAGCATTTCAACTGTTGCGGCTTTGAAGACTCACTGGTTAGGCAAATCCCTTAGATCATCAAAACTAAAGCCATCAAGACTTGAGCCATTCAGTTACTTCCTATGGACAAGATACCCTACAGACTACAGCACAGCTAAAACTTCATCTAAATCACACAAGTAAACCTTTAAAAGAATGAGCCCAGGGCACTTGGGTGACTCAATGGATCAAACCTCTACCTTCGGCTCAGGTTATGGTCTCGGGGTCCTGGGATCGAGCCCCGCATCCAGCTCTCTGCTCAGTGGGGAGCCTGCTTCCCCCTCCCTTTCTGCCTGCCTCTCTGCCTACTTGTGATCTCTCTCTCTCTCTCTCTGTGTCAAATAAATAAATAAAATATTTTTTAAAATAATAAAATAAAAGAGTGAGCCCAGCCTGATCCCTGAGCGTGTAAGTGAAGAAGGCTGGAAATTCTCCATGGAGGCAAGTGTCCGCAAAAGCTCCACGGACAGTGGCTTCCGAGCAAGATCCTGACTGAGAAGCGGAGCATGTCGCTCACTAACGTTCACAACTGTGCCTGGCTCCCCCCATCCCAGCAAGGTGACTCTTAAATTATTAGAGGCTCCTTGTCTGCAGAGTGCAAGCAGTAACAGCCCCCACTAACTGCCGTAGTAAGGGGAGAGGGCTTATTAGCAAGGTGTGTTAGAGACAAAGTCAGCGTCTGGTCCGTGGCAGCAGCAGTTAGGAGGGATACCCTGAATTCTCTCGGCTGCTGAAAGGGAGATGCTAACGTTGTTCTCCAAACTGAAATCCTGTAAGAACACCCCCATTTAACTAATACTTCGAAAGTCCCACCATAGCCCTAAAAAAGCATCTTCCCTGTTACACTTCAAAGCTTTATGAATCTATGTCAAAAAAGGAAACAACAGACTAAGCTTCCTACTTTGGCAACATCTGGGAAGTCTGCAATGGGTAATTAAAGCCAATGACCAAGGGAAGCACAGTGTTCCACAGGATTTTCCCCAAACCTTGTCCTATAAAAAGACAGGACGCATTTTTCTCAACTGAAAATACACCAGCAGTACACCATTCCATTGCGATCTTACACAAAAGTTAAGAAAACAGAATACCCATCAGGCTGGTATTGTCTTCTTAATGACGACAATACCTGTCTTCTTTACAGACAATACTGTCAACTGACAGACAATACTCCGTCAACTTTACAACAGAGTGAGATCTTCCCAGGAAAAAAGTAGCATTAGTATGTGATACTCTAGCAGTATTTCGTTTCTGTTAGAAAAATTTAAAAAGGTTAAAAAACAGACCTTGGCGGAAATACGACATACTGGCCTCACCCTAGTTAACAAGGTCCTAGGTTTCTTCTCTTCGTTTGTTTGTAATGTCAGACAGGCTATACACAATACAACATTTCTCTGGCCCACGTGAGTACAAGGAAACTTTATACTCATGTCCCCTAAACTCAATACATAACTTTAAACAAAACTGTATGTGAAGAGGTCTCAAGCTGTCATCCGAATAAAATCTGTAGGACACTGAAACCACCTCCAGAGTCTGGAAAGCACAGTGTCTGCACCGAGGGGCACGCTCTCTGCGGAAGTGACTGCGACAGCGCTCTCTCCCGCCAGCGCCCTGACTGCTCTCACAGCCCCACACAGAGACGTCAGAGCACAGGCAAGGGGGGGTCTAGACACAGCTCCGGTCTGAAATGTTTCCACCAGGAGCATCAGCCACCGACAGAACCGCATCAGACCCTCTGGGCGGCTGAGCCACAAGAAAAGCCTGGAACTCTCTGGAACTTGTTCTGGTTCCACTCTGCAAGGAGCTGCCCTTCGTCCATAAAATCCTCACCCCAGCAACTCTCTGCCCTTTTCTTCAACCATCAAGGCTCAGTTCCCCTCCTTGCTTTCTGGTTCTGGCAAACGGTCTTCTTGCTTGTTACACATTTTTGTCTGCATTTTTTCTAACAAATCCCTTGAACGCCGCACCACCTTGTACGTGCGGTATCAGGAAGCAGCAGCACACTTTCCATGTACAAACAACTCTTAACCATCCTGTATGGTTTTCAAAACACAATACATTAAGCACTTGAAATCTCGTATTTCAGATTTTATAGGGAGAGTCTCTTCCCTGCGCTTTAGGGTTTTCAGAACCCGGCTAAGGGACGGTGTCGATGTGTCTGATGCTCCCTTTCCGGGCAGAGCGCGCTGCCAGGCCTCCAGAGCTACAGCGCCTGTGGGGGCCGCACACACAGTCCAGTCCTGCCTGCTCTGAGCTCACCTAGCATGTGAGACGCACAGAGCCTGAGTGCAGAGCTCCACGGTTCTTTACACGAGCACCACACGCGTGCGTGTACACCCCCACCCCATCCCTGGAACACGGCTACACGAGACAGAACACGCTCCCGCTGTGCCCTGACCAGTGCCTGGCCCTCTGTGACCAGTGCCTGGCCACCAAATGGGACCAGGAGTCCCAGTACTGCGACTAGAGGTCAGGGTCCCCTAACTTTATGGACACCGGTCACGCAAATGGAAACAAGGGGACACTGCCCCGCCTGTTTTCTGAGAATGGCAGTGCCTGAAATGAAAGCGCCACAAAAAGGTCACAAAGGTCACAAGAAATAAAACTACGGAATGATACCCCTCAAGCAAAGACACAGAGATTCCCTGAACAAAACACTGCATATTGCTCTAACAATATATAAACTGGATAAGACATCACGATCAAGTGGGATTTACCTCAGAAATGCAAGGTTGCGTCAACAATCAAAATGTAACTTACCTGTTACTTAAAAAAAAAAACAGAAAATTTCTACAATCAATTCAAGAGACAGAAAAAGCACCTGACAAAACTGAACACCCTCTCGTGATTAAAAAAAAAAAAAAAAAAACCTCTTAGAAAACCAGGAGCTAGAAAGAGAACTTTTACATTCGACAGAGGACATCTATGAAGATAAAACTAGAACTAAACCCTGCTTCACACTGGAAACCTGCTCCCTGAGGCCAGCACGTGACAAGGATGCTGTAAGGAAGGTGCCAGTCATGGACCACAAGACAGGGAAATAAAAGACACAAAGACCAGAGAGAAAAGGAGTTATTTTCGGATTACGTGATTATAGATTTCTTTGAATTTCCTCCTTGCTCAAGTAAACCACCAGAACTACAGAGTGACTCATAGTAAGGCTGCAAGATAGACGAACAAGATTATCTACTTCTAATACTAAGCCAAGAACTGCACAGTTAAACCTACAAGTCAAAAACCCGTCCTTTCCAGTAGCATCAGGAAAGCGTGAAGCCCTCCCCACTACCCCACTACGGACCCACCGCATGCAGCTACGGGCGCCCCCAGACCAAGCTGACTGCACGGGTCACCCAGAAGTCACAATACTGTCCCCAGGTCACTTCTCCCAAGTTGATGCCCAGATTCGACACAGCCCCAGGGGAAACGGAAAAGAAACACAAGTCTGTGAGCTCCAGAAGCTGCTGTCACTGGCAGAGCACCTCGCACACCCACCCCCGACCACAGGACCCTGCTGCGGACTGAGCGCCCCAGGCAACCCGGAGGCACGCCCAACGGAGCGCCGGTCCTCCTGCTCCCAGGGAAACCCCACCACTGCCTGGTTTCCCACATCGGACTCCTCTGAACCACTGACAGCAGGACACATTTTCTACAGCTTTTCGGGAAGAAACGTTATCGGAAGAAGTTACAGAAGACAGCAGATGTGGCACACAGACCTCAGTGCTGGCAGCGACAGTCAGGAACACCGTTTCGTTCATACAAATACACTCAAAGGCAAAACAAACATACACAGCGATAACTGTTTCAAAACCGGACTCTTCTCTTTACCGAAAACTGGTAAGTTAGGAAATACAGAAAACTCAAATTTATAATGAATTCCTGCCAGTATGAGCACTTACCAGCGAATCTGCAATGAAAGTTTAAAAACTTTCATTTAAAAACTCAGTTGTCACTAACCATTCGGGCACTAGAAAGAAGTTTTTTCACTTCCACAAAAGCCTCCAGGACCCTCTCATCTGCCTCTAGCAGTCTGAGCCTCCGTCGCTCCAAGCAGACGAGGTGACTGAGCACAGCAGTGCGCCGCGCTCCCGGCCGGAGTCCAGCAGGTGCCGGCCCTGGGAGGGACCGGCGCACAGGGCAAACAAGCAGGCCCCAGCGTGCGGCAGCTGGGGAGAAGCGTGAGCAGGAGCGGGTGCCGGGGACAGATGGGGACAGTGGTGCTGACAGGAGGGTGTGGGGGCGGGGGACACACTACAGGGTTCATGTAATTACTGCTCCACGCGGAGCCTGGGCGCGGGGCACGAGATAAAGCATCAGCTGGCGTCTCCCGGCGCCCCCGCACTCGCCGTGAGGGTCCCTCCGGGGAGAACACGGGACCCTTGAGGCCTCTTCTCCAAACACAGTGAGGAAAGTGAGACGAGAGGAGAGACCGGTCATTGGAATACCCACCACACGAGTTTTCCGCTCGAGGAAGACGATGGCAAGCTAGGGCCGAGAAGGGCCGGCCGTGCGCTCTCGTGCGCGCTGCACGGAGAACGCGCTGGCCGGGCCGCTCCTGGTCTGTGCCGGAGCACTGCCTACCGCCGCTCGTCACGCCTCACCGGGTGCTCAGCTCCCCCAGCCCCAACTCTGCAGCACCAGAAAGGTCGATATGTCCTAAACTCACCTATTCTGTAGACCACGATGCACTGGGGGTCCAAACACACTTCATGAGGCTTACCAACAACCCGGTTTAACCAAGGAGCACGTCTGAGGAATCTAAGCTAGAGTGGCTTGGTGGTTTCCAGGGCGCCCCCAGACAGAGGCACTGGTGACCAGAAGTGGGGACACGGGCAGACAAGGTGTGCAAAGCCGAGCGGGGGGGGTCCCCCCAGGGAAGCAGAGAACACTGCCAAGTCAGTGAGCCGGGATAAGACAGAAAGGCTGGAACCACACCTGGGGAGCACGATCTTCAGGGGCAGGGAAAGGCTCACAAGAGCCCCATCCTCACCCCTCAGAGACAACTCCCTGCTGACGGCTCTCCACAGACCTGAACGCAGGCTGCAGCTGTCCTCAGCAGGAACGCCCAGGTCTCCCTGGACGCTCCACAAACAAGCTCATTGCTCAGTGCCTTTGCCCCCAGAACTCCGACGCACGGAAGGCCTCCCCACCGTCTCCGCTGGCATGACTCAGCACCTCCTTTAGAAAAATGCCCCAGATTTCAACAACTCGGGGGGTTTTTTCACTCAACAATCACTGAGTGCTGATAACACATCAGACCACATGGATTGGAAAAGCAGTAACATCTGAACTGGGCCCACAAGGAGCTGAGAACACCAAGGAGCGTAAGACAAGCGGAGAAAGAAGTTGAGCAAGTTACTGGCCGCGCCCATGTGTGCAGAGCTGCCGCACAAAGATGCCACAGCCCAGCCCTGTCCAGATGAGAGAGACAGGGAGACAGACACAGACACACACACACGCACACCACACAGGGCCATGCCCTAGGGCAGAATCCTGAAAGTTCTGCCTTTAAAAAGAATGACTGTTGCAAGCAGAAGGAGCAGCAGAAGCGTTAGGGCCCCTGGAGAGGCTCCCCGGGCAGTGCTGTGGCTGTAACGGAGGTGGAGCCGAGGGGCGGCCAGTAGAGAGGACGCAGTCTCTCTCTAACACAGCTGGCACCGGGGCAAGCCGGGGACAGGCCGGAGCTCAGTGCAGCACTCGTTCTTACTGTGGGCCTACTGTGTGCTGGGCCCACGAGTCGCTCCTTCGTGCTGGGCACTCAGAAAACTCGGTCACTCTTCTGGAAAGCATTTGACACCTTTCACCGTAAAGGTATAGATGTCTGGATTATTTACATACATACGCTATAAAATAAATACACACACGTACATAGAGATGCATTTTGAACATCTTCCCCACGAGTCCATTAGCACCTCAAGCTGTCAGACCGGATGGCCAAGTTCCAGAGGAGCAGCAGAGGCCCACGGAGACCACCCCAGGGAAGCGAACAGGCTCTGGCAGCCCAACCGAGGCCCATCTGTTGAGAGAGCTGGGATGCGGCGTGTGTGTGGCTATAGGAAGACACTCGGGCACTGAGCTGCGGCTCTCACCCAACCGTTCCTGAGGCATGTGGATTAGCTAAGCCCATAATGCATTCATTCGTTAGGGTAATATTCATTTGTGCCGATACCCTGTCAAGGAGGAGAACACCTGCCCATCCCTGACCGTATTGAGTTTACTCCTTAGCCAAGGAGACAGAAAGCGAGTAAGAACGACGTGGGACAGTCTTCCCAGCTAAGTGCCGTGCAAGGCCAGGAGACGAGGCTCGGGGAGATCAGGGCGGACGCCAGGGCGCACGCGGTCCTCGCTGACACGGCTGAGAGGTCAGTCAGGCTCAGACCGGAGAGGCCAGGAGGAGCAGGCCACGCAGGCAAGGAAGGGGCAAGCTCAGGTATAGACGGCCTGACCGAGAAGAGCTTGGCTGTCTGAGGTGCTCCCGAGTCAGAACGGCCACATGAGTGATGAGCCAGAGGCCACCGGCCCGAAGCCCGAGATGCTGGGAACAGTCATATCGGGGGAGGCCTGGCAGGCCACGCTAAGGCTCTACAGTTTTATCCAGTAAGAGCCACCGGGGCGGAAAGGAGATAGCGCGGCCTTCTTGCTTTTGTAAACGCACTCAGGTAGCTTCACGAAGGACAAAGAGGCGGAAGCAGGGAGCTCCAACAGGAAGCGACTCCCACGGCCCGGAGGGGGACGAAGGTCGCACGGTGCAGAGTGGATGTGGCCGGGAGGGCGAGGAGCTGCAGACTTGTTCTGAAGACCCAACTGTAAGGGCACGAACACGGGCCCATTCCACGAGGCAGAAAGTGTCCGAGAGGCATCCCGGGTCTGTGGCGCGAGCAAGTGAGGGGGCGGAGACCCGGCATGTTTACTAAGACAAGGAGGATCTGGGGAGGGACAGATTTCAGGGGCACCGGTTACGAGACCGCTCGCTGGCCGATGAGCGTCGGGCGTTCCGGAAACATACAAACGTAGAGGCCAGGAGGCGGCTGAGCTCCGCGGTGAAGACGGGCCGCGCACAGAACCACCCGGACGCAGGCAGGGCGAGCGGGAGTTAAAAATACCGATGCAGAAAAAGCATTACCCAGCACACAAGTGAACGGTGAGTGGTATACTCCATCTCTATCCGCTACTGAAAGATCCAGAAAAAACCCTGACCGCACACTTAGCCCTAATGAGCGCGGCCCTCCCAGCATCTGAGCGCGAAGCAGACATGGCACATGCTCAGGTCACCAACGGACCTTCCGAGCAGGGCTTTCTGCATTCGGTGACCTTGAAACCAAACATCTAGCTTTACCTCGATGCTCGGGATTAAAGCCACCGCTAAGCCTAGGAAGTCACGATATAGTTGAACACATGTTACAACAAAGTCGGATTAAGTATGTGAAAACACTGTATTCTGTGAAGTGACCTAATGCGGTTTCCTTTATCATAGAGGTCCACTGAACTGTATCACAGAGACAGCCACAGATTGTCTTAGGATACCATGAAGGTTTCAGTTCAAAGTATACAAATATAGCTCTGTTCCATTATTTTTAGCCTGTTCTACTAAGTATTCTGTGTCTTCTTAAATTGGGACACTGCAGTTTTTGAGGTTAATGTGACTGATAAAATCAAATGTGAGGTTTCGAATATCTAACTGAAAAGAGAGATTTACAGTCTTTGCACTTGAGCATTTTATTTTGTCTTTATCTAAAAGTGGTAACTTTTAAACTTGAAAATAACCATTTCAGCCATTTCTACACACCAACATCTTTGCCTTTATCACACAGCAAAAACTGACCAGAATAGAACCTAGGGCTTCCTGCCTTCCTGGACTGGTAGAGAAGTGTGCTGAGAAGCTGGCACACTGGGTGCCCCCAGGGGAGGCGGTGTACTCAGCCCTGGGAGGGGGACAGGGTGACAAGCTCCTTATGTCATCAGAAACCTCCTCTTGCACATCCAGAAGCAAGACCACTTATCAGAGGGGATGGCCTGCTCCAGCCCTACAAACGCAATGATTCTAAGCCTGATGCTGTCCCTACCGCCTCCCCTCTTCCGCACGTGCGGTTCTGCTCTCCTTGCTAACCCTGACCTCTATCAAAATGGCATCCCAGTTAAAAGGTCTCTACTCACTCGTTCTGCCAGTCAGCAAACGTAATGGGAAAACAAGCTGCCTCCATCAGTTGCTTTGGGACGAGCAAACACCTCAGTCTCGTGTCCTCTGATGCCCATATTTCTAGAGTCACCCTGAATTTCTTAAAAACCCAGCAGTCGGTTATTTTAATACCCCTCTGCAACTCGATTCATATATTGAGTCTAGGTTAGACTTAGTGGAATCAGAGCCTTATTGGCAAGGATCAGTGCTGACAGAGGGCTGTCACACCACGGAGGTGGCACTGTGCATATGGGTCCCAACAAGTCCGGGAGAGACTGAAACCTTCCACAAGCACAGCAGAGAACGCTCTGCCCCGGGGTGTTCGTTGCTGGTCACGCTCAGTGACACTGCAGTCCGCATGCTCTCAGCTCTGTTACAGCTCCCATACCCAACATCCTTTACAACTCAATGGTGTGAACTTAACTCAGCGAAATCTTTAATTTATGCCTAGTTAGGTGGTAAAAAGACAGGTGCTTTGTTCAGATAGCATCCTGCTGAAAGAGTGCTAACACCTCAGGCTTTAGAAATGTCTAAAAGGGGCACTGGCTTGGTCGGCGACTTTCTTAATCTCAGAGTTGTGAGTC
The DNA here is from genome assembly GCF_964662115.1 of Mustela nivalis. Classification (NCBI taxonomy): domain Eukaryota; kingdom Metazoa; phylum Chordata; class Mammalia; order Carnivora; family Mustelidae; genus Mustela; species Mustela nivalis. The sequence continues at coordinate 2,849,708 of NC_139021.1, read as the reverse complement.
TGGGCCCCACGCTGGATGCGGAGATTACCTAAAAAGAAAGGAAGGAAGGGAAGGAAGGGAAGGAAGGAGAAATGTTTAAAAGCCTAGATGAGAGTGACTAGATGATGCCGACAGGCTGGGAAGCGAGAAGCAATCTAACAGTGAAACTGTGGTCGGGTGCAAGCACCTCCACGTCCTGGAATTTTAAGCTGGGGGTGCCTGGGTGGCTCAGTGGGTTAAGCCTCTGCCTTCAGCTCAGGTCATGATCCCAGGGTTCTGGGATCGAGCCCCACATCAGGCTCTCTGCTCAGCAGGGACCCTGCTTCCTCCTCTCTCTCTGCCTGCCTCTCTGCCTACTTGTGATCTCTGTCAAATAAATAAATAAAATCTTTAAAAAACAATTTTTTTTAAGCTAAACACTAAACTGAATCAGCCTGAGGGTCCACTTACAATAATGCAGGTCTTTATCCAGTGCAGGTTCTTCCTTTTAAGAAATCTTTCCTGAGTAGGTTAACAGGATACTTGAAAATACTCTTAAAAATGTTTATTTAGGGGCACCTGGGTGGCTCAGTGGGTTAAAGCTTTTGCCTTCAGCTCAGGTCATGATCCCAGGGTCCTGGGATCCAGCCCCGCATCTGGCTCCTTGCTCAGCAGGGAGCCCGCTTCCCTTCCTCTCTCTGCCTGCCTCTCTGCCTACTTGTTATCTCTGCCTGTCAAATAAATAAATAAAATCTTTTTAAAAAAATTTGTATTTAATTCTTTATTATGGACTTCATCCCCCAGGGGTAACATTCACTAGTATTTTAAGCAGATAAAATATCTGGTCTTATTCATACACGGATTACACAGCATTTCTAACTTCTAAACATGCTTCCCAAATACTGTCTTGAATGTTACAACAAAAACACTGTATTTCATTATTTATATTTTTATACAAATAAAAACCCTAACAGCATTAAATTGGAAAATACTTATTCACAGTATTACTGACCCTTAGTGATAAACCCACCTTAAATAACATGGAGTTTCAAATTAAATACACAATCTTTACCGCGAGTACAGAAAACCAATCTTTGAGTGAAAGAAGAAAGATCACACCCCTCTTTTCCCCACCAGTCCTATTTAAGCTCAGACCAGTCTCTTTAGTCTTTAAGAACTTCCACATCACAGAACGGATATGGGTGCCTTAATTAAAAACACACAAAATAAAACTATCAGAGACACAGAAAAGATAACTTACTGAAAATGCAGTTCCATGAAAGTACTCTTATTTACTTTTCTAAAAGCTACCTAGTTGGTTTTATGCCAAGAGCTGTAAACCTATACCACATCAATTTCCATTTTTCCTTAAATTTAATTATAAATCTATTTGAAATAAAGTCTGAAAAACTCTTATCCACCTTTTTAGTACAAAAGCATGAATCTGAATAAAATTTAAACCAAAGAGATTTTTAAGTTACGTATACCTTTAGCCCAACAAACTGGGAATGGACTACAGCCGCTCTTCTCCATACAGACGGCACCTGCTGGTCTCAGGGCCGCTCGGCCCACCAGTTCCAGCCACATAAACTCAGGCCTCTCAAGATCAGACCAGGCGTCCGCACACCAAGTCCCCGTTCACCGCTCCCACAGCGTTCGCTTCGATCCACAGCCACACTAAGTTTCCCCTGTGTGCTCCTTTTCTCAGAGCTTGAAGCAAAATTTGGGAGGTGCTCCTTCTGTAATATTTTCCAGCAGCTTGAAGAATGCCTCTCAGTTACAGAATCTTCTCCTGCTTCCGCAATCTGAAACACAGACCATCCTGGCTAGATTGAGCTCCGGAGCAGAATGAAACCAGCTAGTAATGTGACCCCAAGGGCCTGTGCTCCTAGATTCATTCAGGGAAGGGGAGAGGGAGGGAGGGAGGAGAAAAAGAAGGCCAATAGGCAGCAGCTGATTAATATGCTAATCCACCAGGCTGCTCCACTGGGCTGGCAGACCTCTGCTCCCAAACCCAACAGGCCATTCTGAAACTGAGTAAGCTGCAAATCAGGTCTGCCCCAGATCGCGTCTGTAGACGGCTCCTCCAACAATTCCTGTTTTGCAGTCATGCCTCTGGCCTTTCACCAGCTTAATTCTGACCTTAAGACTTATGATAATTGCCCTGATGAAAAATGAGTAATACTGGGGGGGGGGGGATCTTGATCAACATTAAAAACAAATCTGTAAAAACTATGTCTATAGAAACCCAGATATTTCCAAGGTAAAGATATTTTCAGATTGATAGTTTCAAAGTAAGTTTGCAAATTTATAAAGGTTCTTAAGAAAACAGGTAAAAACAAGAATTTGAAGTTACGAGATTCTTTTAAAACTAGCTAAGAAAATACCAAGGAATCCAAAATACTTGATTCCTTCATTTCAGAACATGAGTGAGTACTACACTCATGCTCCTAAAAAAAGAGGGCAGAAAAAATTCGAATAATCTGTACTAGTAACTTTGTTCAAAAAATGTAAAGCTACTTATACTCACACTTTTTCCACTCAAACTGAGAGGCAGTCTCGGGCGTCTCTGAAATATAGTTCATTAAACACAACACACTCTGGCAGTAAGACAGCCTGTTGTCAGAGCACACACGATGCACATGCAAGACACACGGTACAGCTCTTCCGTTACGTGGGTAATTCTGTTTGTAGCAAATCCCGTTAACAAAGGAAAAACCGAGTCTTCTACTTAACTGTAAACACGACTAAGACTTTATGAATTCACGAACTTGTGAAAACAAGCGCTGAAAAAGGCTAGGGGAACAAGAGGCCTATCTGTGTCCAGTGACGCCCAGGACGGCTAGTTTCAGTTCTGACACACTACTCTCGATGACGGCTTTGTCTCCAGGCCTTACATTCAGCCTCCTAAGAGCAGTCGGAGCTCAAATAACTGAGATGCCCCCAGTGAAAACATACCATTCACCAGCGTGAACTCTGACCCCAGGCAACACTGGGAAGCAGAGGGGCCCCAAAAAAACACAAGTGAGTGAGCTAGGAAAGAACCAGAAGAAACAAGCAGACAGATCACCATTGCCGAGGACACTAGGGACACGAAGGCCTGCTCTCCTCACAGGAGGAGGCCAAGCACACTCCATGATTAAGTCTGCTATCCGGCCCAGGCCCCTGGGAACGGCCTGGGGTTTAACCTGAACCACCAAGCCACAGACACAGCAACAGCACAAGCGAACCCCCAGTCTCTCTTGGAACTAAGGGCTCGAGTTACAACATAGAAACTACCTTTACTAGTTGCCAACAGTATTTTACTCACCCAATTTTTACATCTTCTAAGCAAAATCAGTGCCGTCACAGCTTTGAAAGATGAGTTAAAGAGGGAGTCAGACAGCTTGGAAGAGACGCAGCTCCGCCCCAGAAGCCAGAGGTCTTCATGTGCGCACACCCGGAACGGGCTTCTGAGCCAGAGCGACGGAGTGCCACCGCGCCACCTGCACAGCAGGGAGAGGGGCCGGAGCCAGGAAGTGGCGGTGGAGGCGGGGGCCCCCACAGCAGGAGAGGAGGGGACAAGAGCACAGATGTGGGAGCGCTGCAGGTGAGGGAGAGACCCCAAGTCTCTGGCTGCAGAGTGACGGGGGCGGGGGGTGGACAACACGACGGCCGCTTCCTCACCCACCTGCCCGCCCGCCAAGCTGATCTACATTCATGTCCGTGTCCAAACAGCAGCCCCTCCTGTGCCAAGGCCTGAGGGTACAAAAGATGACAGGATCCAAGGAGCAAAGACCCCTCCAGGCTGCCTAGCAGAGCCCAGCCAGAAGCAGCGGCCTGAAGAGCGGAGAAGAGGACGGGGCTCGGCCCGGAGGGGAAGCTGCTGCGCGGCCGGGCGCCCCCAGAGAAGAGCGGCGCGGCGGGAGCGCGACCACATGGGCAGCAAAGACGAGGCGCGCGCGGGCGGTGGGGCCCGGCCTGTGGCCAGAGGGCTGAGCCACAACACAAGGACGAGTCCCTCAGTGACGACATCACTCCTGCTTTGTTCCCATTCAACAGGAAAGCCCGATTATGCTCTTAGACCCCCGATCCAGTGATGTCCCGGGGAGAGGAGGAAAGGCTAGCGGTGCCGTGAGGGAGACCGGGGGGCAGTCCTGCGACGCGCTCTCAGCAGGACACTCCACAGCCGGATGAAAGGCCGTCGTTCCTTAAGAAGCTCTGTAGCTTCTTTAAGAAACTCTTCATTGTATCAGTAGAGTTAAAAGCAACTCTGGGAAGTCCTCCCTGATAGGTAAACTCTTCAATCAAATTTACAAGAAAGACAGAACGATGGGCTCCGACCCCACTCCGCAGTCATTCTGGACTCCTCTCTCCTCAAAGCAATCCATCAGCAAAACCCAATATCCTTGCCTTTACAATAAATCTAGCCCACATACGTGCCCCCGTGTCACTGGCATCCAGGCTGTCTGTGGTCGTGGCCCCCGGGCCGCGGCAATGGGTCCCGCCACCGCCCTACACTCTCTTCCCCACAGCAGCCACATCAACCCCTCGCGAAGCCCATCGCACCATCACTCTGCTGCGGAAACTCACAGCGCTTCCCAGTTCTGCCCACAGCGGGGCTGACGACACACTCAGCAGGGTCCGCAAGGCCGTGACCTGCACCCTCCATCTCGCCCCGGCCTGGCCCCGTTTCCTGGGCTCCGACGCACCGAGCTCCCTGCCGTCCTCTGCCCACACCAGGCGTGTGCCCACATTTAGACTGCCTGTCCCATGCCCTCCTCCTGCTTCGGCCCACAGCACTGACATCTGCTCCAATACCACGGGACCGACAGACACGTGTGTTGTCTGACGCCCCCACTACACCCCAGTCTCCATGTCAGGAAAGAATCTGGTGTGTTCTGCACATACGGCCTTCTGGGCCTTATTACTGAGGTAGTCAGTAAGAGGCACGGGCCACACTGTGCACATCTGTCACCTCCAGGTAACAAGGAGATGGCAGGGGGAGTCTCTCTTCTTTCAGAGGCCGTGGCCACAGCGAGGCACCTGGATGCTCCTGGTGTCAGGACGTGCACGAAGCTCAGCGCCGCGTGGCCTGCCTTGACGCCGGCACCACTCCACCTGCGAGGCCGCTCGCAGCTCAGGGGCTTCGTGAGCACGCACTGAGTGAGGGAGTGAGTAGAGAAACTGACCCAGAATCCAGGAAACCACGTGGACCACCTCTCCCCATCCCCCGTCAGAAACACATCCCAGACTGCAGCGGTCTGCTACTCCCGGGAGAATTTCCGCGGCCAACTTCCATACAACGTAAGTGACAATGCTGTGTGAGAGGAGACAGAAATCCAGCAAACAAGGTGATGCGCCAGATCAGGAAGCAGAAAAGGGAACTCCAGGACCCTCCGTATGTGTGCAGTTCTGCCCAACACAGCTCCCCTACAGAGACCGGCCTTAGGTGAGAAAGTCCCTGGAAGAACTATTCAGAAGAAAAGTTGCTTCTCTCTCTCTCAAGTAAATAAAATCTTAAAGGGGGGGAGGAGCACCTGGGCAGCCCAGTGGGTTTTAAGCCTCTGCCCTCAGCTCAGGTCATGATCTCAGGGTCCTGGGATCGAGCCCCATGTGGGGCTCACTCCTCAGCAGGGATCCTGTTTCTTCCTCTCCCTCTGCCCCCTCCACCCCCTGCTTGCTCTCTCTCTCTCTCTCAAAGGAATAAATAAGATCTTTAAAAAAAGAAAAAAGAAGCTGTTTATAAATGTCACCAAAGCCATATCTGACTCTCCTGTTTCTCATGTAGTTACACGGTTTTGTTTGTTGGCTTTACTAAGACTTGAGGGCAGTACTTCTTGGAAGAGCAAAGCCCCAGTAAATGCTTTCAAGTCAGCTAATGGGAGGAATGTGAGAGAAAACTGTAATTCATATTATATATACAGAATTCAAAATTTACCTTTCTTCTATGTTTGCATTAATCAAGAGTTATAGATTCAAGTAAAATCAACACCATTACACCACGAAAGCTCCGACTAGCAGCTGACCACCACAACACGCCCTCACTTCCAAAGCCGGGCATCACATCCTGAACTTAATTCTGTAAGACTCACAGAATTATCACTTCTTTGTCATTGTGCCTCACTATTTCCACCACAAGACAGAAATAACTTTTCTGAAAATTTAATCTATCAACAAAAATTAAGACTTGTTAAGGACTAAAGAAGTTTAGTCGTGAGGAAGGATATAATCATGTTCTGAAGACACAGCGATAACAGGTCTCGAAATACAACATACCCCAAAAGGTGACGGTATTACTCGCAGTCCTTGCAGCTTCCAACAACCGCCGTACGCCCTCCCTTCTCTTGCGCAGAAGGAACTCTGGGGAAGCTGAGGGAGGCACTACATTTCACTGAAAGACACAAAGGACCCCAGCTCTATCTGTGAGACAAGGAAAGACTCATTTCACCATCCTGAACCTCAGTCCGTCACCCGTACAAGGGCAACGGCAATACCTAACGTGAGCGCTGACTCCGCGCCTGTCATCAAGTGGCGAACGGCAGCATGAACACCAAAAACACAGTGCCACCGACACGACGTGGATGCCGCTGCAGGCCAGGCTCACGCCGCGCCAGGCCCTATCCTAAATACTTCAAGCACAGGGACTCGGGTATTAACAACCAGCTCCGTGAGGGGGCCTCTACCACCACCACCACCACCCCCCACCGTGTGAGAGATGACAAACAGAAGCGCAGGGCGCGGAGTGACCTGTCTGAGGCCACAGACCTCCTGCGGGGCGGGGCGGGACGTCATACACTCCCCTGCTGCAGGAATTCACCAACAACCAGCAAGTTCACGAGCCACACGGACACGCAGACATACCGAGGAAACGGGAAATGAAGCAGCATGTCTGATGCCACAGCTAAGTGGTCACTGGAAGAGCTGGCACCAGCACAGGGACACCTGTCAGGGCACAAACTCAAGCCACCACCTGTAATAACACTACCTCTGGAGGCTGCAAAGGCTTCCAGAGAAGCAGGGAACAGGCCTCACTTGACGCATAAAGGATGAGTGAATCACAGCAGGAATAGGAGACGACAGGACGCTCTCATCCCCACACAACACTCCCATTCACCCAATCCGGCGGCTCCCGTGACAGTCCTGCGCAGTCTGCAATCCTGCCCCCGGCTGCAGATCAGGCCACCACGGGACATGCTGGACACGAGGCTGGGACTGGGGAGATGCACCAGCACCAGGAAACAAGCACAGCAATGAATGAAGCAACGCAAGGCGTGTCGGAGAGAAGGGAAAGCGCAGCTCTGGAGAGGCAGAAAATTCTGAAGTCATTATCAATTTCGACAATACCCAACTAGAGTATTTTCCCAGACGCGAACAGCCACCTCCCGTGTGTTTTACCACAGAGGAGATGAAAGCTCAATTCTAGGTTTAGACACTGTTGGGAGGTTACTTGCCACCAAATTAAAAAGAAAAAAAAAGGCCCCTGAGACCTCAAAGAAGATGCCACTTGAGTTTTTCAAATATACTAGCAGAGGCCTGACAACACAGAACAGCTCCAGAAACTTGCCAAAACGGTCAACCTAACTGCAAGTGTCATAAAACAGAGGGATGCTCCTGGCTTATACTGACCAAATAACACACACTAAAAGACAGTCAAGTCATGCTTTACCTGAGTGTTGCCACCACCAAATAAACTCTGTAGCTTCTGCTCTAGCGGCCTGCACATACGCAGCCGACTCACGGCACCACTTTGTCGCCACAGCTGACTTGACCCGGTCAGCGCGTTCCACCCACAGTGTGACCACTTGCCTGACCGAGCACACAGCCGGGTGCCCTCTGAGGACTGCGGCAGAGAAAACCTCGGTGGCTCGTGGGCAGTCGGGTGTGCGGGAACACCCACACAGCCACACAGGAAGGCCCGTGGGTGGCAGGGGCCCTGCAGGCAAGCGGGACCCGTCTCCCACCTACGCTGCCCATTTTCAGGAAGGATCAGGAGCATCGTTGGGGTCCGGTCCTCCCCCAGCCGTATCCTAAGGATAGCCCCGAAGGAGGTGGTTCCTCTTCTCGAACACAGATACACAGTGGTGAGTTTTCTGGTCAAAGGCCCTCCTCCATGTTTTTGGTTTTCTCGCTCTGGTATCAACAGATACTCTTCCCCCTTAGCAAGAAATTTAGAGTCATTTTTCCAATTCTCCCTAAAATTTTTTATCATTAAAAAATGTTAAAACTGGAGTGCCTGAGTGGCTCAGTGGTTAGGCCACTGCCCTCGGCTCAGGTCACGATTCTAGAGTCCCCAGATTGAGTCCCACATCAGGCTCCCAGCTCCATGTGGAGTCTGCTTCTCCCTGACCTTCTCCCCTCTCATGCTCTCCCTCTCTCTTACTCTCTCTCTCAAATAAATTAAAAAAAAAAAAAAAATTCTTAAAAAAAAAAAAAAAGTTTGGGCACCTGGGTGGCTCAGTGGGTTAAAGCCTCTGCCTTCAGCTCAGGTCATGATCTCAGGGTCCTGGGATCGAGCCCTGCATCGGGCTCTCTGCTCAGTGGGGAGCCTGCTTCCTCCTCTCTCTCTGCCTGCCTCTCTGCCTACTTGTGATCTCTCTCTGTCAAATAAATAAAAAAAATATATTAAAAAAAAAAAAGTTAAAACTAACCTCACACCTATCAGGATGATTACTATATATTTTTTTTTTAAATGGGAAGTGGGAAATAGCAAGTGTTGGCCAGGACATGGAGAAGCTGGAACCCTTGTGCACCATGGGTGGGAACATAAAATGTTGTGACCCAAGGTGCCATCACGTCAGAAAACAAAGGGGACGGAGCTTCAGATGTGCAAGACAAACAGTGTTGACATCTGGTTCCCAACAACGTGAATATACGTCCGACCACCAAACAGTACTTAAAAATGGTTAAGATGATAAATTATGCTACGTGTTTTTTGTTTACCACAAAAAAATATTTTTTAAAGAAGGGAGTGTCTCTTGTTTATTTTACAAAACGTGGTAGATATAATTATGTCTACTTTTGTAGATGAGGGAAAAAGCCTTGAAATGTCAGGAACATGCCCAAAGGGCAAGAGGCAGACAACCACCACCGGTCCCCGGGCGAGGACGGGACACCAGCCCAGCACTACAAGGGAGCTCCACGAGGCTCCACGAGGCTCCACGAGGCTCTATGAGGCTCCACGAGGAGGACAGGTTGGCCTCCTAACAAGCTCCGGGAGAACTACCAACACATGGTGAGGACTGGAGTCTGGAGGCCAGCAGGGGAGGCTCTCACCCCGACCACTCCTCCCCCACTGCGGGGGCCCAACTGAAGGTGGTTACTACCTCACTAATGCAGCCGGAGGAAGGATGCTTCCTCCTCCCTCCCAGCGCTCCTCTTTCCTCTGAGGAAGAGCAGTCCCTCTATTCTGCCTACAGCAACCCTAGCTTGCTTGCCTGGGTTTGCAATTCTGGGCTGTTCCAGAATAAACCCATTTTCGCTGGTAAAATGAGTGGCAGTTTTATTTTTAAGGTTAACAACACTACTTTCAAGAAAAAGGGAGCTGAGGCTCACGGTTAAGATCAGACTTTGTAAAATCAAGTTCAAGCTCAAACTGACTCATCTTCCCATCACCTTCAACCGAAAAGTCCGATGTTGTCCACTCAGCCTACTGCTAAGTACTCCCTGAATCCCCACGTGGCAACACACTAGCCAGAAGACTCTGGGCACTTATTAAAAAATCTCCCCTGTTGGTTTTCTCATCAGTCAAACAAAGTCAAGAACAGTTGTAATGAGAACCAAGAATTATAAGCGGGAAGGGCTGTGAGAGTGCCGAAAGCCAGCGTGTCGTCTGCATCTTCCCTGGCAGTGCGGTGAATTTCGCACCAGGGGTCTGAAAACACCACGGGCCCAGTCCTGGCCCCTCGGGAGTTCAGAGCCCACCAGAAGACAAGCACGTCGGTCACGGCACCCACAGACTGTGTAAGAAACCTCCAGTAACCCCCTGTAAGGTTTAAGGCAGTATGAGGCTTAAATGAGTCATGGGTTTATTTACAAAACTGAAAAACTAGGAACGGCCTATGTGTCAGCAGAAGAAAAATGAGTAAATAAAGTTTGGAAAAAGGTATTTGGTGAAAATTTTTCATTGGTACTGGAAAATACTCTTCAATGAAAAAAGTCCACATAGTAGAAAAGAAAACTGCAACTACCAGTCCTAAAATGCAAAAATTCTCAAGATATATACTATGATTTTTTTGAGAGAGCGAGAGTGCATGCAAGCTGGGAGCTGGGGGGCAGCGAGAGAGACAATCCCACACAGGCTCTTGCCCAGAGCAGAGCCCTACATAGGGCTCAGTCTCACGACCCTGAGATCACGACCCAAGCCAAAACCCAGAGTCAGACACTCGACTGACTGAGCCACCAGGCACCCAAAGATACATATTTTAAGTAATAAAAAAGGTATAGAAGAGTATGTAGACTGTGGTATTTCATATGCGCTTCCTGGCACGTGCTCAGGTCGCTCACAGACGTTTACAAAATTACGAACAAAAGATAAAAACATCAGTTGTCTATGTTTTCACCTTAAGAAATAAGGAAAATAAAAGCCAAAACTCCAAGTAGAAATAAAGACAGAGTAAGGGGGGCGCCTGGGTGGCTCAGTGGGTTAAGCCGCTGCCTTCGGCTCAGATCATGATCTCAGGGTCCTGGGATCGAGTCCCATATCGGGCTCTCTGCTCAGCAGGGAACCTGCTTCCCTCTCTCTCTCTCTCTGCCTGCCTCTCCATCTGCTTGTGATTTCTCTCTGTCAAATAAATAAATAAAATCTTAAAAAAAAAAAAAAAAAAAAGACAGAGTAAGGGGCATGCTACACACGAGCATGCAAGGTGAAGGAAAAATGAGTGACACTGATCCTTATCTCTATTTGAAATTTTGGTAGCTTGTTCAGCACAGATTTTTTTGCATTCATGTGCAAAAAGAAAGAAAAAACACTGCATCGAGCTATTACTTATCTTGATTACTGAGGTTTTTCGCTGGCTCCACCAATGCCTCACCAAAATCCTGGTTCCTCCCCACATTTCACTCTCTCCCAGCGGCTCCGTCTACCTCAACTCCAAGTCTCCCCACGCCCAGGCCTTATCACCTAAGGGGTTTGTAAAACTAGAAACATTTCTGCCCACAGCATGTTAAATACAATCAGTCGATTTTTAAAGTGAGGACAAAAAAGGTATCTAACGCTTCTTTTTCAAGGACCAGAACCACAGTAACTCAACTGTCAGAGCCTTATCTTACTTGAAACAGTTACAATGAATTTTTTACATTGGACCAGCCATCTCCTTGACTTATAAATGTCTAAATTTAAATAAAGGAGGCAAGCCCTAAAAATCTATTAGCAAAATCAATGCGTGATCACAGACATTCCCATGTCCCATGACGTGGCAGAAATCACACACGTTCTTTCCTTCCTACTCCAGCCCAAAGGGCCGGACTGCCAGCAGCAACACCTCAAGTCCACAAGCCACACTGAACCTCACCGGGGCCCGACTGGCTGACTTGTTCCAAGATTCCTCCTTTCCCCTTCTTTTAGCTCAAGAAATTAATCTCTAACCACTAAAATGAAAAAAGGAGAGGAGAGGTTTCTGAATCCAAGACGATGCAACAGCTGGCAGGAGAAAGTGGTGAAAAGCACATGAAATACTGTCCCCAGGGAGCTGCTGGGGCAGGGGGACGAGAGAGGCTGTGAGAGCTCCAGAAGGTCAAGAGCAGGAACCCGGACCGGGCTTCCGTGGCTGCTTCCACCTTTGCTACGCATCTGTCAAGTTGGGGAACAAGACAGAGGCTGGGCCCCCGGGGCTCTGCGCACATACAGCTGCGGCCAGAGGCCAGAGCCATGGGCTTAACAAGCAGGGGCAAGGGCCGGGTGTTCATGGCTGCACACCACTCACAATAAAAAGCAAGGTGTCGACACCTTCTACCACACAGATGGACCCGAAGTGAGCTGTGCCCACGAAGGACCACAGACGGGATGTAGGATTCCACTGACACGCCATGGGCACACCAGGCAAGTCTGTGAGTCCAAGAAATGTGGGGCTGGTTGCTGCAGGCTGGGGAGAAAGAACGTGACTACCAACGGCCTCAGGGCTTGGGCGGGGGGTGGGGGGTGACTAGAAGCTGATTTTTCATTTCTTGTCATTTTAAGCAAGGCTAGATCCAAGAATTATTAGACTCCTCCTCATTTATTTTCGACAGTAGTTACAGTTCCTTTAGGATTTATGGGTACTTCTTCTTCTTAGTTGACTTTCTAGAGACCTACTTCCAGATACCAACCCGTAACTTATTTGTTAAATACATTCCAAGTCACATAAAATGATAGATTCCCTTTTTCCACTTTAGCTAGTGTAAGTTTCTGCCATCTGCACCTCAAAACTTCTTCAATAATAAAATTCGTCTGAGAATCTGATGAGCACCTCCACATGCCAGGCACTGTTCAGACACCATGAAGACCTCAGGGCTGTATGAAGACAGACAGACGCCAGGATGCCCTGGTACGTATTCGACAAGTGGGTCTGAGGGAGTGAGTGGGAGAAGCCAGACCAGCGGGCGTCTGCTGATCTCTGCAGTGTCACCGCGCCCCCGCTTGGTTTCAATCTACCAGTACTACTACAAGGCAACCAGCTGCCACTAGCTCTAGGATCATTCTTTTGCCCACATCAAGTTTACATTCTATCAGGGGAGACAGATTACAATAAAATCACACGTAACTAGGTTTTACAGTGTACTGTCAAGTGGCGTTATTGTAAAAATGACGCCGCTGAGCAGGGCTGGGGCCAGAAGTGAGCACACGGGGGACACAGGCGGCCACACTCAGCACAGCGGTCCAGGCGAGCTACACTGAGAAATACACACACGTATACGTTACAATGTGGACATTCCAAAATGTCCTTTTGTTTCTGAATTTACAAGAAAATCACACAGTACGTACTCTTTGGGGCTTAGCCATTTTTTTAAAGCACATTATGGGAAGCATCTGTGCTGGGCCATGGCACTTGGCCGTCACGTTGTGCGGGCGCACCTCCATCCTCTGCCCGCTCTACCGCTGCTGAGCGGGGGGCTAGCTCCCCCCGGGACTACTACAAATCACTCGTTTGCACATGCACAATCTCTGTTGTGTGTGTACCTGGAATGGCACCACAAGGCCCGTGCGCTCGCCCCACGTTAGTGAGCGCTGCCAAACTACTGTCTGAAGTGTGGGAACGAGGTGATCCTCCCGTCAGCTGTGTCCGCCAGTTCCCACTGCTCCCTAACCTTCAAAAGCAAAAATGAAACCCATTAGCCTAACTTTCAAAGTGGTGGTGTAACCTCAGGGAGGAGCTATGTCTGTCTGTCCCACTGTGACACCTCCCGCGGCATACGAGCACTGTAACGAAATCTAACACTGCTTTTAGTGATAATACAAATGAAACCAAGACGAAACAGAGAAGCCATGTTCAAATGCATTGAAAGGTCTTGTCAGTGGTGACACTGGCACTGTGATTCTGAAATGACACAAAGGTGTCACACACATGAACGAGGAAGCAATGACATAAACGTGCTTGTGTTAAGAACCAAGATTCTAGGGGCGCCTGGGTGGCTCAGTGGGTTAAGCTGCTGCCTTTGGCTCAGGTCATGATTTCAAGGTCCTGGGATCGAGTCCCGCATTGGGCTCTCTGTTCAGCAGGGAGCCTGCTTCCTCCTCTCTCTCTGCCTGCCTCTTTGCCTACTTGTGATCTCTCTCTGTCAAATAAATAAATAAAATCTTTAAAAAAAAAAAAAAAGATTAGAATCAAGATTCTAAGCAAAAGAGAAATGAGATACAAACATAAAGAAGTAAACTATTTTAATTTGTTTTTAAAGACTGTAATTATTTGACAGAGAGAGACACAGGGAAAGAGGGAACACAAGCAGGGGGAGTGGGAGAGGGAGAACAGGCTTCCCGCCGAGCAGGGAGCCCGATGTAGGGCTCCACCCCAGGACCCTGGGATCATGACCTGAGCCAAAGGCAGATGCTTAACGGCTTTGCACCTCAAAACTTCTTCAGTAATAAGCCATTTTAATCTTGTAATTATTTTTAATTTTAGATTTATTTGTTTGAGAGAGAGAACAAGCATGAGCAGGGTAGCAGCAGAGGGAGAGGGAGAAGCCGACTTTCAGCAGGGAGCCCGAGGTGGGGCCCAATCCCAGGACCCCAGGACCATGACCCAAACAGAAGGACCATGACCCAACTGACTGGGCCACCCAGGTGCCCCATTTTAATCTTAAATTTAAGTTGGAAGTATTGAGGTAAACTCATGACTTATTTTTTTCCTCTTTCTAAACAATGCGCACTTCCGACGTGTATGCCCTAGCCAAGCCTGGAAGCAGTGAAACCCTCGAGGTACCCTCAAAGCATCCATACTGGAGCCCGAAACACCATTTTCCACTGAAAGGAATTAAGGCTCCCTAGAGAGACGGCTGATTTCAGCTCTGTGGCAAGAAGGGTAGAAACTGAGCCTGGAACTATGTTATTGTGCCCACAAATAAGAAACTCTAAAAAAATTACTGGAGCCATTTCCAAAGGACACAGAAGATACCCATGAAGGGCAACCACCGAAGAGAATGATGGCGGTAAATTCACATACACATCATATGCATGCGTGTGTGTGAACATACATATATACAGGTCATCTTAATATCCATGCACTTATGATGCCAAAAATAACTCTCACTTGCCTAAGTCACCACTTGCATTCTGAAACTAGTAAATGTAAGAATTATGCACTTATCCTATGTTTTCTGTGTGAGCTACGTTTCAGGATACATTTCAGGATACTCAAGCAGTTAACAAACAAACAAGAAAGCTCCAGCTAACAAGTAGGGAAGGCATGGCCAAGTCCGGTCGCCACGGCTTCTGCGATTCCCACGGAAGGACCCAGGCCACCACCTTCAATGCCCACGGAAGCCACCAGGGGGAAGAATCACAGCACCGTCTGAACAAGTGACTAATGTCACCGTCCCTGAGTCGGGCTTCCAGCAGCCGGTTCTGAAATTTATGAATTAAACGACATCACATGATACAATCAGCAGAACTCAGAATGTGATGACGTCTATAGGATAAATGACAGTTTTTTCAAAGAGCATCAACAGAAGCTGTTATTTAAAAATGAAATTGAGGGTGCCTGGGTGGCTCAGTGGGTTAAGCCGCTGCCTTCGGCTCAGGTCATGATCTCAGAGTCCTGGGATCGAGTCCCGCATCGGGCTCTCTGCTCAGCAGGGAGCCTGCTTCCTCCTCTCTCTCTCTGCCTGCCTCTCTGCCTACTTGTGATCTCTCTCTGTCAAATAAATAAATAAAATCTTTAAAAATAAATAAATAAATAAATAATAAAAATTAAAAAAAAAAAAAATGAAATTGAACCGGTGCAAAGCAGGGAATGGGAAATGTCAGCGATCCGCCAACCAACAGGTTAAGGCTCTTCAAACAAATGGGGAAATTAGAAAATCAAACATTACCTAGTTTTATTAGAGAAAAGATTCCCTCCCTCCCCTTCCCTCTCTCTCTAAGTAGGCTCCACACCCAGCGTGGAGCCTAACACAGGGCCCAAACCCACCACCCTGAAATCAAGACCTGAGCTGAGGACACTCAAATGACTTAGCCGCCCAGGTGCCCTGAGAGGGAAGATTTTAAATCACTTTTAAATACGTGAGGGCACGGTAAAGGCTGAAAAAGGTTCATTATCTGATTCTAGTTTTATGTATATTTCACATTTTCCACAATAAAAGCTTTTTCAAAGAACCAAAGAAACACCTAGCACACACATTCATTGTTCTGATAGCCAGCTGAGTTAGAGAAGCAGTACTGTAAACACGGTGTTGGCACATGGAACCTAAGTACACAATCAGAGGTGAGTCTGTGTAACGTGTAGAGCCAATCAGCACCCAGAGTTGTAAAGAAAAGGGGAGGGCAGAACAACCTGAGCAATGTATAAGCTCTTTCTGTATACCTGTTAGGCAAGCCATCTACAACAGAAAGAACCAGAACGGAGAAAGAAGCCAACATTTCCCACCCACGCAATGCTCTAGGACGCTGCTCTACTACATACATTATAGCACGGGCTACACTGGGAAAAAGCGTTCACATGAACCCCTGGAGAAGGGATCCAGAATCGAGATCACACTTGACCCGAGGTGCGGCTTCCCGGCCCAGAGGTGGGCGTGCACATCTCGTCCTTTACCCTGAAGGACCCTTAGTATAATAACGCGCATGCTCCAATGTCTCCGTGACTCTCTGGTTGCAGGAACCACTGACTGGACGAGTCCTTCCAGAAGGAAGTTCCCTCACCTGCTCATACACAGGGTTATCTCATACTGGGCTGGCTACGAGGGATCCAGAGCCAAGACCCGGTCCTACACTGGCTTCTGATGCTCTTTCTCAGATTCACTCTATTATCTGAAACCAGCAAAAGGGAAATATGTTTTTCTCAATGTGCTGACAATCTATGTAATCTTAATTCTCAGTATGTTTTTATCCTTGAAGAGTAGGCCAAAACTTTCTCAATTCAAATCTTTTTTTAACTAATACAATCGACTGTGGGCAAACCACAAGAAGACGCAGTGGGCATTTTAATTTTATAAATCCAAATCCCCTGAAGAGGTCACTGGGAGAAAAACATGCGCAGATACATCAACATTCGCAGCTAACGCGCAAAGCAGTCACTAAGTCCACAACTGGCTAAAAGGTAAGACTACAGAATGAGCGGGGAACCCCACTGTGGAGGACAGCCCAACGAAGACAGAAGGAGCGACCGGCTGGCACCCATCTCACCTGGAAGGCAACTGTGGGCACGTTCCTCCTCTGTTGTCACATTCCAGGGACCTTAACTGACCTGAGAAAAAGACAAGACTGAACTTGACTTACCTCAAGGACAGTCTAATTCCCAAACTGAAACTCCTTCTAAGGCCTGTGCGCACCTGCAAGAGCCAATGTGAAAAAGGAACTCAAAACTTACCAGTCCCATGGTACATATCCTTTAGTGTACACATTTTAAAAGCAGACAAACTCATAAGCCGCAGTGCGATATAACATTTTCAACTTAAGCCCCACAAAAGTTTGAAATCTAAAAGATTACCTGTACCTGCAGCCTTCAATCCATTAAGTTAGAAAGTATCCTAGAGAACTTTTTTTAACTTCCTAGAAAGCTAATATTTTAGGGGAAAAAACCATCTTTCAGTTCATTAAATAAAGCCGTTACAATATTGACTACTGTTCTCCGGGATGCAGTTTTTCCAGACATCTTTTTTTTTTTTTTTTTAAAGATTTTATTTATTTATTTGACAGACAGAGATCACAAGCAGGCAGAGAGGCAGGCAGAGAGAGAGGAGGAAGCAGGCTCCCTGCTGATCAGAGAGCCCGATGCGGGGCTCGATCCCAGGACCCTGAGATCATGACCTGAGCCGAAGGCAGCGGCCTAACCACTGAGCCACCCAAGTGCCCTAGTCTTTCCAGACATCTTACAGACAGTAAGACAGTTCATTAAAAACAAGAAAAGGAAACATCAGAAACATGTAGAAAGGTAATTCACAACAGCAACGACTAAGCACATCCAGAATCTGACCCTAGAGGAGAACAACATGACCTGATCACAGCGGAGAGGAATGTGGTCTCCTATAATATAGCAGTTACTTAAAAAACAGATATACCTAATTTGAATATTTTTTTAGAAATCTATTTTATTTCCCATTAAATGACTGGGGGGAGAAGGACCAAGGAACTGCAAAAATTCGTTAAAAGTATTTAAATCTCCTTCTTAAAATCATTATTACATTTTTTTTTTACTTCCTAGAGAAACTGTAATTTAGTTCAGCTATGGTTTTAAGTATTTCCACAACTCATTACGCTAAAAATAAAGTTACGAAGCAATTTGTCTACATAGAGCACGTTTAAATTATTTATGAGAGAGAGTATGTTTGTTTTTTGCTGTAAGTACATATAACGCCTGGCTAGACTCAGAGATGCTTAAGGCGCACTCCTTTCATTGGTATCCTTGAATTCCTGCCTAAGAGCCACCTCTAAGTACAGGGATTTTCTAATGCATATTTCCCAAGCTTTTTACAGAAATCAAATACTATCTTTAAGTAAACAACAGAAGTGTAAATTAATCTATTAAGAATAAGAGAACACAAAAATAAGAGCATCACTACCTATAGGGTTTAATGTAAAACACATCTACACATTCCCAGTCCCAAAACTTACACTGTACATTGACAGCTGTTCACACGTGACCTCAAAGCCACAGTCCACACACCCTGTAAACACGACCTTGTTACACAGTGGAGAACTACACTGTGTACACTCTCATTCTTAACGTCTTCTGGTTCAGCTGAGCCCAGCCTGGGGCTCACAGGTCTTGGAGAACACAGCACACTCCTTCCCTGTGTGCACCTATCACGGCCCCCGTCCCCACCCCCTTACACAAAGTCACATG
This sequence comes from Mustela nivalis, assembly GCF_964662115.1. Classification (NCBI taxonomy): domain Eukaryota; kingdom Metazoa; phylum Chordata; class Mammalia; order Carnivora; family Mustelidae; genus Mustela; species Mustela nivalis. The sequence goes on along the minus strand of NC_139021.1, from coordinate 2,831,295 downwards.
CTGCAGACAGAAGGCACAGGTCACCACGGCCACAAGCCGCAGCAAAAGAAACACATCTGCACTACCATCCGGGCTGACTCCTGGCAGCAGCCACAGGAGGTCCTAATACGAAATCAGGCGGCATGATCACCCTGTAAACGCCACGCCAAAATCTGACCCGGCTTTCATCCTCCTCCTCTTGATAAAATCCACTTGTGAAACACACTGCCTTCCTTCCCTCTCGCATCTTCCTACTTAAATAAAAGTAAGGTGGGGGAAAAAGGTGGGAGTAAGGGCAACCAGAAGGGAGGGTACATCTTCTTCCACTACCTGAACAATCTTCCAGATGTATACAACGTAACAGAAAACGACCTTCGTTACCTAGTAAGTAAAAGTATATCCTAATCTTTAATAAACCTGAAGATTTAAGATTGGGGCACCTGGGTGGCTCAGTGTGTTAAAGCCTCTGCCTTCGGCTCGGGTCATGATCCCACAGTCCTGGGATCAAGCCCCACATGGGGCTCTCTGCTCAGCGGGGAGTCTGCTTCTCCCCCCCACCACCTGCCTACTTGTGATCTCTGTCTGTCAAATAAATAAAATCTTTAAAAAAAAAAAAAGATTTAAGATTAAAAGTCAAATTAAAGAGAACCAATAAATTGCTATTAATTTTTAAAATGTTATATATTCACTAATTCAAAATTTTTCATTCAAGAAATTTATATCAGGATTTATGACAAAACGAAGCACACACAAGAGAGATTAACGTTTTCGCAGATACAGCTCAGTCCAAGGCTGACCAAGTCTTCTCTGCTCTGGGTCCACCAACAGATGATAGATGTAGGATCAACAGTCCCCACATGAAGACAACACCAACATGGCAAGTCCAGAACAAATCCGTCATTTCCAGGTGCCCAAATCCTTCCCTGTTATGTTTCAAGTACTAGTCTAGCCATGGGGCCCAGAAATCAGTCAGTCCCTCACTCTAGAGCAGGTCCTAATCCACGCTGCACTGAGCTTCTGCCGTATGCACACCCAAACGCCACCATCTCCTGGGCTTTTATTTCAAAGCAGCCATCACCAGCAGGTAAAAACTATGCGGCACACACACACTTGCTTTGTGGTATGTCATTTCATAAATTTACATAATAAAATTATCAAAGTCACCGTTCAAGCATTAATTTTTTTATAAAGATTTGTTTATTTATTTGAGAGAGAGACCGAGTGAGAACATCAGAGGAAAGGAGGGAGAAGCAGACTCCCGCTGAGCAGGGAGCAGAAGCAGGACTCGACCCCAGGAGTCCAGGATCGTGACCGGAACCAAAGGCAATCGCTTCAACAACTGAGCCACCAAGACATCCTCTAGCATTAATTTTTAATGATAACCTCAATTTCACAAATTAACAAAGGTATTTTTTTAAAGTGATAGACTTAGTTACTAAAATTTGTATCAAAAACTAGAAGAAAAGCCAGAACCAATTCCAAATCTCCATCCAAACATCTGAAAGATCAGAGGGAAAAAATGAACAGTTCTCTGTACAGGGCCTGGGTCACTGCAGGAGCTCGGCCACGACTGACGACTGACGGAGTGACCTGTCCCACACTTCCTCCTATCCACGTTCGCGCACGAGCAGGCCCGGCCTTCCCCGCTGCTCAGCCACTAACAGCACCGACGGAGTGGGCAAGAGACTGGAACAAACGGGCTTTTGCCTGGAGTTGGGATTAATGGTTACATTCGTGACAAATGGTACAGCATGTGGCAAGCCAGGCAGGAAACGCTACTTTCCATTAAATACAATGCAGAATAAACCAATCAGCCTAAGCCAGTTTAATAACGAAATACCTAAAACGAAAGTTGGGCGAAAATACAGATTCCCCTGTCAAAATGGAAATACATTTGAGATTTTCTAGACCATAAAAACAGTAGCTAAATTAACATTAAAACAAAGTAAATTTCTGTCATAACGCTTTTCACAATATTTAGAAATAGAGCATAAGAGCTGTTTTCCATTAAAAAGCACTGACTTAAGGGGGTGCCTGGGTGGCTCAGAGGGTTAAAGCCTCTGCCTTCGGCTCAGGTCATGATCCCAGGGTCCTGGGATCGAGCCCCACATCGGGCTCTCTGCTCCGCGGGGAGCCTGCTTCCTCCTTTCTCTCTGCCTGCCTCTCTGCCTGCTGGTGATCTCTGTCTGTCAAATAAATAAAATCTTTAAAAAAAAAGGCACTGACAGGGACATCCACTTCAGACGTGAGGGAGTAACGCACCCCGCCCCCCACCATGTTAAACAAATAGAAAAATGGTCAAAATCCATGAAACTAATTTTCTCAGATCTTGAGCCAGTGAGCAGCGCAGGCCTGTGAGCCCCATCACCCCCTCTCTGTCCAGCTGGGGGCACCCATGGCCCAGGGCACAGAAAGGGAAACCAAGAGCACGGGAGCCTCAGGTGGTCTGATGAGAGAAACTCCAAGTTTTGGGAAGCTGAGAGGCTGAAATTTGCAAAGCAGAGCATCAAAGAAGATAAAGTTGTAGAAAATGAGTTTCAGAAATGTGCACAGAGACCAGAAGATGATGGAACAGTATGTTTAGCAGGCAGAAAGAAAAAAACGGCAACCTAGAATTCTGCACACCCAGCCAAAGTTTCTTTCAAAAGTGAAGGAGCTGACCAAGAAAGAATGGACAAGCAAGATCTGAGACTCTCACGACGAACTACAGCTCTGCGATGAAAAGGAACGGCGGCCGAGCACCCGACTCCTCGTACCAGCGCAGGCCGTGATCCTTTGGTCATGAGATCGAACCCCACACTGGGCCTCGTCCTGGGCGTGGAGCCTACTCAAGATTCTCTCTCCCCGCCGCCCACCCCAACCCCTCTCAAAAAGTAATAATAGTAATTTAAGAAGGAGCGAATGACAGGTATGCACCACACGGATGAACTCAGCAATGCTATGCCGAACCTAGCCTCACTCAGCTCGCACACGGTCTGATTCCGTTGACAGGAAACCCCCGGGCAGGCACAACTGACCTGGGTGGGGGAAAGCAGTGGCCAGGGCTCAGGGTGAGGGCGGCGGCAGGAGCCGGCACCTGCAGGAAGGAACCTTCAGGGGGATGACAATGGTCTACGTTTCAGGACGCATTCCGGCTACAGGCAGACGCGTTCAGCACAGCTCGGAGGCGGGCCTGCGGGCGGAGCAGCGGGCGCCGCAGCCCCACACCGAAACACGCCCGTAAGGAACGAGCTGCGGGCACCACACACGCGCTGAAACACGCGGGGCGGACTGCGGTGCGGAGGAAGGGATAACCCACCGTCCGCGGGAGACATAAGAACAGTAACCCATCACTGGGGTGGGGGGGGGGGGTCCGTGGGTGTTAACCGGGACTTCTTGCGACTTGGCCATTTGTTTGAAAATCACCATAATGAAACGCTGGGTATAAAAATAAAGACAAAGCTACATTTCAGGGGGAAAAAAATAACAGGACAAAAAGGCGCATAAGCCTTCCACAATAGTTACATGAAAATGATGGAGCAATTCCTCCCACAGATAATTATAAATGTCAGCCAAATTCACCAAAAACAACTATTTGAAGAACGGGAAAATGACCGAAGGCAGGCAAGCACTTGAGAAGAATTTACTGTCAGAACTGCCCCTGCATCTGGTACAAACTAGGAGTGTCTGTCACTTTCCTGCCCAGCAACACTGGGAGCCCCAACTCCGGGAGGCCAGGGCTGCGGCCTCACGGTGCCATCTTCAGGCGCAGCCGGGTGGGTATCAATTTAAGGGGGAAATTTTGGAAATAAGAGGGCTGCAAAACACTTAGCTCCAAGTCCGAATATAAATGCACGGCCCAAATCCCTGGCAGATAGTCAAACTGTGCATAGGCAGGACAGCCCAGGAAACACAGAGGCACACACAAGAGGTGAAGGCTCGCCCCTAAAAAACGGAGTCACCCCAGGACATCTGCCAGTCTGTTGCGCCTCTGATTAAACGCGTTTCCCAACCCAGGGCGAGCTTTAGTGGCAGAAAGTTAAAGTCTCACTAGGATGAGGTCTTAGAAGAAATGGGGGCTGGGAGCCAAATGAAATTTAGAGGAGGGATGCTAGAAACAGGGGAACCCCAACATCAATCCCCAAACCCGAGAATACATTCTACTCTCACATTTGACTAACCACCAAAGTACAAAGATGCATGTGACACGCACCCCCCCCCCACCGCAGGGGCCCAAGAAGGAAGGGGAGGGGAGGGTTGGGGGAAGGGAGGGCAAAAAGGAAGGGAAGGGGAGGGAAGGAGAGGAAGGAAGAAGGGAAGGGACGGAAAAGGCAGGAAGGAAGGAAGGAGAAAGGTCGGAACCAGAAGCCAGTACAACTGATCAGAGACCTCACTGGCTCCTAAAAACACAGTAAGACGTTTGCATCTGGAGTACAGATGCGCATGCCCGTGTGCACACACACAGAAGGCGCGGGGAGCAGTAACACCGGTGACAAAGGAGACACTCACCATTCAGATCTTGGCCTCTCAACTCCATTTCCCACCAAAAGGAACCAGGGATCCTTGGAGAAATAGCTGATTCCATGACAGGGCAGAGAAACCACAAGAAATGCCGGGGGTATCTTACTGTGCCAAAAGGAAGGAAATGCTCAGAAAAGAACAGGGACATGTCCAAACAACACAAGAGATGACCCCGGGAAGGCCTCGTCAGGAGGCCTCCCAGCATCGGTATGAATGACAGGTACGGACTACAAGCCACTGGGCCAAGCAAGAACCCGTGAGGCGCCTGTGGGCGAACGGTGAGTAAGTGGCCAAAGGAGGGTAACTCTGCTCTATGGGAGCGCGCCAGCCGACAGGGGAGAGGGGACAGCACCCCCGCTGCGGACCACCCAGCAATAGCTGTTTCAAGCAAGAATCATCGGTGGGGACCAGACGGTCAGTCTCGAAGTCCGAAAGGCCACACAGCAAATACTCCCTACAGGCTCTTCATCAATTCCAAAGGATGGCAGCTGCCGTGGAGCACGGCCACGGAGTAGAGGCCCCACCTGATCACCCGACACCAAGAGTCCTCAAACGTCAGCACACATCCAAATCATTTTTAGGGCTTGTTAAAAGCAGAGCCTCAAGAGTGTGTTTCTGAGTTTCTGACTCGGCAGGTCATGAACAGGGTTGCAGAATCCACAGCGGTGTCACATAACAAGCCGACGCCGTGTGCCACCCTGAGACGGACAGAACGGATCCGGGAAACAACACGGGGCCCCGAGAAAGGCACAGTACCACTTCTCCGAAGGTCTGGCCCCAAAATGCATCATCTGAGTTTAAGCAAGAGCAACTCCACAGGAGCCCAACCAGAAGACTGACCTACAAACCCACCAGAACAGGCGATGCCATGACAGAGCAAGGCTGAGAGACACGTCCCGGCTGAAAGACCACACGCGAGTCCAGACTGGCCCCGAACGGAGGAAAACCGCCATCGTTAACAGAGCAACTGTGAATACGGCCGGTACGTACACCAGAGAACGCGACAATGTGAGATTTTGCCAATTTCATGACTGTACTGATGATTTTTGGTTATATGAAGAGGCTTGTTCTTAGTAAATCCTCCCTGAAGTATCGAAGGGTAAAGGGCATGAAGATGTACCAGATGTACCTTAGGCTCCGGGGGCTCTGCGGGCACATCTGCGGCCGCAGCCGGGGCCGGTGGGGGGGGAGGCGGGGAGGTGTGCAGACGAGCGTCCCAAATGCTAACAGCCGCGGAATCTGGGCGAAGGCTGTCTGGAAGCTGGCCACGCCACTCCTTACAGCTTTTCTGTGAAAGAAAACATTTCACTTAACAAACCAAACCAACAACAACAAAAGGGAGCAGCAGACTAGCAAAGCTGGGGGCAGGGTGCTTGGAGGCTGCCCCCGTACAGCCGATGTTAAGGGAAGAGGCAGTAGCGGGGCCAGCACACACTGAAGACGCCTGTGTTGGACTGAGGATCCCGGGTCCTCCAGGAGAGCCGGACCGACTTTACTCTCTTCCAGCGGATCTTGCTCAAGAAGACCCGGGAAGTACCCTTTGGAAAAACAGAAGAAAACAAGCACGGCTGAACACTCGTACGTGTTTCCCGTGCCCTGGCGTTTTACTCTGCAATACAGCTTCTCAGTCCAACAGGGAGTCCCACTGCAAGTGTGAGCAGACACCGAGCGTGCCAGTGACCCTCCACCGTGTCGTACGGAAGCACGCACAGCCGGACTGCACGGTGACAGCTGTAGCAGGACCGCCACCTGGTTGACAGCAGCTGGAAATGTCACATCCCAGCACGGGCCAAGCCTTCAACACCAGTTAAGGCAGAGATTCCCACAGCAAGACACAGGGAGGAGGCCGGACATTAAAAAAACAGGGGCAGAACATCCTGCTCTCTCCTCTGTTCCTAAACACGACTGTCAAGGAGGCGATGAGTGCGTACTTCCCGTGAGATGACCAAGTACAGGGTTACCGGAGACCGTGAGGCCAGCCCCCAGGATCCAGGGCCATGCAAGCCATGCACAGCAAAGCTGAGGCAGCTCAGGGAGCGCCTCTTATGGGGCTGTCGCTGCGTCCCGGGTCCCATCACAATCACACACAGCAACATCCTCCAATCATAAAATAACAAAGACCTCACCATTTAAATGGATGGCCTTCCTGTTTTCCGAAGTCAAACAAATTTTGATTTTTAAATGAAATTCCACAACGTTCCACTCAAATCCCCCTCCATGCCCACTGTTGTGGCTTTGCTAAGAAGGGTTTACTAGGACAGAATGCTAGCCCACGGCTCTGCAGGAGACCACGAAGCATCACACGGTAATAGCAAGCAGCCCCCTCACGTACCACGAAGAGACTGATTCACAGTCACAACTAGGCCTTGAGTTGGTGACGCCAGCATGTATCTCTTTCTGTGTACATTCTTATGTCTGGTGGTTTAAAATGTAATTGTACCGTACAACCACAGCTGAATAAAGATAGAGCAAAAGACTGTGTAATTAAGCTTGTCATGAATCAAAAAACATAAATAAAAATATTAATTTTTAAGGCTAGTAAAAACTATTTTTCTCCACAGCTACAATAGCTTGAACATGGACTCTTAAAACAATTTAACTTTTAAAACATCTTTTACATATGTGCTAATTCTATGACACCTATAACCTGGAACTGTGCCACACAAAAACAAACCACATTATAAAGCCTTCAGGTCGTGAACAGGAATACAACATCAACCAAAGACTCCAAGGTCATGTGTTTTCAGAAAGTGTGCTACAAACTTCCAGGATACCTAACCCAGAAAAATAAAACTTAATCCACTAGGAAGAAAAAGTGAGCTCCAGTGTGCGCATATATGTGTGTGCCTGTGTGTGTCTAATACCTACGTGGGTATATACGTCAGCCATCTACCTTTCTCAGGTTCGGCTTATTGAGGTAAAACTTGCATCCAGTAAACCAGAGTTCGCTGGGTTGTAACCGACACGCGCGGCATGTAACCCCCATCACAGGGAAGACGCGGCCTATTTCCATCACCCACGAGGCGCCCTCAGCCCGTCTGTACTCCATCCTCTCCTCCCTCACCTGGGCCCCCGCAACCACCAATCCGATCTGTCCCCACAGTTTTGCCTTTATCCAAACGTTCTCAGGGTGGAACCACAGCGGTACGGAGCTCTGTGCCCGCCCGCGGCTCAACGCTCAGGACACTCGCCTGTGTGTCGCGGTCAGTGCCTGTCGCCGAGCGCGCACCCACTGCAGAACGCTCCCAACTGTTCCCCATGTCCCACCCAACGGACCTTCGAGCTGGCCTCCATCTCCATGACTATGAACACAGCACTGTGAGCAAGCATACCCAGGCCTCTGTGTAGACATGAACCTTCATTTCTCCCAGGTAAAGGTCTCTGTGTGGGCCTGCTGGGTTGTATAAAAAGTATATATTCAAGTTTACAAGAAACTGCCAAACTATTTTTCCAAGTGGCTATAACCTCTGCGTCCCCACCAGCAAAGCAAGACCTAGTTCTGGCTGCTCCACCCGCCTGCAGCCGGCCACTGTCCCCTTTTGCCGCCTTGTTGTGGGGGATGGGAGGCTCTCTCACAGGACTGCAGCGCTACCTCACGGTGACGGTCACGGGCGCTTCCCTAATGATGAAGGACGGTCAGCGTCTGTGTGCGTCTTGTTAGCTACAGGAAATGAAATACCTAATTGAATCTTCTGGCCAATTCAGCTGAATTTTTTGCTGAGACCCCTATCCTTTTTAATAGACAGTGTATCAAAGAAGAAGTGATGGAAAGTTTGTGTATTTTCTTAAACCACTTAGGATGCATGAGCAGCAGACACAAATCTAAAATGCTTCCTCACCATCCCCACTCCCAACACCCTACTTGCCCCCTGCCCCCATACCTACCATATGCCAAGGCAGGTAGAAAGAAAGAAACATCCTCTCTCGCCCTTACTCGGAGTGTAAGAATCACAGGAAAAGCTGCCTGCCTCCTGCTCGGTCAAAAACAGACCCATTTTCTCATCTTTATGAGTCTTCAATGAAGCCACGATCTTTCTTCAATATGAGCAGGAATGGGGCACCTGTGTTGTTCAGTCAGGGACGTGTCTGCCTTCGGCTCGGGTCATGATCTCAGGGTCCTGGGATCCAGCCCCACATCGGGCTCCCTGCTCAGTGGGGAGACTGCTTCCCCCCCTCTCTCTGCCTGTCTCTTGCCTACTTGTGCTCTCTTGGTCAAATAAATAAATAACATCTGGGAAAAAAAAATATGAGCAGAAACACCAATGACTGAGAACCACGTGCAATGGTCAGCAACCCTGGTGACAACGCATTCCTACGCGGCAGAGGCGCGGTGGCACCTGACGATGCTGCCCGCCTGCAGGCCGCCGTTGGGCTCTCTGTCACAGGCAGGGCCCACACACAGGAGCACCACGTGCTAAGCTTTCGTGTAAAGGGACAGGAGAGCCTGCGGCCACCACGTGGAGACTCAGGGGGACAGTCTGGATCTGGCTGGGGGCTCGCCTCGACAGTGGGGGCAGTGAGCACTCCCCTGTTGCCACAAAACCACGTACGCTTTGAGAACGCACGGTGAGCGGCACGCGTAAATGGCCGCTATCCCAACTCTGCGACTTCCCTGCCGTGCGATTCTGAGTCCCAAACGCCACGAGTACTGGAAAGGCAAAGGGCGTTCTTCGCAAAGCTCTGAGCACGAAGCGGAAGCGTCAGACAGCAGGCAGCGTGCGGACACGGCGGACCCGCTGAAGCAAACCCAGGGTCCTGACCGTCCGTGGGAGCAGCCAGGCAGCGACACAGAAGGTGGCCCGGGGTCGCAGTCCTGGAAGGCATTTATGGACTTTACTTCGTACAATTCTGCCTCAGCACTTCAAACCGAGCGATGCTTCTCTTCAGAGAAGCCAGCCCACGCATTCTTGGTTCTGCAGCCCTCGTTCCCAGCCGGGCTCCCGAACGGGGCCACAGAAACCGGGGCGGCGCCCGCCTGCCCCCTCCCACGACGCCCCCAGCCTCCCCGCACACCCTCCTCACGTCCAGCTGGACACAGAGCGGCTTCTGAAATGTCCTGTGGTCGCGCATCCTGCCCCAGCCCGACAGCCGCAGCAGGCGCTGCCGTGACCGCACCTGCATGACGAGAGGCTGCGCCGCCTCCTTGGCAGACAGTCCATGAAGATTTTTTCATGAACCGGTATGTGAATTCAACAGGTTAAGATTATCTCTTGGATGAAATGTCTTAATATAGCTTATGCTCAGGTTTTAAGAAAACATTAAAAATTTATGACAGGGGCTCCTGGCTGGCTCAGTCAGTAGAGCATATGACTGTTGATCTTGGGGTTAAGGGTTTTTTGTGGGGGTTTTTTTTTTAGATTTATTTATTTATTTGACAGAGGGAGAGATCCCAAGTAGACAGAGAGGCAGGCGGGGGGGTCGGGGGGGTGGAAGCAGGCTCCTGCTGAGCAGAAAGCTGCATGTGGGGCTTGATCCCAGGACCCTGAGATCATGACCTGAGCCGAAGGCAGACGCTTAACCCAATGAGCCACCCAGGTGCCCCAATGAAGGTTAAGTTTGAGCCCTACATTGGATGCTTACTTTAAGAGATTAGTTAAAAAATAAAATCTTTTAAAAAATAAAAAAATTGATGACAGATGTTTAACAAACTGAATGTCCCATTTCCCATGGAAACCTATCTAAAGCTCTTAAAGGAAGAGTCTGTAACTAAGTTAATCTGTACCACCTAGCAAGGCACCACAACACAGGCTTTGCAGGTTAACAAAAAGGAACCCGTCTCGTCCAGCTCAGCTTCTCACTTTCTCCACCTGGAATGCCTTTCCCCAACTATCGCAAATCGCGCTCACCCTTCCCAGACCAGCTCCCTCAGGAGGATGCTGTCCCCCTCCCTCTGAGCCCCTGGTCACTGTCTTCCCCATCAGCATTCTGTTCCAGCAGGATCTGCCCTGCACAGCTCAACCCTGGTACCATCTCTAGCCGGCCAGCAGAGCAACCTGTCCAGCATGCAAGAAAACAAATGTCCCTGGGGGTGAAGACAGAAGTAATATGCCTGAGCACACGGAAAATTTTATTAAGAGGCCTAACTTATGAGCTGTCAGAGAGAGTGAGAACTCTTAAGAATATCAAGCAAACAGGGATGCCTGGGTGGCTCAGTGGGTTAAAGCCTCTGCCTTCGGCTCAGGTCAGGATTTCAGGGTCCTGGGATCGAGTCCTGCATCGGGCTCTCTGCTCAGCAGGGAGCCTGCTTCCTCCTCTCTCTGCCTGCCTCTCTGCCTGCTTGTGATCTCTCTGTCAAATAAATAAATAAAATCTAAAAAAAAGTAAAATTAAAATAAAAAAATATATCAAGCAAACAGGAAAAAAAACAGTGGTAATTGTTTAGTTCAACAAAACAGGAAAACAAACAGTTGAACAAAAAGGAAATATATCAGGCTACACTAACCGGCTCAAGAGCAAGCGACATTTACAAAGTCAGAACGATTAACCAAATTATGGATCTAAGCAAAAACTGACCCAACCACGTGGGGAAGATGGGAGTTCAAAATGCGACTTTTTCTCAAAGTGACACATCAAAGACCCCGCCCCTACACAGCTACTGCTGGGGACGTGGACGCGCGCTGCAAGAAGCCGCTCACCGACCAGACCGTTCAGGGCTCTGACTTCTGAGCACATGCGCGTACCACCCTCGGACAGAATGAAATTTCTAAGTAAGAAGAAGAAAGAGAATCTCTAACAGAAGCATTTCAAGCAGGACTTAAGTGTTTTCCTGCAACTTCAACTCGCTGCTCCCTTTCCCCCTTCAGCAGTCTCTCTCCGAACCTCCGGGGCGGGCAGCGGACAACAGCGTGCGTGCCTGGGACCTGGCGCCACAGCCCGCCGGCTCCGCACTCTCGAGAAAGCTGCGCTGAGCTCTGACCCTGCGCCTTCGCCTCCCGCAACGTGGAAACACCACCACGGACCTCAGGGGCCCGGCGGGGCTGGGCTGCTCAGCACCCTGCTGATACACCCTGGACCGAAGTCACTGGAACCCTCTCTCCCGCTTCTAGCACCGTCCAGGTGGGCCTTCCCTCTGACCAGGCCCCACAGCACCGCCAGCACTGCCACAGTGCCGTCCACGTCACCAAACTGGAAGGCAACCCTCAGTCCTCCTCACAACCTTTCCTGACATGTCAGAGTGGACCACATCCTCCTCCTGGGACTCTCTTCCCTTCTTCCCGGGGTCTTCCTCACACACAGCCACTGCTCACATCTGTCCAGGAGCACTGGCCTGGGCTTGCTTGTCCCCTCTGCGCGCCCTCCCTCAGTGAGCACAGCATCACCCATCTTCATTGCCGCTTCCAGCCGCGACCCCTCTCCCAAGCTCCGATGCCCACTTACAACTGCCCCCATGACAGCTCTGCTTGGATCCCAACAGAATCGCAAACAATGGCTACAAGTGAGCTCCCCAGCTGTCCCTCGAACCAAGCTCTACCCACAGCCTCCCTCCCCTTCTCGTTGCCCAGGCCAAGAGCCTTCTTGTCAACTCAACTCCTCTCTCTGTCCTCACACCCCTTAGGCACTCTGTCAGCAAATCCTGCTGCTTCTACCTTTGAAATACATCCAGGCCCCCACTGCTTCTCACCATCGCCAGCTTTCCTGCTCCAATCCAAGCCCCCACTGCTGCTCACCTGCTTTCCCAAACGGCCTGCCGACACATCTCCCGGTTGTCCCCTAGTCTCCCCCACTCCCCACCCCTGGTGTCTGTACCCAACACACCAGTTTTCAAACCTTAGCCGAGTCTCAGGTCTGAACGCTGAGGGACAGCTGCCCTCTGCAGCCGAGAGCCAGCACCGCCTGATCCTAGTGACTCTTTGTTTGGATAAACAGCCCCAGAAGCTCAGAGTTCAATCTATGGCAATTGTTCTCAGTGGTCCTGATGCCAGAAAAGCTCTTTTTTTCACAAAACGGGGGTTTTCAGACGGGTCTCCGAGCAACCTTCCTTTCTGTCTACTGCCTCTCCACACGCCATTAACCCTGAAAACAATCCCCATACATACGCCAGCAATTCAACTCCTCCAAAACCTTCCTTCCCTTTCCCAAAATTCTAGCGTAAAACACCGCTATCCCAAGCTTCTGCCTTATAATGCAACGCCCCAAAACAAATCAAGAACCAAGAACCTGATCCATCCCACAGGAGCTCAAGTGGACCAAGGCACTCAGGTCCATCGGGGAACGTGGACCTCAGCAGAACATCATCAAGCTGATGCTGTACAAAGCCAGGCTGGCCCATGTGGCCTCACCACGTGTCCAGATTGGGGGAAACAATGACAGAAACCCTGGTTATAAGCTTATATTCCCGGGTTTACATATTTTCAAAGAGGAGTGGAGGGGAGGGGAGTGCTGAAGTAGAAGCAGATTATATCGCGGTGCTCAAAGCTCTTGGGAGCCATGGACAGGCCTGCAGTTCCCCGTCGGGCCTTTGTTCCAGCGCACATCGCATTAAGAAGTTTTTAAGTTTTAAGAAGTTTTTAAGATCGCATTAAGTTTTTGTGTAATTTCTGCTAAACATGAAACTGTCTCATACTCTTCCACATGAACTATTTTAATAGCTAATTCTGCTGGAGAGTTATACTTGATATTCTCCCTCTTGTTTGGATCCACTAAGAAAAGAGAACTTACTTTGTGGCAAACATTAAATGCTCCTTCCTCCAGCATTTAGTCTAAACCACCTATGGACCAAGCAGAAAACACGCAGAGATCAAATAACAGAATCTTTGCTCCTGAAGACGCAGAAGCAGACTCATACCCAGTAAACACAGCGCACTGTTACAGGAAGAAACACTGAGCGTGCAGGGAGCCCGGGGAGGAGACAAGGGTGTGAGCCACGGGGCATGGCCTTCTCCAAAGACAGCACAGTCACGCCCCGCACCACACAGAGCAGGTGCCTCTCGCAGCCAAGAAAGGGCGGAAGGAATTAGAGAAAAGGAGAAAGACTTCCAGGACTTACTTAGAAACTGAAACTGCAAGACATAATTTCCCTTCCCTAATACCTCATCATGGCAGAAACGAAAGTAGGCTTGGGGGAGAAAGGAGAACAAAAGAGGAAAGTGAACTCACCCCCAGAAGGAAATGGAAAAACCATCCAGGGCCCAGCCCCTTGGATATTTAAGACAAAGACACTTGCCAAAGTCAAATCCAACATAATTATAAATGATCCTGAATTCTGAATCCACAAAGTCTAAATTCATGACGCTTTAATTAAAGCAACGTACCGGTAAAATAAAACGTTTACCAATGCTAAGACCTCCAAGAGAGATTTATGAACCTTCCATCAGCTATCCGTCCTGGATTTGCCACTAGGCCTACCACAAAGAGCAGCCTTTGGAAATAAGACAACTGGGACAGAATCTCAATTCTACAACCTCTCAACTATGGAGTGCAGCACAAGTGCCAAGGTCTTAACAAAATTCGAAATTTAACAAAATACAAATAACCCACCCTCTGGGGCTCAGTTTTCTTCTCATTAAAGTGGGGGAAATGCCACCGAATATTCACTGCTACCGTCTGCAAATGCTGACCACATGTCACATTTCTTACGGCATCTTCAGCACAACCCTGGGAGAGCACCCGTTGTCGGAGAGAGCTAAGTTTAGGCAGTCAGCAGTGGGCATGGAGAGAAGCTAGGTTTCAGCAGTTAGTGAAGAGTTACTAAGCAAGTAGCCAAGCCAACATGTGAATCCAGAGCCCGTAAGAAGACGCGAGTAAAAAGCACACATTCCAAAGCCAGAAGGAGTCTGAACCCCAGCTTTGCCATTTGCAGAGTAACCTTTAACCTCCGTTTCAGTTATGCAAATGTGACACAGGGCAAAGGCAGCCCAGTCCTGGGGTTGCTGGGGTCCACAGTGCTCTGGAGCACATGCTCCTCCCCACACCTGCTCCCAGTGTTCCTGTCCCGGACACTACTGCCATCCTGCCCACCTCTGTCCACACATAAAAGCCACTAAACTAATCTTTCTTCCCTCACCTACTCTGCAAGACCAATTGGCGTCTATCTGTTTCTAATACATGTCAAAGAAACCTACGACAGATGAAAGAAAAATCAAAAACAAAACGAAAAACCAAGACGCAAATGTAGCAAGAGAATTCTACTCACAGCTCCGAAGGCCACGGTAACTCTGCGAAGAAATCAAACTTCAGTTTAAAGGAAAGGCTCCTAGTTCCTCTTTCCTCATTGCATAGTCCTCAGAGAACCTGACAAGGAGAGAGAACACGCGCGTATCAAACCACCGTCCTTCGCCCTTTCGAAGCTCTGCTGCACTCGGCACCTCAGCCAGTTCCACCACCTCCCAGGCACGCCTACTGCGCAGCACCGGGGATGACGGGTAAAAACTGGGCACTGCGTCCCTGTCTTCAAGCCTACTGTCTATGTAAGAAATACATGTGAAGCAACTGAAAGCCATTAAAACGTATCAAAACCCATGAAATAATAGAGGATACAGCCTACAAGTGCGTGGCACAACGAGGGAGTACAGACATCTACTCCACGGCCTCCCGTTAAAATTATACTGACAAGATACTTTTTTTTTTAACATTTTAAACGGGGCACCTGGGTAGCTCGGTCAGATGAGCATCTGCCTTCGGCTCAGGTCATGATCCCAGGGTCCTGGAATGGAGCCCCACGTCAGGCTCTCTGCTCAGCGGAGAGCCTGCTTCTCTCTCTGCCTGCCTCTCTGTCTACTCAGGATCTCTATGAAATAAATAAATAATCTTAAAAAAAAAAAAAAAAGTGTTTGCAATAGCACAGGGACAAGTGAAAGGAGAAAAGGCCAAGATTTTGGAAGGTCTGAGAAAATCTTCTAACATGGAAGATCTAGACCCAAAGAGTAAAAAGAAGAAACCTGGAAGAAACAGAAACTAAGGAGACTGAAATACAGTAAATGAGTCAGCAGGCCCAAGAAAGGCAGATTCGAACTCAGCAGTGGAGCACGCCGAGAGCCAGCTCCGCTCGCACCGCAGTCCTCGAAGACAAGAACTGGCGACAGCAGCGCACAGGGAACGGGGGAAAGAGGCACAACCTTCCACAGCAGCTGGGGAAGGCCGTGGCAACAGGAACTAGAACCTCAATGCCAGGTACAATGGGACTCCCCTCACTCGGACAGAAGATAGGGGAGTGGGGGAGGATTCTCACTCTCCCTGGAAAAAGCAGAGGCATCTACAGACTGAAGTCGCCCTGCCCAGCGGCGCTGAACAGAGCTGGATTTAATGACTGCATACACAGTGAGCGGTGACTTCTCCAGCTCCCCTACAACACACCACACAGGCACACCCTTAACTCCCAGATTCTGAAGTCAGAATTCTGCAGGAAGAGACTGGAAAATATTTCTGGGGAATCTGATCAGCCCCAAAAGACAGACCTAAAATCCTAACACTGGAGACCCCCAACACAGGGCCCACCAAGAACACCCCAATGTAAAAGCCAAGAGGCCCCACCTGTCAGACAGGAGAAAGAAGGAAAGAACCTGAAAGAAACTGAGTCCATACAAAGTATCAAGAATACAGAGGTAAGACGCTGCGATCAATCTACAGAAGGAGGATGCTCTTCTAGAAGAACAGGAAAAGAACGCTTAGAAATCTCGAGAACCTTTCTGCAATCAGAAATAATAAACTAAAGAAGAAGGTTAAGTCAAACTGAAGTCATGTCTCCCTGAATGGAGAATAAAAAGACAAAAAAAAAAAAAAAAAAAAGGCAGAGGAGGAAGAGCAAAGGAAGAAGAAAAAAGCATTACGATAATTACAACCTCTGCCCAGGACAGCCAAGTGCTGGATAATAAGACTTCCAGAAAAACAAAATAAGGAGACGAAAGGGAGAAAACCTCAGCACAATAATGCCAAAAAAGTATTCCCAGAACTGAAAAATACCAGTTGGCAGAATGAAGGGACCCACTGAATGCGCAGCACTGCGGATGAAAGCCGACCCACACAGACTACAATGTCGTGCCATTTCAAGAGACTTGTACAAATTTTAAGACTCCTACAAGCTTCTAAAGATGGCCGGGAAAAAGTTACATACAAAGGATAAGTAAGAATAGCTTCTGAGTGCTAAAACAGCGACATGAAAACAAGAAGGCGATGGAGCGATCTTTGAGTTTATGAACAAAAATGAAAGCCAACACAGAACTCTATACCCAGCCAGACTGTCCATCAAGTTCCGTTCCTGCATGGTCCCAACAGGTTTGCCCCCGAAGCGTCCTGTGTCAGAAAGCCACTGGAGAAAGTCCTCCACCAAACACGAGCATCAACAAAAAATGAGAAACACATGACCTTCCATGAAGAAGGGGTAAGGTCCTCCCCAGGATGACAATCAGGGAGAGCTCAGGCGGTGGTGGGCATCAGGAGAGAGGGAGACAAGTCCAAGTTGGAGGAGCACAAGAGGAGCGCAAGAGGAGGCGATGCTGACGGCGGTCTTCACCTTGTCCAAAGACACTGCAACATCTTTCTAAAGCGATTAACTCCATGAAGATGAGGAAGTCAGTGAAGAAAGACAAAGACAAGAGTTGCCACAAACTTAGAATCCCACTCTGGACAGAAGCCAAGGATGAGAACAGAGGAACGTCCCAGAACAACACAGTAAAAGGCCTCAGGCGCAAGCAGCTTGGAAAAGAGAACAGAGATCTCCAGGGAATTGTCTGCCAGCAACAGAATGTGAAGAAGAGCTGAGTCTAGATGACGAACCATGCAGAGAAACTACTAAGGGGCTCTGGGAAGGTACGGGGGAAATGAACGACAGGTGTGAGGAAGGTGAAGAATGCGGGGGCTGACGAAGGAAAGAGAAATGCCCGCGCTCCTGCCCTGTGCGCATCTCCACCACAGGACTGACCACTGTGCCACCCTTGCTGGCAGACTCTCCCTCTCCCTCGCTCGGCCGGGAAGACCTCTTGGAGAGGATTTCTCATCCAGCTGTCGCCTTCTAGAATCCAATACAATCTCCGCTACAGGATTACAGGCAAGAGCAGTCTGGGGTCTTTTTACGTTTATTCAGGTACTGAGCATCTACTGTACACACCTGCTATCCTTCCAGAGAACTAGAATTCAAAGACACACCAACCTTGCTCGCCTTTAAAGAGTTTCAACTTTTTTTTCACGCCTGAGAAAGCACCTAAAACACGCTCAGAACACGTGCACGTGACATGTGAATGACCTAGTGATGAATCAATGAACACACACACTGGCTTTGGGGGCCTTATAACTGCTCCTCACTTGATTTTGTATTTTAAGGAGAATTCAAGCAAACACTAACACTGCATCCTATGGACACTGGCCCTACGGCATGCCTGCCCCCGAATAGTGGGCAGCCCAGGGCATGCAGCATCCAGCATGGAACTGACGTACATATAAGCACAGATATCTGAATGAACGTAGTTCAAATAGGGCAGAAAACGAGAGTATTTCCCAAACCCTGTAATTAAAATGCTTAAATTCTTTTGCTCCAGACAAAGAAAAATTACACTTGGCTCATTATACAGTGAAATACACTGTCAGCTCCTTGAAGTTACTTGTACGACGGACACTCTCTGCGTCCTGGCATGAACGGGTGTGTGTTAAGACACATCAGAGATGCTCAGGCCACTCTGACCTCTCTCCAAGACCCTCTGATGTGCAAATGAGGACTTCCCAGCAGTCACAGCACACTCTCGCTCTATGCTTCTGGAACACGTAACATACTCCGCACCATCGCTCTGCTCAGAACGTTCTCGTTTCAATGCGCAGTCCCACCTGGACAGGCCCTGACCCCCGCCCCCCACCGCTCCGACCACAGCGACAGCCGCCGTCGGTGGAGGGTGTGCGGGGCAGCGTTCTCTCCCAAATGCTGAACAGGCACCCGCTCCCGAGTTCTCGCAGCCCGGACAACTGCTCTCTTGCCCTTTTACATATGAGAAAACAAAGTCCAGAAAAACTAAGAAATTCTCCAAGGTCACAGAGCAAACAAGGGAGAGAGCGCTCAAACAGCAGTTTCTCTCAGCATCACAAGCTGTGCTGCTTCCCAAGTTTCCCTGATCCCCACGTGAAAACAATGGGCACGATTTGGGCTTTCCGAGGCACACATGGCAGAACGACTCTTTCGAAAGCTGCGAACATTCGACACGACATATTGACGAACTGTAAGATATCTGGCTTGGACCAACCAGGCAGGCTCAGCCCCTGGTGAAGAGAGGGTCTGCTCAATGCTAAATGCCAAGGAAAGCCCAAACCCACCACGTCCTCATGTGTAACCGCCGGACAGCTGGCACCGCGGAAGTCCCAAGTGTCCGAAACATACCGCCACGCCGCCCTGGCGTCGCTCCCTCTGAGCCGGGGCGCAGGGGCTTCCGAAGCAGGTGGCGCTGCCACCCGCGCTCTGCAGACACAGGTCAGGGTAAATTTCTGAAAAACCAAAAACATAAGAAGAAGCTGAACATGATTATGAAAGTTATCTGAGAAAACGAACACTTGTTTATGCTTCCAAAGACTTTTCTAGCCAAACACACTCAGACAACAGCTCACAGGCCACCGGTCAGGGCGGCCCAGGCATCCACGTGCCAGTGCGGGTGACAGGCTGCTGTCCAGCTGCTGGTGAGCAGGACGACAGGAGGACAGGAGGGAAATGAAGAGGCAAAATTACCAGTTTCTGAAAACCCAACGGAGGAACCACCACCACAACAAAGTGCCGTTTATGTGCGGGTCAGGGGTAGGCACCGCAGCCGGCTCTCCCACATGCTGGCCGGACACGTCCGGGAACGGCTGAGACTAGCTTCCAGCTCTCCCGACAGAAAGGACCGCACCGCCAGCAGCTCTATTTGCTGCCCTCAGGATCCCTCCCTGACCAGCCACTTACCAGGAACTGTGTCCCATCACATTTCTACCAGAGTCACGGTACTCTCACCCTCACGGATGAGGAAAGAGACTTAGAGCGTCGGGAACCTTCTCAACAGGCAGCGAACAAGGATCAGGTCTGAGATTCAGAGCAAGACCAGCCCGCACCCATTCTCCTAACCACCGCTGTTCTACACGGTAAATAGTATCCCCAGAAAATTCGACTTGGCAAAGGCTTAAAAATATGAAAGAAACGCGCCTGGGTGGCTCAGTGGGTTAAGCCTCTGCTTCAGCTCAGGTCATGATCTCAGGTTCCCGGGATGGAGCCCCGCATCGTGCTCTCTGCTCAGCGGGGAGCCTGCTTCCTCCTGTCTCTGCCTGCCTCTCTGATGCTTGTGATCTCTGTCTGTCAAATAAATAAATAAAATCTTTAAAAAAAAAAAATAAGTGAAAGAAACACTATTCTACTCTAACTGATTAACAGGCACAACTGACACACTCAAAGCAAGGCGACCCTTCAATTACACAAGAGAACTAATGGCTGTGACAGTCTACCGACGGGTCATCTCGTCTGCCTGAGAGACACAAAAAGGAGGACCATGGACCATGTTCCCGCAGTATACAGAATGCGGAGCAAAGCCAGAGTGTAACTGAGCGAGAGACGCAGCCCAGTGGGCACCGGCGACCTCCGGGTGAAACAGGTCCCTGTGTAAGTAGAAGCAGTTCACCAAGCAAAGGGTCCCAGATCGAGGTAAGGAAGAATGAGCCATTCCTTCCTGCCCCTCCTAGAAAGGGCGATAGGAAAAGCTGGACGGAGTAACTACAGAAACAGTGTGGCCGCTCTCAAAAGTAAACCGCAGCAGGTGCCTTAGGAAGCAAGCTGGCAGTCACACCACCACACGGGCAGATCTGCACACGACAGAAAGCCTCCCGAAGTAACACCTGAAGTGTGGAGGGCACACCCTAACACACTCAGTGCAGCAAGAACCCGAAGAAGGTCAGGTCCTGCGGGAGAAGAGCATCAGCGTAAGTCGATACCAAGGAGGAAGCTAACATCAGAATCAGCCCACGCGCTTTAAAACAGCCAGCGTCCAAGTAATTCCGCAAACCAGCATACACACAGCACACTCGGTGTCACAAACTCTTGCTGGCCTTTTACCCCGTGAACCCACTGGCTCCGGCCCCCCACGCCACGGAAACTTCTTCTAAGACTACCAATGACCTGTGCACTGCTCAAGCCAATCACCAGAGCTCAGGACTCGACCTTTCGGCAACAGCGGACCGGCGCTGATCTCCCACTCCTGTTCTCGTGGTTTTCTTCTTGCCCCACAGACGCTCGCTCCTTCCAGAGGCCCGGGGCTCTGTACTTTCTCTTCTCAGCTATGCTCACCTCCCAGGCAAACTCACATCAAATGCTGTTTCCAGGCTAACGAAGCTAAAACTGCTCCCTCCAGCTCAGACCACCTGCCCGGCTCTTGTGCTGGATGGACTGGCGTTCCCTCTGCAGGAGAGCCACCTTCTCCGCCTTCTCCTGGCCTCACCGAAGAGAAGGCAGAGCTACACCTCCCAAAACCCCTTCCTGCTACAATCAGGGTGGAAGTTGAAGTTGACTAGTAAAAATTGTCTAGAATGGTCCGTGTTTTCCTGACCAAACCCTGGCAAGTGTACTCTATGCTGGGACCCACTTCTAGGTCCCTTGGAGACCGAGTAAAACGTGCAACACCTCCCAGGCCAGGAGCTGACCGACCCGCCCCCTCCACAAACCTTCTTACACAGTCTTCTCCGTTCCTGACTACGTCCCCTTCCAACCGCTGGGGCCATAAACAACGGCTATCATCCCTGCCTCCTGTCTTCCTCCCACATTCCTCATCCTGTCTGGTCAGCAAGTCATGTTGGCTCTTCCCACACAACAGGCCCAGACCCTGTCCTCTTGCCATGGCGTGAGTTCACCAACACCATGGTGCCGCGAACCACTATCACCACTCGCCCAGATGACTGCGGCGCTCTGGGGCCGGCTTTCTGGGCCCCGCCCCACCGCACACGTTGGTTCCAAACCTAGAGCAGGTGGTGTCACTCCTCTGCTGCAAACCCTAAACAGTCCCCCCACCTCACATGGATGACAAGGAGTTCATTAAATCATGTTTAACTCAACAGCAAAGGAAATGTGCAGAGGAAAAGTGCACTTGTTGGGGCGCCTGGGTGGCCCAGTGGGTTAAAGCCTCTGCCTTCAGCTCAGGTCATGATCCCAGGGTCCTGGGATTGAGCCCCACATCGGGCTCTCTGCTCAACAGAGAGCCTGCTTCCTCCTCTCTCTCTGCCTGCCTCTCTGCCTACTAGTGATCTGTCTATCAAGTAAATAAATAAAATCTTTAAAAAAAAAAAAAAGTGCACTTGTTGAAATCAACGACCCTTTCGGCAAGAACGGCCGCTCCAAGGGGGACCCCAGGAGCAACACTGAGAGTCAAGGACGGAAAGAGGCGAGGGACTGAGTGGGTCTCCTTCGGTGCTGCTGAGCCAACAGGTGTAACCCACACCGCTCGACTATTTGTGCATGGAGCAAAGGGACCGAGGACGGGGCCTCTGGGAGCAGTTCTTGGTGGAGAACTGCTAGGAGAACCCTTTCAAAGAGAAAACACTGACTTAACACGACCTGGAGCAGAATCTGCTAACATACTATAACTGAAGACAGCAAAAATGTCTGCAGAGCAGAACAAGGGTTACCTGGAAATGTCACCGAGAGTATGAAAAGAGAAGTTGTTCAAAGCGTTGAGCTAGGGTTCTCCAATATGTTAGTCAGCAATAGGTGCCCGGGGGAAATGTTCCGACCCATCGTGAGTTACCCAGCCAGGAGCACCGACAGCAAGCGTCAGGAAAACAGCCTGGCTTGTCCGGCCGCACAGCAGGTCAGCGTGGCGTGCGAGGCTTTGGTGGGACTTTCCAGCCTCAGAGCCAAGACCGAAATCTTTCCAAACTCAAGACCCTCCTTCAGGCATCGCTCTTACCAAACACCGAGCTGCTGCAGAGGCCAGCTTTTGCTCACACGTGTGAACACTTCATCGTGAGCTCCCCTAAACATACACGGCACGGGAGGGGCCTCAGGCGGTGACCGCAAGCAACCTGATCACAAGCAGCCTCCCGCGCCGCCAGAGTGACAGCGGCGCTGGCCGGCTCCGTCACAGGAGCGTGGGACTCCGGAGCTCCGGGTTCAAGTCCCAGGCTGGGCACAAAGGTTACTTAGAAATAAAAAAATAAACAGCTAAAGAGAGAAGCGGATTTTGTCCCCGCACAGATCTGCAGCAGATGTGTTTTCTGAGTTCAAACTACTGTTCCAGCAGCATTTCTCAGACCTCACTGCGGGTACAACGAGAAGCCACGTACTTCAAAGCCACTGAACCACGCGACTGAGGCACTTCCTTCGGACCATCACCGGAAGAGACGAATCAGCGCTGAGATGACATGCAGAGAAGCAAGCGTCAAAAAGAGCCTCCTGGAATTCTACAGACGTCTGCCAAACCGCGAGCACGCTCAGCTGAGAGGACAAGCTTCCACACCGGTGTCCGCATCCACGAGCACCGCCAGCGGGAAGCTGCCGCCAGAGATGCCACGTGGAGACGTTCCGTGCAGATCAGCACCGACAGACCGACCACCGGTAACTGGCCGTGACATGAGGGATCACGAACCTCGAACTCCAACCAGGAAAAATGTTATCCAACCCTCCCCCCGAAAAAAGAATTCCACTCTTATTAGTAGACCTGTATTATAATATATTTATATACTCAATTATTATTTGGAATTCTGTCAATAAAAATTTTGTAGAAATTACAGTGTTTTCTCTTGTTATGTAAGTACTTACATAATATCCTTCGTTTTGCCCATTAGTCTGCAAAACCTAAAATATCTACCATCTGCCCCTTCAGAGAAGCCTGCCGATCCTTTTCAGTCAACTTCCCCAGGTTTTCCGCACACAGGTACAGCTAAGGCACATTTCACACATCTTTAAGTTCTCAGCTGTTTTTTTCTTTTTAACTTCTCTGCCATTTTACCTTTCTTTATTCCTTATAAATTTTACCTTGTTGATTTTAGTACTTTGTCACAACCTATCGAAATATTTTAAAATTCTGATTCTAAAAATGAACAGTCCTCCAGCACTAACTCCTGATCTTTATTCAAATTCCTGATGAAAACATTCCGACAGGTGTCAAGGATGACACACTTCTGGAGACGGCTTCACTTGTGTGCAGAAATTCTGGTATTTTAGTTTTGTGGCAAATCACACTACATGTGGTTGCAACATACCTCCTACCTAAAAGCAGTAATTTCTTGAACTCCCTGGTAATGACAGAAATAGTAATTTACAGGGCGCCTGGGTGGCTCAGTGGTTTGGGCTGCTGCCTTTGGCTCAGGTCATGATCTCAGGGTCCTGGGATCGAGCCCCGCATCGGGCTCCCTGCTCCGCAGGAAGCCTGCTTCCCTCTCTCTCTCTCTCTCTGCCTGCCTCTCTGCCTACTTGTGATCTCCGTCTTTCAAATAAATAAATAAAATATTTAAAAAAAAAAAAAAAAAGAAATAGTAATTTACTTTGTAGGCTTCATGCAGGAAAGGATTAAGCTTGCCCCAAGCAGATTTGGCCATTGCCCAGTTCCTGGGAAGTCACCTCTGAGCCCTTGGAATGTCCTGCCTGATGAGGTAGTCTTTCAGTCTTCGTTTAGCTGGGGGGCCTTGGGTCACACCAGACAGTCTATGCTAACAATGTGATTTCTGGTGGAGCCTTGGGCCACACACAACACCAGCTTGATTTCCAGAGGGACTGCAGACTAAACCTGGCCATGCAGCTGGCAAGTGCCTACGGGATAACCCCCCTTAAATACCCCGGACCCCAAGGCTCAGGTGAGTTTCCTGGGCTGGCAGCGTCAGTGCTGGGAGAAGTCCATGCACCCGCACCGGGAGAAGACGACTAGAAGCTCCTGCTGGTCTTCCCAGGACTAGGCCCTGTGCTTTTGTTCACTGACCGCCACCTGCATCCTCGCCCTGTAATGAACCATAACCAGGAGTGTAATGGCTTCTCAGAGTTCTGTGAGTCCTTCTAGTGAGCCACAGAACCTGCAGGGAGTTGTAGGGGCCTCTCAGATTTACAACGTATTTTCACCAACAGTACAGCAGTGTTTCTTCAGCATGAGGGGAAGCTAGTTTAAAAGGCAGGTGACTGGCTTCCACATCAGGAATGGTAACTCAACATCGCTGTGGGATGATACCATCACATTGGTTTTAATTCTTTTTTTTCAAAGAAAAAGCCAGATCATGAGGGGATGGGGCAGGGCAGAAGGAGACAGAGAATCCCAAGCAGACTCCACACTGGGTACAGAGCCGAACATGGTGGCCGCATCTCATGACCCTGAGATCAGGACCCGCGCTGAAAACACGAGCAGGACACTTAACTGACTGTGGCACCCCCGCGCCTGTTTGCGTCTCTCACACATGGTCCTCAGCAATTCTTACAAAACCTCAGTGTTTCAGGACCACTGATACACCCAAAATCTTCCTGGGGAAGTGACTATCTTTTTTCTTTTTTAACTTACTTTATTTACTTATGTAATCTCTACATACAAAGTGGGGCTCAAACTCACAATCCCAAGATCAGGAATGACACATTCCAGCATGGGCCAGCCGGCACCCAGGACTGTCGTCTTCTTAATGAGTCCCCGTCATGGCAGATGCTCAGGAGTCAAGAGTGACTCATGAAAATGCCTTAAGTGTGACAGATAAGTGTGCAGAGCTGGCATTATTAGTTTTCTGAAACTCAGACTATATACATGTGTGAGATGTTGTGTCACTTCTCAAATACCCACGATAATGCAGAAATAAATAACTAAATGCAAACCAGATGCTACTTAGATACAGTTCGAGCAACAGACTCAACGCTGTCCCCTTCTTACCCACTTTCCAATTACATCAATTTTTTCCAAGCTCCTGACAGTTAACAGGAAACCGGAGTTTTACAAGGTGTCTTCACACCCTGCTCATCTACTCGAAAGGTCACCAGCGAGCGCAGAGTGAAGTCGGCCAAGAGTGTCTTGCGAGTCCTCCTCTGTGTCTATCCAAAAGCCACTCATCCTCTCTGGGTTAGTTCTTCAGCTCTGAAGTGGGAGCCCCGAACCAGATGATCCCTAAATTTAGATCAACCTCTACAATCCTAGACTATCTAAAGCAAGAAAAATAAAGGAGGCAAACACCCAGTGGAAAAGTTTAAAACTTCCAATGAAATGGTCGAAAGGGCAAAGTCAAAGACAAACATTAACTCTTTAGCAGCCAAACACTTAGTCGTGACCCATCACACATTCCTACATAGACAACCTGCATTTAAACTAAGTCACTCCTGCTACCTCTGTTACCAAGTCAGGTCCTTAGAACACAACTACTGTATTTTTTCCAAAGCAAAAAGCAAAGCCTTCTCTGCCATGACACAGACAAGGAGATTCCAAACGTTTCGCCAATACTGGAATCACAATTATCCCCAGGCTGAAATCTTATGGGTAATATCTCACACAGCCCAGGGTTTTTCACTTCTAACGTCTACACCATCACTGAATTCCATCATTTCTTATATCTTTGCCACTCATGATACCAGGCCCTTAATGGAGGTCACAGTTGGTCTCAAGAGGAAAAGGAAACTTTTTCAGACATATACCCATGTCTAAACCTCCCCTCTAAGAGTCATCTTCTAAGGGCAGCCATGTATCTCCAAAACCAGCAGCTCTCTGCAGGGCCTGCTACAATGTGTAAGTCTGCACTTCCTACATTACACATAACGCTGAGGTCAGACATGAACCAACCTGCTCTGGACTCCAGAACAGCGCACCGATCTGCCTGGCGCGAGCGAGCCGCCGGCTGCCAGGCTCCTCCTGCACTTGTCCGAAGAGCCACCTGTGACAGTGGGCATCAGGCCCTGTCTTACAACTATGAACCAGCAACACGCTTCTGAGCGGACAGAAAAACGACACTCCTTTTTGAACCGACACAGCCGACTAAAAGTGACACTGGACCATCTCTCACAGCCACGGGACTGTTAAGATACGCCTGACAGTTCATGAACTGTAGCTTCCTCTAGTGCACAAGAGCAGTGTTGAAACCCAGGCCAATCAGAGTCCCAAACAGCTGGCTGGCCTTCTGTGTACCAACACTGTGCCTTGTGGGGTCTCTTGGGAGGGCAGGGGAGGCCGGGGAGACGTCTCCACTGCCGACTGGCAGCGTTTGGTTGGGACAGTCGGGCTTCGGCGACAGCTTCGAGAGTCTGTTCCATGTAGCGGTCTGTGATGTGTTATATTTAAAGTGAAAGTCCTGTGGTTTGGATGCTTAGCCTTCCCTTACAGCTCACACCTGTGCCGAGTGTCAGGTGTCTACAGTCTAATAATAAGGAGTGCCCGGAGTGCCCTCCCTTGGGTTGGGCTCACTTTGATAATGGGACGAAAGCCCAAGCATTCCTACCCCAAGAAAATAACTCACACAATTCTTACCATTTCTGGGGTTCATGGACCTAGGAGAGAGCATTTCCTCCTTAAGCAACAGTCTGATCAGCAAGCACTTAAGAACAGAAAGATCTTCATGGTCTTTCCACCACGGGAGAAATCCGGGAGCCATCCTGGAAGTGCTCCGCACACCCCCTCGCTCGGGCTCTGCCTCTTCCTCGCCCTGGTCAGAGCCTGGAGACGGACTGAGAAACAGGCCTCCAGTCACTCTCTCTCCAGTTCCTCAGTCATGCCCTTAAGTGAGACCTTCTTCACTCGTGTGTACAACGTAATTGTGTAATTAAAGGAACACAGGCTATTCAGCCGGACCATCTGAACTTTGCCCATCACTTTACTAGCTGGGTGACAGACACCAGGCAGCCGTTCCCTCAGTGACAAGGGTCAGGTTTCTCCCCTTCCGAAGTGCATTACTGTAACACCTCCCTGACCCACTCTAGTCCTGACGCAGCCGCCCTCCTGCCACATGAATCTGCTCCTGTCAGGGTCAACCACACGCTGCTCTGACCTGCCAGCAGTATCAACCCCACTCCTGCTCGACCCAACCCTTTCTGTACTGCTAAACGCTGGTAAAAACGTTCAGTCCCACAAACCCCGGCTCTCACACCTCGGCACTTTTACAGGGGGCATGTCCTCCACAAGGCCCTGCCTGCTGCCCACCTACTATTCAATTTCTCCAGATCCCTGCACACAACCAGACCTGCGGAGGTCACAGCATCTGGTCCACAGCCAGTTTTTGTATGGCTCCTGGGCTGATAAAGGCTTTTACCTTTTTAAAGAGTTGTTAAAAAAAAAAAAAAAAAGAAAAGAAAGAAAAAAAAATGACAGGCCCTATGTGGCCTACAAAGCCTGAACTGTTTACTATCTGACCTTGAACAGAGACAGTATGCTGACCTCGGAGCTTGACTGTGACCCGGGACATACCTCCAGGTCCTCAGAGCACTCTGCTCCAGGACCACGACTGCTGGGGACACCACACGGCACACCGAGTGTGTCACCCCCTCCTGCTTGCCCCAGGGGCTTAGCACGACCCCAGGCACAAGACAGCTGTCTAATAGTGCCGGCTCTCCATCAACCAGGTCCACTCACACACAGATTTCTCCAATCCACGCCACACAGCAAATGTATTTTCTCCTGATTTTCTTAACATCCCCTTTTCTCTAACTTACTTTTTTATAATACAGTATATAACACACACACACAAAAATATGTGTTAACTGTGGATTTTCACCTATGGGGGGTCAGGCGGCCTGCACCGGTCAAAGGTCACCTGTGCCAGCACATGTGCACATGACCCCACGCGGCGCCAGCACCCGGAGCCTCGAAGATGGCAGACGCCGGACTGAAGAGCTGCAGCCGGTATCGGACGCCACGGGACTGAAGAGCTGCAGCCGGTATCGGACGCCACGGGACTGAAGGCGAAGCACCAACATCCCAACCTCCACCTTCTGTCTCCTAGCTCAGATTTCTTTGTTAGAAAGACCTGCCTCTCTACAACACTACAATACCCTGACAGCTTCAGTTACGAATACCTGACACTTTAGCTAAGGGTAAAACTTAATTTCTGATCCATTATTTAATTTTGATAATTTTCAGTTAATGCTACTCTTCATAAACAAAACAAAAATAAAACAGATACAACAAGTAAGCACTAGGCAGACACTTACTGGTTTCCTACTCAGTGCACCCAGCCCCCCGTAATGCCGCCTGCACCAGTGTGAGAACCCACACCTCCGCTTACGGACAGGCTCCACGATGAGCCTATCAAAGAGGCTCAATCACCTGTCTAGCTGTTCCAGCTCTAGGCAGACTCCAGAAAGAGTCAAACTTGAAGCATCGAGGACACCTGGACTGGTGGTTCTCCAAAGCAGACGCACGCACCGTTGCAAATCCCTTGAGGTTCTCAAGAGTCTGGCTAGCACCGTGTAACAGACACTCCCCAATGACGACAACGTCCCATCTCTGCCTGCCCAACGCCATAGCCACTAGTCACACCTGCGTGCTGAGCACCCCAAGTGGGGCTAGTGTGACTGTCAAACAGAACTTCTAATTTTATTTAATTTGGCTTAAAGAGCCACACATGGTTAACAGGGACTACAGGAGACACAGATCCCAGTCTAGACTCTGGATTGAAACACTGGAGTGAAATGGAAAAGAATCTCCTCTGGCTCCTTAACTACAGGCTATGTTGTCAGGCCCAATCCTCCCCCTGAAAAAGACTAAAAAAGATGGACAGAGTACTTTTAAAAATCTTAAAATCAACCAGAAACTGACAAGATAATAAGGAAATACCAGGCCAAAATTAAAGTGAAATCAGGAACCCAAAGAGCTCAACAAGCACAGAAACCACCTTTGTCCTGAAGTCATTTGCCAATTCTGAAAGTTCTCAACTTTCATTTCTACAACCATGCGGGGAAAGAGGAATAGGAATCAAAAGCTGGGTTCCTCAGGGTGTCTAACCAAAAACCCTACCTCAACAAGCAGGACCCTAAAGGCTACAAAGCTCCAGATAAGAGAAACCAGAGGCGAATCATCTCTCCAGTAAAATGACAGCATTGGGTGGTCCAAAACCTCATGCCTTAACCTTGCTTTAAGGTGATTCCCAAACTGGTTGAAGCAAAAAAAGGGGGAAAAAAAGCTCTCTCGAAGGAGCTACATCTTTGTTCTATACCTCAAAAGAGTTGTACAAATAATCAGAATTAAATTAAGAATCCTACAAATAATATCTCACACCATTTAAAAAAAAAAAAGTATCTCAAAATGAATCCCAGACCTAAACGTAAAACCTGAAACTTTTCTAGATGGGGACGGAGGGAAACATAGGAAAAACCTTTGTGACCTAGGATTAGGCAATGATTTGTTTTGGTTTGTTTTAGGCAATGATTTCTTAACTATGACACCAAACAAGCACAGTCCAGGGGTGCCTGGGTGGCTCAGTCAGTTAAGGGTCTGTGATCGGCCCAGGTCATGATCTCAGGGTCTGGGAAGGGAGCCCCGAGTCGCACTCTCTGGTCAGTGGGGAGCCTCTTCTCTCTCTGTCTCCTCCCTCTGCTTGCGCTCTTGCTTTCTCTCTCAAATAAAATCAATCTTAAAAAAAGTAAACTTTAAAATAAAAGCAGTCCATAAAACAACAAACTGACGAGCCATCATCAAAATGTCTAACTTCTGCTCTTCAAGACTCTGTTAAGAGAACGCAAAACACGGGAGGCCTGGGTGGCACAGTCGGTTGAGCGCCCAACTCTTGGTTTCAGCTCAGGTCATGATCTCAGGGTCGTGGGATCGAGTCCCACATGGGACTCCATGTTCAGCGTGGAGTCTGGTTGGGACACACTCTCTCCCGCTCTGCCCCTCCCCAACCCCACATACAATCTCTCTAAATTTTTTTTAAAAAGAGAGAGGGCTACCTTGGTGAATGTCTATCTTCAGCTCAGATCATGATCTCAGGGTCCCAGGGTCGAGTCCCCCATCAGGCTCCCTGCTCAGTGGGTAGTCTGCTTCTCCCTCTGCCTGTGCCCCTCCCCAACCCCCCACTCCTGCTCTCTCTCACCATCTCAAATAAATAAATAAAATCTTTAAAAGAGAAAGAGAATGCAAAAACAAGCCACAGCATGAGAGAAAAGCAGAGCACACATATGATAAAGACTTGTATCCAGAATACATAAAGAACCCACCAATAAGGAAAAAAAATTTAATAGGCAAAACATTTGAACATCAAAGAATACATGGGTGGCAAAGAAGCATACGGGAAGATACTCGACATTATCAGGCATCTGGGAGACAAATAAAACCACACCGGAAGACCACTGCACACCTACCAAAACGGCCAGAGAGCTAAAAGACTGGGCACGCCCAATGGTGCCCCAACGGTCAGAGTAACAAGAGCTCCCACAAAAGCCTGGGGTGGGTGTAAAACGGTTCGGCCAGTCTAGAACAAAGTCTGACACTTACTTTTTTTTTTTTAATGATTTTATTTATTTATTTGAGAGAGAGAGAGAGAGACAGGGAAGGAATGCAAGCAGGGGGAGTGGGAGGAGAAGCAGTCTTCCCACTGAGCAGAGAGCCCGATGCGGGGCTCAATTCCGGGACCTGAGATCATGACCTGAGCCAAAGGCATACGCTTAACCAGTCGAATGAGTCACCCAGGTGGCCAAGGGTTTGACACTTTCTTAAAAAGCCAAACACACACCTACCACATGATGCAGCTGTTCCAGTGCGTGACCCAACCATTCCCAAGAGAAATCAAAGCCTGTGTTCACATAGAAAGACTTCAACAGTCATTCAAAGGCTTTATTTGTAGAAGTAGAAATGAGGAATGACTCTCCACACTCTGATCCCATTCGATGTCATCCCAAGCAACAACAGGAAGAAGTTTTTTGGAAGTTAGCAAGTGATTCTAAAATAGACACAGATCCGCAAAGAGTCAAGGACAGTCAAGGTGTGCCTGCAGAGGCACCAAGGGGGAAGAGTTGCACCACAGGACTCGGGATAAAACTGAAATGACGGAGGCAGCTTACATGGGGCAGTACCAGGGGAATCCAAGAGTCCAAGACGCACACACACATGAACCGTTCGTTTACAAGAGAGGGGGCACTGCGCGGAGCTGAGGAGAAGATGCTCTTTTCAATAAGCAGTGTTGGGACAGCGGGACGTCCACATGTTCACGAAGCTGGATCCCGTCTTCAGATTCTACACCCACACCAATTCTGAGAGAACTAGAAAGTTAAAGGTTAAAAGCAGAAATATAAAAGCACTTAAAGAATAAATGAGGAACTAGTTCATGACTTCAGGGCAGGGAAAGACAGAAAAAGCATTCAAGGGAAAAGACCCATAAATGCCACTAATTAAACTTAAAAACTTCTATTCATTTAAAACAAAAAAACACTGAGTCAGTGAAACTGCATATGACAAAGTGGGAAGAGACAGCAGGAAAATACACAACCAACAAAGAATGTGTGTCCTGCATATGTAAAGTCTACAAATCAATTTTAAAATAACCTAATAGGAAAATATAGGCACTTCGCAAAAACAGTGAGCCTGAAAGGCCAGTAAATGTATAAAAAGATGTGCAACCTCACTGTAACCAGGAAAAGGCTATTTGAAAGCACTAGGCAGTGACGCAACAGAAACCACCAGAAGGGGCGGGGCGGGGAGACCGACGCGAGACCAGAGGCGGCTGAAGCGGTCATCAGAGAGGAGCCACCGGAGAGGCAGTCCCTGAGCGCTGCTCCAGGCCCGGCACTCTGACGTGCACGGAACGGGGTCACAGTCTATAACCGACGATAAACTCCAACCCCACCAGACTCATACAAGGTGAAAGAAGCTGTCCCAGGTACTGGTTCCCACCGCTCCTCCCCTTTATCTTCTCTATCACGGAGCCGCACCACTAACCCAAGTCTGACGCGGACCAGAGGAGGGACATGGGAACAGCCTTTGGCTCTGGGCTGCAATCAGGCACAGTCCAGCCCACCGGGTCCATCCCTAATTCTTCTTCTCTGCCTTAGCAGCAACCTTCACGTACTTAAAGACCACAAGACCCCCTTGGCAGGAGCACGGACTCCTCTTCAATCCTAAACCAATCACTGAGGGCCAACCCACTGTGCCGGTGGCAGGGAGCCACGAAGGCCCCGCGGATATGCACGGAATGACAGAATCCGTGTCCCCAAGCTCACAAGCCTCTGTGTGCCTACAGGTGCGTCCAACTCTGCAGCAGACACAGGAGAAAGCAAGCACATCACTAACCCTGTCTTTTAACACTTTCATCTAGGTCTGGTCTTAGGGAAAAAATAAAGGACAAAGGCAAAACAAGTATGTATTAAATTTGGATATGACTTTCATGCTAGGGCTAGAATCGATTCCCACAGAAGTGCTTCAGCAGTCACCCCAAGGCTCGGAGATCCTCCTGACTCCAGTAAACGAGCCAATCTCTCGGCACCAAAACAAAACCACCAGCAAACTCATGCCTTGAGCACCCACACATACACACTCTCCAGCTGTTTGCCAAAAACCTCAACTCTGGGGCCACACAAACTGCTATTTCGATGCAAAATTGCTTACTTAAAATCCAAACCAAGATTCAAAAGAATTAAATGACCTCAGCATAAAACATTCAACATCCCTCCACAAAATCAGTTGTAAGGTCTTCCCAAGACTCTACAAATCCTAAAAACCACACTCGGGAGTCCTAAGGCGAAGGCAGTCTCATCAGCAAATCAAAGTGATCAGAAGCCACCCGCTACCTCTGCCATCCACCACCGAGTGCCACCAGCTACCTCCTGCTTTTCGCTGGAACCTTCTGTAGCAGCGGCTCTGCACAGCAAGCCGACACCACCCCCGGGGCACCAGCCCCAGAGTCTGGTTCAGGAGGTCGGAGGAGGGGCACAGGCATCTGCGTTTCCAGTTCAAGTTCAAGTGACGGTGAGCAACCAAACCTCACAAGTGGCTGCGGAACAACCAGGTCACCGGTTTACCAGGTGTGGGTGGGCGCAGGCTTCCCTTCACGACAAGCAAGACTAAGGGGGAACTGCTGAGGAAGAACAAACGACTGCTTTTTTTTTTTACCCAAATACTGACTTTTCCTGCCTGAGTGAAGAAGGCTGGCACGCTGCGGAACTGACAGTGTTAGGAAGCTGCATTTCTAAAGGCGGTTTCAGGGCAGAAGGTAAAACCCTTGTAAAGTACGTGATGAATCCAACCGATTAGTGAAAGACATATTACAGCTCCCAGACCAGTCATCAAGGATCCTGCGTGAATCCCGCTCATCTTGTGCCGCCCGAAGCAACTTCCGATGTCTTCAGGACACAGAATGAGTCCTACCGAACACAGGACCAACTCCTACAAAATCAATTTCTAGAACAAAAACGTGAGAATTGTAAAGGGACAGAGAAATGTTTTTTCCCTTAGCTCAAGACACAAATACGGAATGCATAAAATCATTTCAGCTCACTCTTCTGTCCATCAAAGACAAACACATGGTGCTTTGGTCACAAGTAGACCCCACAAGCCCCTACCATTCACAGCAGAATCCAAGGCGCCAGATGGCACGACTTTCAAGATAGAACATGGAGGCAGAAAGGAGATCCTAGGCACAGACAGTCAAAGATTCAACTTTTTAGGTTCTTCTGAGCCTTGGTTTTGGTCCACTGGCCCCAGAGAAAGGAGTACAGAGGAGGTCAAGTCTTAAAAGCATGACAGAAAATTCTAAATCGGAGAATGAGCACATTCACTTCCAAAACATTTACAGAGCAGCAATGTGTTAGAGATCATAAATTCTAGGATGTCCTACAAGGGGATTAAACCTGAATGATAAATGTACAATTCACTTTTCCCTCACATTAGTCCTTGCTTCCCATGAAACTATATTCCTAAACACTGATATCTGCCCCCCCTCCCCAGAAAGGCACCAACGAAACAACTCTAGATGTAGAGGTCACTACAGCACAACCTTTAACAATAAGAAGCATCAACCACAGCCCTATGCATTAAATATTTTTATTTAACAATTTTGAGTTAATTTAAAATAATGAAACAATTCTGGTATGTCCATTACAGTGTTCACCTACACCACGCTGGCCACATCATAGCTTCATGATACGAAAGTGTCAGGCTCAAACAGAAAACATAGTAATTTAAACTTTCCCAGACACAGTAATTATGCTTGCACGTGACTCACTCCCCCTTTAGAAGATCAGTGAGGCGACTGTTTCCCCAGTCCTGCCTAGTCCTAGAAGCTGCGCAGAAAAGTTCAGCAGGTCTGGCCAACCAGGATCTGTCCCTTGCGGGCCAAGCCTGTCCCCACGGCCGGCTCCTCTAACTCCAAATGGCCAGTGTTTCATCTGTAAAATGAGGACAGAAATCACGCAACTCAATGGTTTTCATGAGGAACAGAGAGCACTCAGCTCAGGTCTGGCACGTTTCATCTCCCGGATTTAATTTGTCGAGAAAAAGGTAGGAACTCCTACCGACAACACCCAGTACCCACACCGGTACCCAGTAACATTACATCTCTTCCCTGTCAGTGGGTAACATCCCCATGTATAACTTTAGTCACTTTTCTTGTTCTGAAAAGTGAGTTGACAGTAAGTAGCAATGTATATCAGTAAGATCTAGGCAGGATTACTTTAATTAAATACAAAGTTCACAAGGAAACAGCTTCAGGTCCTGACAAACAAGGAAACTTTGAGGTGCTGCTACTAGACTCCTCCATGGAGGTGTTCAACTGCTAAGAAGTGGCAATAGTGCAGCTCCTGCGAAAACATCTATTTCATACTTTCCTCTAAAAACCATTTCATCTATGTTTAGGCAAATCAGACCATAATTAACAGCATTTGCTAAAAATCCCATCTATCCTGAAAGATACGCCTATCTGAATTTTATTTCCATAATAGAGCCTAGCAAAAACACCAAAACACCTGTTATAGACAGGAAGAGGGGGGTTCTTCTGCTACTTTATTATCAGAAACACATTTATTCATGTAGTTCTGAACGGTAAGACTTGGTACAATTCCTAGAAATTAATGCCAGAAAGTGGTAGGTAGGAATTTCATTTCTTCTACACAAAGTTGCCTTTTGGTAGTCATGAAATGAAGGGGGGGAAGCCTTGGCAAAATCTTAGTAAAGAGAAAAGGCACCAACAGTTCAAATAATCCACTACTAAATATGGTTTTCAGCAGAGACATAAAAAACCACTTCCTCATGCAGCCGGCTGGGGCAGCGGAACACAGGTACACCCAAACAGGAGCCGGGACCACTCTCATCCTTTCCCACCAAGGAGCGTTCTAAGGACACAGATGCAATTTCATATTTGAATGCTTACTGCATTCACAAACTTCCTGGAGTGTATTACTACTGACTCAAGTAAGGTCATTTACTTGGCCCAAGTTTTTAAAATTTGCATTTTAAATAACATACAGGCATCAGTAAAAATTGTCAAAGACCCCCACAGCAGTATTCTGCTAATTATTTAAAAGATTTTTAGTAAGGAGATACAGTAATGAAAATAAGTTCGTAAGCTAAAACTTTAAGGCAAAAGAAACTACTACAGAAACTAAACTTTACTCATTTATAAGCCAAAAAAACTCAATTCACAAATGACAGAAGTAAATTTAACCTTTAATTATATTGAAATTTAAAACAAGATTTTAGCTGAAAACTAAACTGACAATGTTCAATTTCAGAAGTTAAAGACTTAGACATTAAGACTCTGAATCTCATCTTTTGTTATGTCACCCTTAAGACAATTATTTTCTCAAAACTAAGACACTTAAAAATACAGAAAAGGTTTCCATGAAATCTTTATAGAGAAGTGAACTAAGATCCTACTTCTCTAACTCAAGACTAACAACCAGTAAAGACTAGTAATTTTCAAAACTATTCTTTACTACACTATAGTGTATATACAGTACACAGAATATACTGTAATTTTTTCTGCAGGAACTAATCAGTATTTTTTTTTAAAGGGGATAGCTTTAACAATACAATTCTGTTATTTAGACAACTTCTCCAACTTCCTAGTGAGAGAAGTTCTGTGATTTGCTGAAGAACCCAATTTTAAGAATTGGGACATCAAGTTGTCATTCCCAGTCATGGGCGTGGAGCACTAAAGAAAGGATGCTAGTTAGAAGTGTTTTAAGGATCCTCACTGCAGCTCCTAACTTCTGGTCTCCCCGGACACCCCAACACCATGACCCTCATGGAGCCTCACTGCTAATCTAACACAACTCACCTTCGGCAGACCGCCCCAAACTTAAATGCTGCGTTTTGCATTCAATGCTTTACTTATCCAAGGACCTGCTTCCTGATGTGCCAGTGTCTCTGGACAACGTGCAGGTCCTTCTAGTGAGTGCACATACTCAAGTGTCGGGTGGGTTACAGGACCCTTTAAGCAAGAGCAAGGCATTTTAAACAATCTCTTCCCAGCTTTCACTATCAAATTGGATTATTTAATAATCACCGGAAAGATACGATTCAGAATGAGGCATAGTTGATCTTGCTGCTTCTACAACATTTAGTACAATCAAGTATTGAAGACGCTAGCGGTAGGCCAAGTTAGTACCTCCCCTCCAAGCACAGCCCCATATAAAACAGTGTACTCCTAAAGACACCAGAACAGGGCGTCTGGGTGGCTCAGTGGATTAGGCCTCTGTGTCAGCTCAGGTCATGATCCCAGGGTCCTGGGATCCAGCCCCGCACCAGGCTCTCTGCTCAGTGGGGAGCCTGCTTCCCCCCACCCACCCACCCACCATCTGCCTCTCTGCCTACTTGTGATCTCTGTCAAATACATAAATAATTTTTTTTAAAGACCCTGGAACACAAACTTTAGAAGTTTCATGGGTATAAATATTGCAGGACGCTAAAAATGATCTCCCCAGGGCAGCTGCACGAAAAAATTGCCTACACTGCACCCCGACAAAAGCAAGGTGAGGCTACCTCCGAATGTACCTTCCGATCCCTCGGCCGCCGCCCGGGTTCCCAGAGACACACACCTGACCCGCGCTCACAGACTCCTCAAGGCCCGTTTTACAGATCACTGGGGGCCGAGGGGGGGGGGGGGTCTCTGCATTTCATTTCGAGCCGTAGCGGCCCATTTCCACAACCGTGACAGCGCTGACGTTCCACGTAAGATCCCGGCGAGGGTCGTCTGGCCTGCGGACCCCTAAACCCTCACGCGCCCGCAGCGAGGGCGCATGTCCCCGCTCCCGGCCACGACAGTGTCACTATTATCCCGGGCTCCCGGCCGGACCCCAGCTGCAGGCGGGCCGTGCCAGAGCGACACAGCGTTGAAACGACTCAAAAGAAATGTCTTCTTGCCCTCGGTGCACTAAGCGAGATCCCGCAGTTAAATAAAAGCAAGTCACACGCGCGCACACACGCGCACACACGCACACCCTCCCCGGAGGAAGAAAGGGGCCGAAGCCGGCAGCGGGGCCGGGGGCTGGTCGGCCGCAGCGGAAACTTGGAGGCACAATGAGTCCACGAGGTCCCCGCGGCCGCCGCCGGGCAGCCCCGGGCCCAGCGGGTTGAGCGCCCGCGGCGGGGGAGCGCCCGGCCCGGCCCCGGGTTCGAGGCTCGCCCCCGCCTGCCCGAGGGCCAGGGAGTCCGCAGGCCGGGTCCGGGC
Source organism: Mustela nivalis (assembly GCF_964662115.1). Classification (NCBI taxonomy): domain Eukaryota; kingdom Metazoa; phylum Chordata; class Mammalia; order Carnivora; family Mustelidae; genus Mustela; species Mustela nivalis. The sequence goes on along the minus strand of NC_139021.1, from coordinate 2,793,354 downwards.
GCTCCCCGGGGTCCCCAAGGATTTCCCTTCACCTCGTCCTCCGTCTCTCCCCCCTTTTGTTTGTGAGGCCATCGGCCCGCTCCCGAGGCGGCGGCGGCCCCCCAAGCCCCGGCCCCCCGCGCGCCCCGGCCTCGAGCCCCCGCCTCTCCGACGCCCCGAGTGCACCGCCCTCCCCGCCCTCCCCGCGCCCCCCGGGCCTTCTCGGGTCCCCTCGTCCCTCCGCGGACCCGGGCCCCGGCCTCCCCTCAGGCCGGCCTCCTCCCTCGCCGTCCGCCCAGAACCCGCCCCCTCGCCGTCCCCGTCCCCGGCCTCCCCGGGGCCGCCGGGCTCCCCGCAGCCCCGGCCGCCCGCGCCCCGGCCGCCCGCGCCCCGGCCCTCCCCGCAGCGCCGGCCGCCCGGGCCCCTCCCTCGGCCTCCCCACGTCCTCGGCCTCCCGAGCCGCGCGCGGGAGGGGCCCGTCTCCGCCGCACCCGCCGCCCGGGCCGGCTGCTCCGCGCCGCTCGGCCCTCCGCCCGCCGGCCGCGGCCCTGCCGAGCCCCAGCGCCGGGAGGCGGCCCGCCCGCCCGCCCGCGCCCCGGCCCGCGCCCCGGCCCCGCACTCACTCGGACCGCGCTGGCGACGGACGCGAGGGCAGACACCGCGAGGCGGCGCGGCGGACGCAGGGGCGGCGCCCCCTCCCACACCTCAGGCCGCGGGCACAGCAGTCCCAGCCCGGCGGCGGCGGCGGCGGCGGCGGCGGGCTTGCGCCCTCGGGGCCGTGCTGCGTCGGCGCGGGCCGCGCGTGCGCGGCGACCAGCTGAGGCGCGCGACGACGCCACGGCGCGCGCCCGGCCGCGTCCCCGCGCCGAGCTTCCGCCTCTCCGAAGGACCGGGCATGCGCCTGGCGGCCCGCGCATGCCCAGAACGCCACGGCGCCCGGCTGCCGGGACCGCGCAGGACAGCGACGCCGGGCTTTCGGGGACTGGCGCGGGCGTGGCGGCGGGTCCCGGGAAGCCTCGGCGCGGGGCGGCCACCGGCGGCACTCCGGGCGGGCGGGCTCGGGCCCACCTCGGGGAAACCCTCCCCGCTTGCCCTGCCCCCACAGCCCGGACGCGGCCCCTTGGCCGGGCCTCTCTCGCCCGCCGCCCTGCAGCCCGGCCCCAGGGCCCGAACCCGCGCGGTCGCGCCCCGCTGTGGGCCGGGGCCTGACCCGAGTCCTCGCGGGGGTCCTCGCCAGGCTTCCCGCCCACCCCGGGGAGTGAGGCGCCCCGGGCACCACCACACACACCCCCCAGCGCACGAGGAAAGCGAGGCCCGGGGGTGCTTGGGGACGTCGGCCCCAGCGCTGGGCCGCGCTTAGATCGGCCTGGAGGACGGCCCGAAGCGGGCTGTGGGGGCGGCCGGACGGGGCCGGAGGGGGCCCGCGCGCTGGCCGGACGACCCCGGGGCTGGGGAGGCCGCAGCCCAGGGCAGCCGAGCGGAGCCAGGACGCGGAGGGGAGGGGACGCGCGCGCCGGTCCTTCTTGGGGCATCCCTGGGCTGGGTGTGTGCTCCGGGCAGGCGGCCTGCAGCGGGTTTCAAGCAGGAAGTCGTACTGATTTGTGCCCTTTAAAAAATAAAACAAGACGACCTTGCGGTTGGAACCGAAACCAGAAGCAGGCCGGCTTTCATTCTCACGGCGTCGCTTTGATGCCCGGGGCGGGCCAGGGCGCAGGTCAGGGCGCGCTGCGGGGAGAGGGGCGGCCAGGCCGCAGGGCTCTGGTCGCAGAAGCTGTCGTTGGCGCCAGGACAGCCGAGGCAGCTGAAAGCACGGTCCGCCTCGCAGGGGTTTTACGGGCGTGTTTCTGTCGTTCTCTGACCAAATGTCCTGTTGTTCGTGGGTCTTTTTAACCCATCAGAGTTTGCGGGGCGTGTGTGTCTGTGAGCCCCGGGGCCCTGTCCCCAGTGTTTGCCCCACCTGGAATGCTCCGCCCGCGGCGTGGAGCCTCTCGCGCCCCCTGGTCCTTCAGGCTGCCCTGTCCCCTCCCTCGCCGCCAGCTGACCTCCTCTCTGTGTGTAACAGGAACCCCACCGCCCTCCGCGCTCTCACACCGCCCCCCAGCACCCCCCCCCCCACTCCGCTCCGTTGTTCTCCAGAGCAGCTATTGTCCTCCTGGGCCCAACACTGGGTGTTTGTCTTTCCCTGATTGTGTGTCCCTCTCTCAGAACGTGAGGCTCACTAAAGCAGGGACTTGTTCACCCGTGGGTCCCTGGCGCATAATGAGATACTTGTGGAGCGAGTGACCGCAGCTTTGGGTGATGGGAAGTAAGACACTGTTATTTCAAGTACAAGAAGGGAGTGGGCGTCGGGAAGGGAGTGGAGGCACAAAGGGGATACAGTGAGGAGATGTTTGTGAGGCAGCGGGGGCGCTTTGGCAGACTAGGAATGACCACCAACTTGTTGGCACTGCCCCCCACAAGCCATGGAATCTAGTCATTCACCCCTTGAAGGTGGGTGGCTCTTGTAACTTTGGACCAAGAAAATGCACCGCAAGGGATGTGATGTGAGTTGGGAGCCCAAAGCTGCAGATGGGATGGCTTTCTTGGCCCCTTCTCAACCAGTCCAAGCAAGTCTGGGGACCCTGGCTGACACGGGGGCGAGGCTATGCTTGACCACCCACCCCAGCCGAGTATTTAGCCAGCTGGGGACACCAGAGACCCAGACAGACCAGCACAACCACGGCCAGCCCAGACTGGCCGGCCAGAGACTCATGAGAAAGAAAACACTTGTGGTTTTAAGCCTTTAGACTACGCAGCCATAGGTCACGGATACATGGGGTTAGCTCACCCTTGCCATGGCGCGTTCAGAACTGATGTTCTTGAGGGCAGCTTTGATGATTCTTCTGCCTAATGAAAGCAGAAAATCTGGAAAGGGTGAGAGGAAAAAGTAATGCAAAGAGTACAAAGAGGAGAAAAGGTAGGCGTAGGCAGTGAGCAGGACCTTGTCCAACAGAGACCCTCTTATCCCCTGAGCAAGCCCTGTGGTGCCTGAGAACTCAGGCTCAGGAGTCTATGAACGATGGAGCCGACCCAGGTTCAAGTTCAACTCCTCACCAGGGTCCCACATTGAGCAGGTTGTATGACCTCATTGCTCATCTGTTAGAGTTTATAGAGAATCTCTGTAACATTGGGTTGTTGTGGGGAGAGATGAACCGTTCTTGTAAAACAGCAGAGTGCTTGGCTGAGTACTCAGCTAGCGGCGGGTGGTCAAGCAGAGCCTTGCCTCCGTGTCCGCCAGGAAGCTCTGTGCGCTTCCACGCATCTTCTCACCAGACCTGCTTGGACTTGTTGAAAAGTGGGCCAGAAAGCCAGACCATCTCCTGCAGCTTTAAGCTCACAAGTCATGCCACATCCCTTGTGCTTGGTACACATACCCTCAACAAGGGTTATTGCTTAACAATAGCATTACTATACGGGTTACCGTTAATCTTGATCACAGAGTGGGTATTTGAGGATTACCCAGAGTGATCCTCATGGTAACAAAAGCTGGTTTTACTCAGCTCTGTGGGTCAGAGGCTGTCTCCAGGGTGTCCACACCTTACAGCAACCCTGTGGCATGGGCATGTGAACATCATCCTCCTTTCTTTGTTGTAAAAACTATGACCAAAAAAAAGGAAGTGATGGGACAGGTAGCAGGGCTGGAACTCAAACCCACAGTCTGTCCCCCTGCAAAGTGTGCACTCCTCCCTCGTCCTGCACAGCCTCTGCCACTCTCAGATCCCACCCAAAAAAGCAAAACGCGCAAGACCATGTGGCTTCTCTCCTTCCTGCGCTGCCAAACAGGCTGAGCACTGACCTTATGTGGGAAGCATTCAGGAAGGGCTTCCCGTGCATTGGCAAAACAGCTGCGCAGACCCTGGGAGCACTTCCCCTTGAAACGCACCCTCCCACCTCCCCGGGCTGATGAGGGCTTGTTGCTAGGAGGGACTTGCTCATAGTGGAAACAGAAACACACCTTAAGGCTGGGGGTAGGTGCCCAGTCAGGAGGATGTGGAGCGAGAAGCTGATTCAACAAAGAACCACTGAAGCCCAGATCTTTGGCCACCTCATGGCACTGACCAACCTGCAGAGCCACACAGAGACACCAGAATGAGAAAAACTGGGATCCGGGAGACTGGTGCCTGGGGCACTTGGAGATCCAGTATGACGAGCTGTCACTGGGAGACATGGGTGTGCCACACGCCCTCCAGGGATGCTGGCCCTCAGCGGCGAAGCATCAGGAGACTGGTCAGGAAGGAGGGACACGTTGCAGCAAAACAGAGGAATCTGACTGACCTGGTTCAAACCCCAGCTTGCCCACGTGACAGCCAGGGGGCCTTAGCAGGCCACTCTCTGAGTCTCAACTTCCTCATCAGTAGAATGGGGAGCGGGAGGGAGGCCGGCTGTAAGAGCAGAAGGGAAGGGGAGGGGGCACCCCTACGGAAGATGCTCAGAAGGGAGGCCAGGTGAAGGAGGGACAGTTCAAGGGACTAGACGCCAGATTGCCTCCTGCAACATCTCGCCAGTGTAAAGGCAAGATAGGCCACCCCGGCCCCAGAGGGAACATTCTAGACTTTCAGGAGAACTAGGCTGTTGATGCAGGTTTCGCTATGTTTGTAATTTCACTTCCTACAGGAATTTAACGCAGGGATGGGGGTGTGTGGGATTATAATACCTGTGGTGGGGAGGTCATGTCCCCAGTGGTGCTTGCAGGGGGCGCACGTCTCTCCAGGGGACATGTGAACAACTTGTCCCAGGTGTGGGTCCATCCTCAGCTGGTGCTGGGGGGCCCCAGCCATTCCTGCTCCCGCAAATCCCACACCTTGCCCCACCATGGCGATCCGCACCAGCTGGACCTCCTCCGGGCCCCACCAGGGGCCCAGCCGTACGGACGAAGCTATCTATAGCAGCAAACACAAGACCTCTCTCTGGGGCTCCCAGGGCTGGGCTGCACAGCCACTTCCCAGGACTCACAACCCCACCCCCCAATGCACAGAGGGGGAAACCCTTTCCCTGTACAGTGCTCAGCAGGTCCCACACAGGGACAACCACCCATCCTCCTAACCTGAAATGCCCCGTCAGTCTGGAAAACTTTGCAACTGGGCCTCAAATTAGCATCCAGCCAGAGCGCCCACATTCCTGCACTTCTAGAAAAGCGAAGGTCTACATTTTCCAGGAGATTCTGCCCCAAAGCACTGGTCATCGCATTCAATTGTTGCAACTCCTCAGATAAGTGCTAGTAAATGCATTTTCCACATGGGTAGACTGAGGCCAGAAGGTGCTGACTACTCAGCTCAAGTCTACCCAGCATGTAAGGGGCAGAGACGGGACTCGAACCCAGCTTGTGGGGCTCCAACGTTGTGCTCTCAGTGACTGAGCTCCCTGGCCTCCCCGAGCCGGAGTGGCGACCAGGCTCGGAGTTCAGAGGAGGCCCTCTCGCCTTCTCTCTGGGGTGAACAGTGCGTCGTGGTTTAGCAAAGACGATGCCATTGCTGGGGCTCCCCCGGACCTGTCTGATTGTGGGCTGGACGAAAGTAATTATCATTGCTTTGATCCATATTAAATCCCCACTAAAACAATGTCCTCTCTGCAAATTCTGTGGGGGTCACACTCAGCACGGAAGGCTGCCCACTTTCCGGTACCTGCAAGCGGGGCAGACAGCCCTTGGAGATTTCCCACTCCTCACACCTTTTCTGCTGTTTCTTCTCTTCCAACCTCCAGCTTCCCCGCCCCACTCTACTTTCTCTCTTTCTCTCTCAAGTAAATATGTAAAATCTTGAAGAGAAAAAGCCTAGAGTCAAGCACTCAGGGACCTTCTGGTCCGGCTGGCTAAGGCCTATCTCTCAGGGACGCGCGCTCCCTCCTGAAGCTCCAGGGTCCCGTCTCACACGGTTTTCCGCTTGTGATCGCCAAGGGGCCCCGTCCGCTCCCCTCAGCAGCCTCTGGGGAGAATCTGCCCCTTTTCCAAGTGTCCACAGTCTCCTGGCTTCGTTCGGCCACGGACCCGGAGGTAGACTTGGTTTCACCCAAAGCAGTCCAAACCAGTGAGTGGGCCGGTAGGAAGGGAGGGGGTGGCGGGAGGCCCAAATGCCAGAGGCCCCCTCCCGTCCTCTGGTCCCAGAGGACCCCACTCTTCCCTCGGAGCACGGCCTGCCCCCACGTTGCTCATGGCCCCCGAGGTACCCAGCAGAGCCCTGGCACCCGTGGCGCCCTTCTTCGCCGGTGGTGGGCTCTCTCCCAGAATGTACCTCTGCAGCGACTTGGAGAGAAAAGGCCGTCAAGGCCGAGGCGGGGGATGGGAGAGCGCTCGGGGCCCCTGAGGGGATCCGGTCAGAGGACATCTAGGGTTGACCTGGCTGTTCTCTCCTTTCAGTGCCCTGGATGAAGCTGTGCCCTCCCACTTCTGGCTTCCCCCAAGTTAGCCGGAGCAAGGAGAGAGAATATGGACACGTGGTAATATCAATAGATAATAGATATTATTGGATGGCTCAGTCGGTTCAGTGGCCGACTCTCGATTACTGCCCAGATCACGAGCTCAGGGTCAAGAGATCGAGCGCGGGGAAGGGCTCCGTGCTGGGGGCGGAGTCTGCTTCGAGCCTCTCTCCCTCTCCATCCATCCCCCTCTAAAAAACTAATAATGGGTATTATTATTGTTATTTCTCCCTCAAGTCTGGGGAGTCTGATTGTTCATTTGAATAGACCTTATTGGGGGGAGCAGTTTTAAGTTTACAGACAAATGGAGTTACAGTGTAGAGTTCCCATGGCCTTTCGCTGTTATCTACATCCTCCATTAACATGATACATGCGATGCGGGGCTCGATCCCAGGACCCTGAGATCATGACCTGAGCCAAAGGCAGAGGCTTTAACCCACTGAGCCACCCAGGCGCCCCTCCTATGGGCTTTTTTAAAAGATTTTATTTATTCATTTGAGAGAGAGAGAGAGAGCACAAGGAGTGAGAGTGCCAGAGGGAGAGGAGGAAGCAGGCTCCCCGCTGAGCAGAGAGCCCGATGCGGGACTCCAGCCCAGGACCCTGAGATCATGACCTGAGCCGAAGGCAACCTCTACACTGACTGAGCCTCCCCGGCACCCAAGATTTCCTGTGTTTTAACCTCATCCTTCCCCTGCCCCAGGACCCCAGCCAGGACCCCACAAGGTGTTGAGTTGTCCTGTGTCCTTGGGCTTCTCTTTAGCTGTGACCATTCCTCAGACTTGCCTCGTCTTTGATGACTTTGACAGGTTGGAAGACTGGTTGGGTACTTCTTGGGAAGTCCCCCTACTAGATTTGTCTGATGCCTTTCTCCTGATTAGACAAAGGCTGTGGTTTGTTGGGAGGAAGACTCAGAGAAAGAAGACCTACTGTCATCACATCAAGCTCCCATACCATCCACACGACCTTAGATTTGATGCTGGCCTTGGTCACCCGGCTGAGGTCCGCCCACCGTCTCCACCATGAAGCTGCCCTCCCTACCCTCCCTTCCAGGCTGTGCACTTTGGAAGAAGATCACGCCTGAAGCGTGGGGAGTCCCAGTCACCCTCCTTGAGGGCATGGGGTTGGCATACCTTCTTCGTAGGTCTTTGGCAGGGATTTGTCTCTTCTCCCCCACTTGTTAATTCCTTCAGTCATTTGCATCCGTCTGGACTCGTGCGTATATGTATATGTTTTTTTTACTTTGGGTTACAATCCACTGCCACTTTATTTATTTCATTGCTCTTGGGGATATTGTTAACGTCCAAAATACCTTCAAGCCTGACATGATCCATTCAAAATCAGGCTCATGTCTGGCAGGAAGTCAGCCCAGATGACACGCAGAAATCTCCAAGTTGAACAGAGCCAGGTAGGCAGCTGGTCTGTGGGAAGAGATTGATGGGTCTTGTTATAAAGCTGTAACCCACCTCGCATGTCGGCAGTGTTCTTTCTCTCCTTCAGCCCACTTGTGCTGAGCCCCTGGGACGTGCCACACAGCATGTCACAAACCAGGTTCCTGTGGTCTGGTGGGAACAGCCAAGTAAACAGGTAATTATGACATGGACCCATCCGAGCCATGCTGGCACAGAGGGGGGCAATGTTTGTGTTGGATCTTAGAAGCAGTCAAGGTCGGGGAAGGACGTCCTTGGGGAGGGCACAGCATAGACAGAGTGTAAGAGGACCTGTCCTTTGGGAGGGAGCCAGGCTCTTCTGGGTCACTGATAAGGCAGACAAGGCATCTGGGGCCAGAATGTGGGCTTGAGATTGTGGGGGGGAGAAAGAATGAACTGAATCGGTCAGGACTCAGCTATGAAGCAACCGTAATGGAAATTAACCTTGATGTTCATAAGTCAAAGGAATTTTAGTGGAAGGCATGCTTGGAGGAAGAGCTTCAGCTGTGATGAGCAGAGACCCTACTGCAGCAGGGAGAACACACGGGGGTTTGTACTGCCACAGAAACAAAGTCCAGAGGTTGGAAGAGGAGAACTGCTATGGGCACCCCATCAACTCCTCCGAGACCCCAGCTCCGTCGGTTTCTGCCCCACCGCACATGACTTCCATTCTCAGATCATTTCATGATCTAGAATGGCTGCTTGAGCTCCAGCCATTGCTTCCACATTCCAGGCAATAGGAAGGAGGAGAGAGAAATGACCAAATGACACACTCTCCTGAAAAGTCCCACCCAATATTAGTGCACACATCCCTTTGGCAAGGACCGACTCCCGGCTTGGAGAGAGGCTGAGAAACAAAGTCTTTTGGCCAGCAAATTATAAGTCTAAAGAAAAATGGATGAAATTGAGGAGGTCGCCCAGAGGATCTGCCACAAAAAATCGCCAGGGAGCTCCGTGAGCCAAAGCGAAGCTAGAGAAGCAAGATGAACACTGGGCAGGACCCAGGGGCTTTCTGGAACCAGGCAGGAGAAACGACCAGAACCTCACTGCTCTGCTGCCCACCACAGTAGGAATCTCTCCATGCAGGGATCTTAGCTCCCGACCACTTGCTCAGGATTCACATTCCCAGACAGCTGTACCCAGATGGCCAGTCCAGGTCACATGACTGAGCTCGCTGGCCGGGGGAGTGGGATGGAGGATCACTGCCACTTCCTGGAGTCCTGGCCACCTTCGGGGAGTCTCGTGGTGGGGGAAGGGGCTTGGTGAGGGGCAAGCCCTGCAAGACAGACAGCCCCAGGACCCCACACTGTGATTCCTCCTACGTAAAGTCTCCAACGCGGGAGGGCCCAGAGCCTCCAGATCCAGCCCCATCCTCCACTGGCTTCTCTTCCCTCTTCCCTTTCTAGACTTTTCCACCCTCTCAGTTCCACCCCGGCGGGAGGAGTGAATGAGACCATGTCAGAACTGGAGACAAGAGATGACCTTGTACTGAGCTCTTACTGAGTACCGGACCCCACACCAGGGGCTCTGTAGGCAGTGGCGTGTTGCAGCCAACCCTGCCAACTATTAAGTTTTTAGGATTCTGTGAGCCGATTGTTAAATATAGCCATCAATAGAGATCAAATTATATAAAATCACAATTACCTAAATTATATGGAACACGGAAGTAATAGGGACACGTGGGGGGCTCAGTCAGTTGAGCCTCTGCCTTCGGCTCAGGTCATGGTCTCAGGGTGCTGGGGTCGAGCGCTGTGTCGAGCCCTGTGTTGGGCTCTCTGCTCAGCGGGGAGGCCGCTCCTCCCTCTTCCTCTGCCCCTCCCCTGGTTCTCTCTCTCTCTTTTGCTCGCTCTCTCACAAATGAATAAATAAAATCTTTTAAAAAACAAAGGTAATAAATAGCCCGAACTCATCATTTCCTAACGGCTTTACTACGTATTGCCATCCTCTGAGCGCTCGTCTGTTATATCTTTTTTTTTTTAAAGATTTTATTTATTTATTTGACAGAGATCACAAGTAGGCAGAGAGGCAGGCAGAGAGAGAGAGGAGGAAGCAGGCTCCCCGCTGAGCAGAGAGCCCGATGCAGGGCTCGATCCCAGGACCCTGAGATCATGACCCAAGCCGAAGGCCACCCAGGCTCCCCCTTGTCTGTTGTATCTTGACAGCAGAAATCCGCAGAAATGACATGACGAGCTGCTGACATCTCTTCCGGACTGAATTCAGTAACACCACACTGGTAGCTTGAAATCAGCCACGGGAATATGCACCCCATGGACATGGGCACACGCTACAAATCAGGGCTCCCCCCTCCCCGAGAGCCTGTGATGTTTACCAGCATACCACGGTCTGTCTATGTGCTGCGTGGTAAGATGATCTACAGTCCGGAAACAAACGTGACGGGACATTGAAAACAAAGCTTCCTCTTAGTCCAACAAAACGAAATTCATCCTAAGCACCTGTGAATCCTGTGCCGCTTCTTGCTTCCTCTGCGGCGACTCCTCGTTTTTTGAGCAGCCGTCAGAGACTGAGCGTGTGAATTTATATTCTGTCATTTCTCATTCTCACGTTCAGTGTGATCACTCGTCCCATTTCATGGATGGGAAAACTGCGGCACAGAAGGGTTAAAACACTGCCCGGAATCAAACCTTTTGCTCCCTGCCACGGGGCCTCTTGCCTGGCTCCACGTGCATCTGCCCCTTTCTAGCCCGAAACAGCCCGGAATCTGTGACTGCGTCCTCAGAGGTGCTGTCACTTTAAATTCCAATGGGTCTTCATAGCCCCCTGTCCTTCCTTTTCTGAAATGTCCTTTATTCTCTGGCTTGAGCGATTTTCCTTTCCTTCTCCAGCTCTCTGTGATTACGTTTAACTGCGACGGTGATAAAGCCCTTTTCTCTTGCAGGATCTAGCCAAAGCGAGGGGTAGTTTATAACCCTCAGCCGGTAATTAATGCGTGTGACAACCCACAGACACTACACATACTTCAGCAGCGGGACGGGGAGGAGTTCACAAGCACCAGAGCTACAAATAAATTACGGGAGAGATGCCTGCGCCCCCAGCCCTGAGAGCCCACACTCCAAGCCGGGCTCCTCCTCCTCCCCACAGCATCCTTGCTACTGGTGTCGGCAGCCACTGTGGTCCCCATAAGGGGGAAACCGAGGCAAGGAAGTGACTCACCCAGGACATCAGCAAATTAGCACCAGAGGTGTGTGGGGGCACAGGACCTGCGGGCCGAACCCAACCCCGCAAGAGGATTACCTTGTGCCAAATCCCAGTGTTTGTGGAGGGTCTGAACGACAGTTTCCCTATGTTTTCCTTTCTCCCTGTGATTATGAACAGTGGCTTTGTTTTGTGTTTCTTCACTTGCCTGCGTGGTAAACTCTTTAGGATAAGGAACGAAGTGACCTGAGCTCCCTAAAATTGAGCTCCTCTGTCTTTACAACAGGGATCACAGGGCTGTTACAAGGAATGAGCAGCATCTGCCTCGGGCAGAGCCGGCGTCTCACTCATAGCACAGGTCCTGTCGTACAGACACTGCTCTGATCGGGGCGCGCAGGGTGCCTGCCGCTCTGAGGCGGGAGGGTGCTAGTGCCCGTGGTCACCAGCCTCAACACAGACCCGTCCTTTGTAGTGCATCTCGTGTGTCAGGGACGGTGACCAGGACTCTCTGTGCATCCCATAAATGGGCTTTGGGGACACGTATCTATGTAGAGAGACGCATGCCTGAGTCGGCAGCCCGGAGCTGCCTCCACAAGCAACAGAGGAACCCTGGGCTCTGCTTGGTGCTAATTACCATCTCCACCTGGAAAAAACCCTGGTGACTCAGCCGGGTGGAAATGCCACCTATGCCTCAGGGACAGGAAAAGAGCTGGGACCTCGGCCAGCCCCAACGGGAGGCAGCTGTCTGGCTCCTGGTGAGAGTCGACGTGGGCTCGCGCTAGCCTCTCAGGAAAGACCACACAGCTGGGGACCCAAAGTTGTCTCTTCCGTCACTCTCCCCTGCTCAGCCTTGCGTCCCTGGTCTGTGGAAAGATAGAGGACTTAGGTGAGCTCCCGGAGGGACCCTGAGCTCTGAAGTCCTGTGAATTCACAACAAGGTGGCATTTAGCCTACGACAGGCCATCTGCAGTCCTCCCCAGGAGCTCTCCAAGGGCAAGGACGAAGCCTGGTTCTCACACAGATCCCAAAGCCAGCAGGGAGTGCTCAATAAATTAAATCATTCTGCTTGCTTTAAAACAATGCTTCTGGAAAATTCCCCCGCCTCCAATGGACGGACGTGTGGCAGCAGGCAGATTTCGAAGACAAACAAAAGGCAAGGTCCTCGGTGTTGTGAACCAGCTGTGGTGTTATGTAGATCCGAGCTGAGCCTGCGTGCACCTGCCAGGGGCCGGCCCGCAGACACGGACTTGACGAGGGCGTCAGAACAAAGGCTGCTGAGCTGGGGCGGTGGCCGGCCTGCGAGGCTGGCCAGCGTGGCTGGGAGTGAGGGGCTTTGGGAAAAGACTTCTGTGTAAACCCGGCCGGATCCGCTGGGATCCACCCCCTTCCGTGCAAGTGGGTGGCCTGTCTTTAAATATGTGGATTTATTTGCATTTCTCCGGAGAACATAGAGTTTGGGAGCCGGAGGGATGTGTCATCCTGTGTTTCTTTTCTCTCCCTGGCGATGCCAAGTCGAGGACTCTGGCTCAGAGGAGCGCCGTTGTTTGCCTTAAAGGGTCAGGAGGCAGAGAGTGTGACTTAGCATGGGCCCGTGTTCTGCTGCGGGTGATGCCTTCTGGGTCATCCTTGAGGCCTGACATGTGGGAGAGCCTTCTGCATCCAGCTGTCTCCTTCCAGTTGATAAATCAAGCTCAACTTTGAGCACCTACTATGTGCCCAGTGCTGGGCCATGTGCCCGTGGAAGGGCAGAGAAGCTGCTGGTTGTGCCACAGGCCCAGTGAGGAGAGGAAGGGCCTTGGGGGCAGTGGGGGCTGCTCCGGGGGCTCGTGCCCAGCTCCTCCCCTCCTGGCGAGGTCCCTGCTGTCCCTCCAAACTGTCACTCTTCCAGTCACCCTGTGCCGATGACCCCCAAACCTGGACCTCGGGCCAGGCCTCTGCCCGGACTCGAGACTGGGGTCCAACAGGCACACTGAGCTCGCAGTACCCCCAGATGGAAGAAGCCCCCACTCCTAGCAGGCTTTCCTTGCTCCTGGAGCCCAGGCCTCTTCCTAGTCCCCTCCCCAAGTCCTGCCTCTGCCCGTCCCTCCAACCACCCTGTTACCAGGTCCTGTTGCTTTCCCAAGTCAGATCTTTTCTAATCCATCCTGGGGTTTCCAGCCCCGTCTGGACGTCCAGGGCCACCCCGGTTCCTGGCCTGCGCAGGCCTGGGCCATGGTGCCTCCCCCGGACTGTGCGGGCTGCCCTACCTCCGCCCAGTCCGCTCCCTTTGTGCTAAAGTCAGCTGGAGTCGTCAGGTTGCTTGTGCCCCATGAACCAGACTGCCCGCTCCTGCCCGGGTCCTCGTGCGGAGCTGTGGCCCTGCTACATGGAGTGCTCTCTCTAAGCTGGGCAAGGCAGCGTGTCACCCGGCAGGTGTGTCACCCGGTCGTACTCTTTGCCCTGCTCTTCTCTGACTCCCCTCAAAAGAGCGACGGTCAGGCTGTGTCCAGATCTCGGAGGCAGAAGGCTCCTGGGACTCTGGGCCTGGGGTGCTCCATGGTGGGGACCATCTCCCTCCGCTCCGGACTGCCACTCTCAGGGGCCCGTCCTCAGGGCCTCGGGAGGATGCCGCTGCCCAACCTGGAACCCTCTCCCACACCCCTGTGACAGAAGCCAGCCGATAAACACTGTTGTCTGAACCCATTGTGTCCACATCCTTGACCGGGCATCAACACCAAAGCGTGATCTCTTCCAAAGCAAAGGGACAGCTCACAAATTCTGCCAACCCTTCCCAGAGTCACAGCCGACTGGCCCTCCCCAGCAGCTCTCGTGGAATCACAGTTGGCGTGGTGGCGGGGACGGAGCCCAGGCCTCCCAGCCCTAAAGACAAGGCTTACGTCCGGACTCGGCGGCTTCCTAGCTGTGGGACCCCTGGACAAGTCACCTAATGTGTTAAGGTTTTCTTTTTTATTATAAGTTTTACTTATTTAAATTGTTCCTACCCCCCAATGTGGGGCTTAAACTCACGACCCCGAGATCAAGCGTCACACACTCTTCTAACTGAGCCAGCCCGGCATCCCACCCAAGGTTTTCAAGTCCTTGTTAATGTGTCTGAACAGTGAGGGATGGTGACACTTCCTTGTAGACAGATGTGAGCAGGGAGGAACCGAACACGAACCAAATATCCACCAGTAACATGCTTTCCCATTGGGCCCCTGCCCTCCGCCCGGTGTTTGAAGGAAGGGGCAGGACAGCCCCAAACTCTCTGAGCCTCGCCTTTCCGCAGGGGGTGGAGGGAGACCAGGCCAGACCAGGCTGGGCTCCACCACTCCCTTCCTCACTGCCCTGTCCTCTGGTCACAGCCTCACAAGTGACACAGGCAGCTTGCAGGACAGGCCCTGGCCAGCCCCGAGCGGGGCCAACTTCCTTTCCAACTGGGGCGTCCGGTGGGGGCTGGGCATCAAGCCCCTTCAAGTTCAGTGTGCCCCGTAACAAAGCTGTGGTTTGCACCTCGTCTCCGGACTCTTTCTCATCTGCCTAGAGCTCAGGCAGGAGGGGGACAAGGGAGTTTATTTATCCGGCAAATATTTGAATAGCGCTCTCGTGCCAGGCCTGGTTCTGAGACCTTCACCCGTCTCGACCCATTTAAACCTCGTAATGGCCTTGGAGGTCATGAGTCGTGGGACTCTGGTTTGGCAGGTGGCCCTGAGCTCCAGGGAGGGAGCGGCCCCCGCGGCCTGTAGCTCACTGCGAGGCGGGTGAAGGTTTGAACTCGGGCGGCCCAGCCCCCGGGCCCTGCTCTGCATGTCGGCAGCAGCGTGCGGAGCTTCCAGCGTGTCCTGGAACCCTCGTTCGAGCCGCAAAGTGTCACGGCCTGGAAGGGACATCAGGCGGGGAGTCCGGTTTTAGGACAGAGCCGTGCCCGGGAGGAAATCGATAAGGAATTCGGGCTTCCCAGAGCTCTGCGTCCCACAGACCCTCCGAGCGGTGTGGATCGGGGGGCTGGGCCCCACCAGAGGTCAGGGGAGCACGCGGTGGGGGGCTCTTCTGGCCTGCGTGCCTGCAGGCGGAGATTACTAACTGGATATCCAAATACACCAGCCACGGCGAACACATTGAACGAACGTGTGGAGACGCCCCGAAGCAGGGCCGCAGAGGGAAGCGGGGAGCAGGCCCGGAGGGAGGCTGCTTCCGCTCCAGCCCTCTCCCTGACCCAAGTCCCTCCCCAGCTGCGTCCTGTGGCCCCCACAGTCTCTTGGCCCCGGCTTCTGGCTCCAGAGCTTTCTCTGTCCCCGGCAACCAGCTATGAGCAGTGGCCCTGCTGACCACGCCGGAGCCCCACTGACCCCCAGTCCCCAGTGAAGTAGGAACGGCCGGGTGGGTTCTGTCCGGGGGCCTCTGTGGAGCCTTCAGGGCTGCCTTCTGTGGGCACCCACCACTGTCCCCGGTTTACAGCTCAGGACATCAGGCCAGGGGACTTCCCTCGGTCACGCACCAGGGAATACATCTCTCTCCAGCAGACGTGCTCTGAAACCCCCCGAGATTTCAGAATACAGCAGCTCACCGACTCGTTGACCCCAGGTGACTAGTGTCTGCCATGAGCTCCCCGGGGGGACAGGCACGTGCTACCCACGCTCGGCTGGAGCTCAAGGCGGATCATTCCAGAAACTGCACAGTTGGGCCCAGAGCTGGTGGGGGCTCTTCTGGGGAGAGACAGGGGCCTCTCTGGAAAGATAGCGCTTGCAAAACAAGACACTCAGAGAAAGACAATGACCACAGGATCTCACTTCTGTGTGGAATTCAAGAAACAAAACAGGATCACAGGGGAAGGGTGGGGAAAAGGAAAAAAGACGGAATCAGAGAGAGACAAACCATAAGAGACTCGTGGTCATAGGAAACAAGCTGAGGGCCGCTGGCGGGGTGTCGGGGGCTGGCGTAACCGGGTGACGGGCACGCGGGAGGGCGCTCTAGGGAGTGGGCACCGGGTGTTACAGAAGACTGACAATCGCTGACCTGCACGTCTGAAACCACGGATACATTATGTTAATTAATCCAATGTAAATAAAAATAAATACATTGTTTTAAAAAAGAAAAGTTAGCTTTGGGGCAAAAACCAAAATGACGAGAACGAGTCAGCCGCGTGAAACTCTGTGAAGACAGCAACGCAGGCAGGTGGTCACATATGTATCTGTTTATTTATTGAAGGCACAGCGACAGGTCAGCAGCGTTGAAGACGCATTTACAGTGACCTCGGGACAGTTGCAGAAGTGGCTAGATGGTTGCACAATGTGGTTTGCACCGTGATTCGTGCACGTGCACCAGGACTGGCGTCAGGCCGTGTGCGGGCTCCGGCCCTGTTCTCGGCTCTTCTTGCCCCTTCTTCGAGTCAGACCTCCTCTGACCAGACGGAATCTTTCAGTTTCCAGAGCAGGCGAAGGCGGGGGGAGGGGGGGAAGCAGGGAAGCATGGTGGGAGGCTGAGCACAGGGGCCCGAGGGTGAGGACGAAGAGGGTATTTTTGGAAGCACCTCCATGAACTGTGTCACCTTTCTGGTATGTGACAAATACGGGGAAAGGACTTGAGGGCATGAAAATTGCCCTCGAATCCTGGGCCGTGCTTTTCTGGCCACGACACAACTCTGGGAAGGGGTGGTGTGGGTCACAGCTTCGGAGATGCTGCATTTCTATGCCTAGCCTGCTGTCTGTGGCCTTGGGAGGGAGATTGGATTCTATTAGGAAGGTAACCAGAGGCCACTGAAGAGGTCATTGATGCAATGTCATTTACATTTTTAAAATATCACCTAGACTGCCGTTTGGGGAGCAGGCTGGTGGAGAGGCGCAGGCGTGAGCCGCAGAAGGCCAGGTGCCAGGCCCTCCATCAGATTCCCCAGCCCACAGGCCTCTGCTGCTGAGGTCCCAGCATGCCTTGCAGCCACCCCTGCCCAAGGGCGCACTGCGCCTCCATCCACGCATCCTGGTTTGGAGACAGCGAGGCCTCTTGCCTCTCCCCCAGCCTCCAGCAGCGCAGGGTGCCGGAGCCAGATTGAGTCCCTCCCACGCCCCGCAGCCTCCCCGATTCTCCGCACACGGTCTTCCCACTGCCGCGCTCCGAGGCTCTGGACGAGTGTTCAGAAGCGGACGAGGTGCATGAGCCTCCTGCGCGTGCACACCAACGCCATGGCAACGGCAACGCGTGACAGCAGCGAAGGAAGGCAGCCTGGAATTCGCCAGCCCAGAGAGCCAACCATCTGCAAGGCCGAAGCCTCCAAATGTCACCTTTCCCAAGTGCTCCTCTCAGCCCAGCTTTGCACAGAGCAGAGGCAACAGCTGAGCCATGTAAGAGTCAGCAGCAGGTGCACGTGAAACCCCTTTAATGTGCACATTTTCCTACCCCAGGGTGACCGCGGAGAGGAAGCCGGAGGGGCAGGCCTGAGCTGGCAGGCGAGGCAGGTTCAATGACGGGGAATTTAGCTCATTTGTGAGCGGAGGGGTTCTGCACCCACCTCCGCGCCCCCCGGTCTTCTGGACGTCCCCTGTCCATAGGGGCGAATGTCTGTGCCTGTTTGGATCAAAGGCCCCATCAACCTGACCCTCCGGAACTTGGGTTTCTGTAGACTTGCCTGTCATCCTAATGACAGGGACAGTGATGTCTTTCCCACGGCCATGTGACATCTGTGAGAACAGGGCTGAGCCCTTCGTGGGCATTAGCCCGTCCACTCTGAGACAGCCTTTGCAGGAAGCACTTTGCTCACCTCCTGTACAAGGCTGAACGAGGATGCTGAGAGATGGTAAAGTGCCCAGGGTCCCCCGGCTGCTGGGAGGAGGAAGAGGGTACAGAAATGCAGCGGTTCTGCTCCAGAGCAGGACCTCCGTGGAGACGGAGGGGTCAAGGCAGCCTGACTGATGCACTGGTCCAAACACTGGCTCTCGTGCATGACTTCAGAGGAGCTCTTGCGCCTGGTGTTATGGATGGGGGCCAGCCATCTTGGACGCTTGAAGTCCGGCCTTGCTGACCACTGTGACACACAGTGACATCGTCATCATCATCATCACCGTGACACACAGAGTTTCCGGCTACAGCAAGCATGCCGTGCATGAGAGCTGGCGGGCACATGGTGACGGCATAATTCCCAGCAGCAGCCGTCTTCTCCAACCCCGGTCAATGGCTCCTTGTGGCCACCTGCTCTTTCACACACAGCTCTGTCACAGTCCTTGGTCCAGGCCCGGGTGTAGGACCCCCTCCCCAGCCCTACCCCTGCCCACACAGGGGCCTCTCCTTCTGCCTTTGTCCAAGCCCGAGTCCTGCCACCTGCTGCCAGAGTGGGAGGAGACGAGGGTGGGGGGAAGGTGCAGGCTCTGGGGACCAGTTTCTGTGGTCTGTGAGACGGGCGAGAGACCGCCGGAGAGGCAGCCATTTTCCCATGTGTGGCCTTTGAAGCACTGTGACCCCATCCACTGGGAATATGATGCATCCAGTAAGAAAGACCCAAATGTAAGAAGCGTTTCAGAGGACCGATCCGCGGTACCTGGAAACCTGTTGGGCATGGAATTTTGGAGCAGGGGGTTGAGAATGACTAGAGGTTGGAGCCCAAAGGCCCGGAAGCATCCATGTACCCCTCCTGGAAGCTGGCCAGAGTCAGGGGATGGTCAGGGGAGGTGCGGGGTCAGAAGAGCGTCCAGGGGGGACCACCTCGGGAACCAAGGATGGGTAGGTTAGCCAGCCAGAGCCCCTAGGACATTGGGGCCTGATGGCCAAGAGTCCGAGGCCATGGCGGAGCCCAGAGGTCAAGACGTGTAGGAAGCAGGGGTCAGGGCTTCCAGAGGCAGGACAGAGCATGATGGGCTTCCTTTCACCTGCTGCCCGCACCCAGCCTGGCTTTGAGAGGAGCTGGGAGCAAGTGACAGCTGTCTCAGGATCACGAGGGGAGGCGGGGGGGGGGGCACTCTGAAAGGGGGTGGGCCAGGATGGAGGCTGTTGGAAGAGTCAGTGGCAGGGAGAGCCTCGTGCATCTGGCTGAGAATGGAGAGTAGTGGTGGCCGAGGGGACTGAGCCAGCGGCCATATGTGGGGGCCAGGAGCTCAGGGGAGAGGTCAGGCTGGGGGCACGGCTGGGTCAGTGATGACAACAGGTGTTCTTGCTCCGTGGTAAGGACGCTGCTTGCTGACCTGCCCTGCCCCTCAGGCAGCCTTCTTGTCCTGGCGCCATGTCCCCAACACATGCTCACGGCTATCTGGCAGGTCTGGAGCTCCTTCCTGCCTCCCCATCTGACCCCAAGCTCTGGGCTGTGCCCCGTGCACCTCTGGAAGCTCAGCTTCCCGCCGGGCCATTCAGCCCCAGCATGTGTGGGTCAGAACTTCCTCCAGACCTGGGGGCTCCTCAGCTCCTCTCTGCCTCAGCCCAGTTGCCTCAAACAACAGAAACGTATTTCCCGCATTTCTGGAGGCCAGAAAACCCAAAATCAAGGTCGGCAGTGTTCTGTGTCTGCCGGGAGCCTCGCCCTGGCTCGCAGACAGCCACCTTCCCACAGTGTCCTTGTCTGGCAGGAGAGTGAGCTCTGGGCTTCCTCTGCTTGGAAGGACAACTGTTCCTACGGGGGTCAGAGCTTGACCCTGACGACCTCCATGAAGGCTCTGCCTGAGATAGTCACGGGGACGGTTAGGGCTTCAACATACGAATTTGGGGGGGGGGGGACACAGTGTCACCTACCTAACGGTGGCAAGTCCTGTTGCTTGAATGTTGTCCTCTGGAAAGTTTTGCTGGAGACCTGACCCCAGGGACCTGTGAATGAGCCCTAATGTGGAAAGAGTGTGTGCAGATGTGATCAGGTCACTTCGTTTGGGCGGGCACTCACCGCATAGGGCAGGGGTGCTTATAAGAAGGGAAGAAGGGGACACAGACACAGGGGGAGAGCTCCATGGGACATCGGGGACCACGGCTGGAGGGACGCAGCAGCAAGCCAAGGGGCACCTGATGTCTCCACCCCAGCCAGAAGCCAGAAGAGGCAGGGAAGTGCCCCCTTCCAGAGCCTTCCCGAGGAGCCCAGCCCTGGCCACACTGCATTTCAGGCTTCCCGCTTCCCAAACTGTGAGACAACACGTTTCTGCTGTTTCAAGATGCCAAGTCTGCGGTGCTCTGTGACGGCAGCCCCGTCTCTAGAGGACCCGCCCCTCCCGGGTACCCCCGTCCCTGCCTCCTGTCATCCAGCAGCCCCACATGCCAGGCAGGCTGTCACCTGTGGGTGCCCTGTTGACCCGGGCTGTCCCATCCCTTTGCCCCTGCTGCTCCCTCTGCCTGAGCTCCCCTCCCCTTGTCTGCTGGCAAACTCCTACTCATCCTTAAAAGTCCAGATGGGAGGTCCCCTCCTTGGTGGGGCCGTGACGATTTCCAAGTATAGCTCTCTCTCACATTATGACGAGGTCCCGCCCCGATAAACCCAACCTAAGTTGAAAACATCCTAAGTCAAAGCGCAGGTAAGACACCCAATCCACCGTCCACACGGCCGCGCCGCGCCTGGCTCAACGTGCTTGCAGCATTCCCGAGAGCCTGCAGGGGGGCGAACCCATCCCACACGAAGCCTGTTTTATAAGAAAGGGTTGACTGTCTCAGGTCATTCATTGAAGACCTCTGAAAGCGCCAGAAGGGCTCCGTGCGTACGGATCGGTTACCAGAGTGTGGGACCCTCAAGATCGTGGACTGGGAACTAGGGCCGCGGCCATGACCCAGCCCCACCAGAGAGGATCGGGGAGACTGTCATACCACACGCCCCCAGCCCTGGGAAAGATCACAATGCAAAAACTTCAGGGATGGTTTCTGCCAAGTGTATACAGCTTTCACACCATCATAAACTCGAGCCTTCGTAAGTTGAGTCCTTGTAAGTCAGCTGTTCCTCCACGGCTTCTCCCGGCACACCGCCGGCACGCGCAGCAGCCTGGCTCAGCGCTTCCCATGTTCCTACGCATCCTCTTCTAACCCTGCGCAGTGGGAGCAGCGATTACGGCCCCCGCCGAGGCCCGACAATGTCGGTTTGGTGGAAGGCCTGGGGAGCCGGCTGGCTGGCTGGCCGGTCAGTGGGCAGAAAACCAGCGTCACTTCCACACAACTAACTGGCTGGGGGTCAGCCGTGTGTCCTGTGCTCAGCCCTGGTGTTAGCAGAGAGCGAGCCAGGCTTCATGGGACCCTGATTTTTTTTTTTTTTTACAGTTTGGGGAGGGATCCCCTTTAAGAAACAGAACCCCAAAACAGGTGCAGGGCATTGAAAGTGGCGTGTGTGAGGGAGAGCACCCTGGAGCTTCACGGAGCAAAGCTGTGGCTTCGGTGCAGAGGGGCCCGGACGCCCAGGACGCGAGCACTTCGGTCACGTTTCCCCACTTCCTCCCTGCTCTGACCACAGACCGCAGACCACGCTTTCGCCGAGATTGCTTCCCCTTGAAACAGCAGGTCGGAAGGAGGGAAGGAGGCGGCCCAGGAAAGCCCTGGTCCCCGCGGCTCCCGGTGGCCAGGCCTCATGCGGAGTTCAGCTCATGTGGGTCCCTACCCTGTGCTTCCCAAGCCCAGGTCCCTGGCCTCCCGGACTCCCTGGGATGTCCCCAGAGGCGGTGGGGACAGGGAAGGAAGCTGTGCATGCGGCCAAGTGGGCCCGCTCGGTCCCCAGCCCGCTAGTTGTGACCGTGGAGGGGGCCTGGCTCTCCTGCGCAGCATTCCTTTCCGAAGCCACCGGAGGAGCAAATGACCACCCGCTGGGCGGCTTGAGACAGCCGGAATGTGCTCTCCCACAGCCCTGGAGGCCGGAAGTCCACAGTCAAGGTGTGGACAAGGGTTTCCTTGTCCACTGGGGGAGGACCTCTGCTGCGCCTCCCAGCGCCTGGGACCTCCTGCAGTCCTTGGCGTGCGGCCGCGCCCCGCCAGAGTCTGCCTCCGCCGCCGTGCGCCCCTCCGGTGCCCTCCCTCTCTCACAGGGACTCCTGCCCTCGGACGGAAGACTCAGCCTGGACGGGAAGGATGGCCTCATCTTGAGATCCTTCACGCCACCTGCCACGGCTTATTCCAGATAAGGTCACCGTCACAGGACCTGGGGTTAGGACTTGAACATGTCTTCCTGGGGACACAGTCAAGGAGAGGGCCGGAGGCAAAGGAAGGCATGAAGCAGGGGACCTGGGGGCGAAGGCTTCCGGCTCCCCCACGGAGCCCCCGTCCGGGGCCCACCACCTGCCGGGCTGCCTGCTCTCCAGAGCTCCAGGCTCCTCTTTTCTTCCATCTGGCCAGGAGACCACAAGCTTGGGGTGCACCTTGAGCCAGCTCAGCGCCCCCACATAGCCCGTGTGCAGGAACCCTGGCCACTGCCCTGCTCTGCTTCCTGCTCCCCCTCCGCCTCTGCTGGGACTTGTCCCTCGCAATCCCGGGCTCCCCTCCCTCTGGCTCCACATCCTCCCCGCACCCCGTGCCCCTGTACTCTCCGGCTCCTCTCTGGGGCCTCCCCCCTTTTTCTTGCTGCAAGCAGAGGGCTATGACCGTCTGTTGGTCACCTTTCTGGAGGATTCCAAGTGGCAGTGAAGGATGCCGGGAAGGCACCCTCTCCTGGGCTTCCAGCGTGAGGGACTAGCTCACAAGCTCACGAACACCGTGTGCCGGCTGTGTGTGTGTGTGTTGGGGGAGCTCCAGGCCTGCCTCCTTTCTGTCGTCTTGGCCCGGCTCCTCCCTCTGACTGTCTCTGTCCTTCCTCGTCTCCGCAGAAGGCCCCACGCACACCCCGGACTTCTGCTGGCCGCCCCGTTACCAGCTGGCGGCTGCCTCCTCCTGCCCCGGCCCCCATTCCTTAGGGGTCCAGCGAGGGAAGGGCCCCCACTGTTGGGGTGCGACCCTGTCCCACCCTGCACCTCCCCTCCAGGGCCAGCTCCCTTCCGGCCCAGCCGGCCCGCGGCTCCTCCCGGCCGGCTCCCAGGCGGGCTCGCCTTCCTGGTTGCACTGAATACGCAGGAGGAGGCCACAGCCCATCTGGTTCTGACTCAGCGTCACCGTCAGCTTCGCATTTCCAGCAGCCTCGGAGCTGCCTGTGTCCTTCTCTGCCTCCCAGCTGTCCCTTCACGATTCAGGAGAGAGGGGAGGGGGCAGGGCTGCTCAGGGTCCTCAGCTCCCACCCCCGTCCCGGTCCCGGTCATTTGTGATGACATGCGTGGCACCTGCATGCCCAGTGGTCACTGAATACTGTGTGTCCGCCTGTGACAGAAAGGGAAGCGAGCGGCACGGGTTCAAGGTCACACAGCTGCACACGCAGCCCGTGCTTCACGCGGCGACGGGAGACCTGAGCGGCCTGGGAGGGGGCCACCTGCAGTGGACCTTGGGACCAAGGGCCAGGGTGGGGAGTGTGCGGCCTCCCCCCGGTTCCTTCCCAGCCCCCCTCTAGCTTGCGGGGCAGGAAGCCCTCCCTTGGACTCATTTCCTGCAGAGGAAACCTCCTTTGTCCGCCGAGGTACGAATCCGGCCCGAGATGGGCGGCCTCTCGGGGCCCATTCTCTGGCACTTCCTTCTTGGCATCGCGCCGCGGCTCCAGAGCGCTCCCAGGCTCCTGGCCGTCCTCGGCACGCCCGGCGGGCCCGGCTCCGGGGCTCCCGCAGGCCCTGGGCCAGGGCTGCGCCGCGGAAGCCGCCAGCAATTACTCAGTCAACAAACACTCTCTGGGGCCTTGAGATAACTCTGACGCAAGCAGATAAGGGTGCGGTGAGACGTCTGGGGCCAAACCGCTCCGAACCACCCAGAACCACCCAGCGGGCCCTTCCTGAACTCCAGCCCCAAGACTGAGAGCGAGTAAACCGGTCACTCGTCGTCGACTAACAGCGTGAAGCGATCGGTCTCCGCCGTTCCCGCGCCCAGCCCGGGGGCTCCGAGCACACTCGGCGTGCACCAGCCACCTCCGTCCGCATGCAGGACGCTCCTGCCCCCGGGGGATCCCTGTCCCAGCTCCTGGCTGTCCCCTCGCTGACGCCAGGGCCCTCGGGGGACTTGCGTCATGGGCTGATCTCACTGGCCTCGGTGGCCCGAGCACGCCCACGGGTTAGCCGGTGTCAGGCGGTCCTTCCTTTCGGGCTGAGTAACCTTCTAGCGCGCCTCTGGGCCGCGCTGTCACCTTCCACTGCGCGCCGACGCGGGGGTCGCTCGCACCTTCCGGCTGCCGTGAACACAGGCACGAACTTGTCCCTTGCACACTCGGCTGTCAGTTTTTGTCAGCAAATACCCAGAAGTGGAATCGCCGGACGAGAGGGAGACGTGGAGACGGAGACGAGGACAAAGGGAACTGGACATAGAGAAGCCGGCGGAGTGAGTCACGGAGAGATGGAGAGACAGACAGACACACACACACACACACACAGACACACACAGCCCAGTCGGTACACACGGCAGCTGCTCAGGAACGGCAGTCCACACATCTACACACGGACCGTTGTTGCCAGTGTGGACAAGGGTCCGCACCCCGGTTCCCCACCTGGAGCTGGTTTTCCAGCACCTGCTGGGCCCTGGGCACAGGGAGAGACTGGCGGAGAGACAGAGACAGAGGAGCAGGAGCGACAGAGACAGAGGAGCAGGAGAGACAGAGACAGAGGAACAGGAGAGACAGAGACAGAGGAGCAGGAGAGACAGAGACAGAGGAACAGGAGAGACAGAGACAGAGGAGCAGGAGAGACAGAGACAGAGGAGCAGGAGAGACAGAGACAGAGGAGCAGGAGAGACAGAGACAGAGGAGCAGGAGAGACAGAGACAGAGGAGCAGGAGAGACAGAGACAGAGGAGCAGGAGAGACAGAGACAGAGGAACAGGAGAGACAGAGACAGAGGAACAGGAGAGACAGAGACAGAGGAGCAGGAGAGACAGAGACAGAGGAGCAGGAGAGACAGGCAGACAGACCGTCCCTTGGCGGGGGCGGTCCAAGAGGGACGGAAGGGTCCCTCTGCTGGCTCCAGGCTGCGGCCAGTGGGCCAGCATGTCCTCCTCCAGAACCTGTGCCCCTCCTGCCGGGCCTGGAAGGTTCTTCGGTTTCTAGCTTCCCCCACATGTGAAGCTATAGCAAGGCCTCCCCTGTGCGTCCAGGGCGGGAAGCGAGGTTCCACAGGCTAATATATAACGTGATGACACCAAGTTTGGCCCAAAGAAAACAACCCAGAGAAGCCCGGCTAGTTCTCAAATCAGCGCCGCGTCATCCGGCGTGAACTGTCTTGTGGCTAAGGTTGGTTTGGGTGGCTTCCAAGGGAAGTTCAGGCTGCTTTGGCTCAAGAGATGAGTTCAAGCCTCTGTGTGTGTGTGTGGGCGCCTGTGGGTGTGTGTGTGGTGTGTGGTGCGTGTACTGTGTGTGTATGATGGTATGTGTGAGATGTGTGTGGTGTGAGGCGAGTGTGTGTGGTGTGTGTGAGGTATACGTGTGTGGAGCGTGTGCTGTAAGTATGAGATGTGTGGTATGTGTGAGGTGTATGTAGTATGTGAGGTGTGTGTGAGGTGTGTTAGGTATGTGTGGTATGAGGTATATGTGTGTGGAGCATGTGATGTGAGGTGGGGTGCATGGTGTGTGAGGTGTTTGTGTGAGGTATGTGTGAGGAATTTATGAAGTGTGAGGCGTAGATGAGAGTTGTGTGAGATGCGAGGAGCGTGTGGTGTGTGTTTGGCATGTATGAAGAGTGTGAGGTGTACATGTGTGAAGCATGTGGGGGTGAGTATGTGGAATATGTGAGGTATGTGTGAGGCATGTATGGTGTGAGGTGCATGCATTCAGAGTGTGTGGTGTGTGTGAGATGTGTGGTATGTGTGAAGCATGTGTGGTGTGAGATATATGTGTATGGAGCATGTGGTGTATGTGTGAGTTGTGAGGTATGTGTGCAGTGCATGAGGTGTGTGAGATGTGTATAAGGTGTGTGTGAGGTGTGTGAGGTATGTATGCTGTGAGGCATGTGAGGCATGTGAGGCATGTGTGGTGTGACGTGTATGTGTGTGAAGCATGTGGTATGTGTGTGATGTGAGGTGTATGGACTTTGTGAGGTGTGTGTGAGGCGTGTGTGATGTGAGGCCTATGTGTGTGGAGGGTGTGATGTATTTGTGTGGCGTGTGGTGTGTGTGAGGTATATGGTGTGTGTGAGATGTGTGTGAGGCGTGTGTGAGTCACGTGTGGTGTGAGGCATATGTAAGGCGTGTGTGGCGTGAGGCATATGTGCGTGGAGTGTGTGATGTACGTGTGAGGTGTAGAGTAGGTGAGGTGTGTGTGAGGCATATATGAGTTGAGCATGTGGTGTGTGTGTGAGGGGTGTGGTGTGTATGAGGTGTGTGGAGTATGTGAGACATGTGTGGTTTGAGGTGTATATGTGTGGAGTGTGTGGTTTGTGTGAGGTGTGTGGTGTGGGTGAGGTGTATGGAGTGTGTGAGGTGTGTGTGTGGTGTGTGTGAGGCATATATGTGTGGAGCGTGTGGTGTGTGTATAAAGTGTATGGTGTGTATGAGGTGTGTGGTGTGAGGCATGCGTGCTGTGAGGCTTGTGTGTGTGGAATGTGTGGTGTGTGTATGAGGTGTGTGGAGTGAGGCATATGTGAGGCATGTGCAGCACGAGCCATGTGTGTGTATGTGGCGTGTGTGTGAGGTGTGTGGTATGTGTGAGGTGTATGAGTATGTGAGGCCCGTGTGGCGTGAGGCGTACACATGCGGAGCGTGTGGTGTGGGTGTGCACTGCCGTGGGTCCGCAGGAACAACAAGGCTCCGCTGGCACAGCCCTCCCCAGACACGGACGAGTAGACGCCGACGATTCGCGTGTGGCCCACAGTGCTTCTCTGTGTCCACATCTTTTCCAGACCGATGATCTCGCTTGCACGTCGCCCCCCAGGATGGGGCTCCCTGTGACTTTGAGGCTGGGAGACCAGCAGCTGAAAGAGGGGAGCTGATGGCACCATGCTAGGACACGGTCCTGGGGATGGAGACGCAAGCTCCGGGCCTGAATGCTCTGCTCTTTCTTGCCGTGGGACCTCCCCAGGCGTGCTCAGCTCAGAAAGAAAGAAGGCGCTCACACCATCCCTGCGAGCGCCAGCGAGGCCCTAACCCCGGGATGTGTGTGTTCTGCGGTGGCCGGTGGCCGGGGTGCCTGCTTCTCTGGGAGGCCGGCGTTAACTGGGATGCGGAAAGAGCCAACCCCGTGTGAGAACACAATGCCTGGGACCGCATCTGCCAGAGGAATCCAGGAGGGCGTGCTGGAGGAGGTGTTCCGCGAACTGCTCTCTGTGCCAATTAGGATTTCTGTCACTGGGCGTCCTGGTTCACTATGTGAAACTCAGTGGCTTTACCAGCAGGGGGTTTTCCTCCTCCTGACATGAGAAGCCTGGAGGAGCTCGCCCGGGGCTGGAGCAGCCACCTGGGAAGGAGGTCATGGAAGAGGCTCCTTCTGGCCTCCTGCTTTAGCATCCTTATAGGGCGGCTCCATGCCTGGGCTGCGGGTGGGTTTGCAGACCAGGAAGGAAGAAAGGGAGCGTGAAAGTCAGAAAGCAGAAGCTTAGCAGGGTCTGCCCTTCCCGCTGGGAATGTGGCCATGTCTTGGGGCGCCACGGCCTTCCAAGTAGGGCAGTGCAGGGGGAGATAGTGGAGGGGGCCCTGAGTCCGCTGAGTGGGCCACACGGCTGAGACTGGCTGGGGGAAGGGGAGCCTGGCAGCCAGGACACTGGGAAGGGGGCTCCTCCGAGGAGGCAGGTCCAACCACACAAGAAACGCCCATCCTGGTCTCAGACACGCGGCCCCGCTGGGAGGACCCAGGAGCCTCTCCAAGCAGGTGTGCCCGAAGGCCCTGGAAGCTCGGCCCAGCGGGCTTGGGGGGAAGCCGCCTGCTCCCCTGTGTAGCTCCAGCACGTCTAGCGTGGACACGAGGGAATCCTCTGAGCCTCACTCTCTGAAAAGCAGAGGCCATAATGCTGCCGACACAAAGGAGGCAGAGGCAGTCACATGGGCAGAGGGTGTGGCACACGTGTGCTGGACAGAAACTAGGGGCCATGGGGCAGACACGGCCAAAGGCCCCGTTTTCCTCAGACGGCCTAACCACGGTTGCTTGTAAAGGCACTGTCCTGTCTGCTCCCGTGCAGACCACGTGCTTGCCATCTGCCCAGACCCGCGCTTGACGAGTGGGCCCCTTAGCCAGGGCCTCCCTGAGCATCTGCTCCGAAGAGGGGTGGCCTTCTGGCCCCCGGCGAGAAGCCCTTTCCAGAATCACTGACACAAAATCCAAGAGGATTAGTGAGCGAGAATTTAGGTTTCTAGGAAATGTTCAGACAGAAGTATGGGAAGAGTGATAAAAAGGGAAATCTAGGAAAGAACATTAGAGAGATATGAGGCATGGTGGGAAAATGTGACAGTCCTAGAAGGAAAGCAGTGGCTCAGCCAGGAGCAAAACTTGAGCTATAAGAGCTGAGCATTTCCAAATGAAGAAAGACATCAAAGCACAGATTCCAGAAATTCTGGGAATCCCAGTAGAGAAGAATAAATAGAAGATCACACCTGGGCACATCTTTGTCAAGACAGCAAAAAAAAAAAAAAAAAAAAGTCAAAGAGAAAATCTTAGAAGTAGCCAGTGAAAAAGACATAATTACTTTAAACGGAGTGAGAACAGAACAAAGATGGCCTCTCAAAGACATGATGGAAGCCAGAGACAATATTCCAAGTGCAGAAGGAAAACTACGGAGAGCCCCTAATTTCACAGTAAGCTAAATACACTTCAAAAATGAACATGAAATAAAGATTTTTCAGGTCAACAAAAGCTGTCAGTCATCGCCAGCTGACCGGTGCTAAGAGAAACACTGGAGGTAGTTCATAGATAGAAGAATGATTATTCTAGATGAAGGCAGTAAGGTAGGAATAAAGAACCCCAGAATAAGCAAATAAGTAAATACAACTAAATAAATGTTGACAGTTTAAAATAATAGTAATTTTATGGGGTTTAAAAAAAAGTAGAAGAAAAATAAAAGCAGTGCAAAAGTCAGGATAGGGTTTATGGAGTTAAAATATAAGGTCCTTCCCTTGTCTAGGAAGTGATGAGTGAAAAAAATTGTAGTAAACTCTAAAAAGTCAAGGATGCAAGTTGTAATTCCTAGAGTAACTATGAAAAGAGAAATGACTGAAAGCATAATTAACAACCTGTAAGAAGGAAAAGAAAGTAGTTATTTGAATAATCGAGTCAAGAGGCAAGAAAGGAGAAAAAGAACAAAGAATGGGTGGGCAAGTAGAAAATAAACAGTAACATGGTAAATTTAAGCTCAAGCAGATCAGGAATTGCACTAAATGTAAATGGACTAAGTACTCCAATGAAAAGAACAATTGCCAGATTGTATTAAAAAAAAAAACAAAAACCATCCAGGGGCACCTGGCTGGCTCAGTGGGTTAAAGCCTCTGCCTTTGGCTCAGGTCATGATCTCAGGATCCTGGGATCGAGTCCTGCATCCGAGATCTCTGCTTGGTGGGGAGCCTGCTGCCCCCCTGCCCCCGCCCACCCATTTGTGACCTCTGTCTGTCAAATAAATAAAATCTTTAAAGAAAAACAACACCCAACTATATGTTACTTTTAAGAGACTCAATGTAAATTTAAAGACACAAGAAGATTGCAGTAAAATGATGGGGGAAAGACGGCCTTCCAATGAACACAATACAGAAAAAAAGGAAGTGAAAGTGGAAGGAAAGAAGGTGGTGCAGTTAAACTAATATCAGATAGAAAGTTGAGCAGCCTTCATTCTGTCAATATTGGCCTTAGGCATTAAAAAGGGACATTTCAAAATAGTAAAAGGGTAATTCCAACCGTAAGATATGATATCCTAAGACTGTACACACCTGATACATAGCCTCAAAAGATACGCAGTAAATTTGGCGACCTGATGGATTAACTACCATCAGATAGGACAGAGGAGCCAGGAACTAACCAGCTGCTAGAAGGTAAATGGGGCTTCACTGAGGAGACCTTTAAACTGGGTTTTCAGGCACGAGTAGGAGTTTTCTAGGTGGAAATGGCGGCAAGAATAATAGTAACTGCTAGGTCCTCATTTCTTCACCTACCCCATTTCACTCAACTCTTGCAACAACACTGTGATTCAGGCACCATTAGATCCCCAGCGGTAAAACAGGGACACTGGGGCCAAAAGAGCTCCAGTAACTTGACTAAGATGATGAAGCAAATGATCAATGAATCCAGGATTCAGGCTGATCTGTTCGCTTCCAGAGCTGGGGTGCTTTGCCTCTAGGCCACGCTGTCTCGTGTGCAGAAGCAACATGTTTGTTTGCTTTAGTCTCTTGTCCGGCTTGTGTCTGAAGTGTTTAGTTGAGGAAGATAAGTAGTTGCGCATCCTTGGTTGTAATGTTCCCAATCCTAATATACCTATATCCATGTATAGATATTGCAGATTGTAGAGATAGAGACACAGATGTAGATATATGGGCATGCATAGATACATGCATATAGATATACAGATATAACAAAAATTCTGCCAATGAGAACTTAGAAATCAGGAATAGGTTTGAAATAAAGCCTTATCTCAGAGCGGGCAGCCCAGCCCAGAACACTGGTGTGTCTACTGCCATCTAGTGACAGCCTATAATAATTACAGGGAGAGTTCAAGTTCAAAGGCTTTACCGATCAATGTAGTGACTGAAAACCTGAAGCCTTAAAAGGATGGAAAATATGGAGCCTCGGCATCGAGTGGTTCAACAAATATTTGGTGAACAAATACATCCTTGTCAAGCTGTTCTGTCAGCCGTTTTGGTTCAGTCTCCACGATTTCCTTTTCCCCCTCGTTTTAAAAGTAAAACAGTTTTCCCTTGGTTTTAGAAGTTAAAGAGAAAAATAGCAGCCCCCCTGCTCCCGGCTTGGGGACTCAGTGTCCAGAATGAATTCTGGTTCATGATCTTGATGCTTTCTTTCCATCTTACTTTTTAAGAAAAAGAATCAAATTCGCGACATGCTGAAGATCCCCAAGATGGAAGTGAGGAACCAGCCCCAGTCCCGCCAGCGAGAAATAGCCATGGGCATTACGTGAACATCACTGCGGGCAGCTTACGTGCAACTACACAAACAGAAGGATGGGTGAGGAGCAGACAGCAGAAAGGCCTTTATAAAACCACAAGAATCATATACTGGATACGACCTTTATTTAATTTTACTTGAATTTAACAAAGGGAGTAGAGGGGAAGCTAATGGAATTGCTGGGTTCATATCCATAGTTCTTCTATACGAGAGATATTTTCATTAAAATATCCCTCCAGGTTTAATGACAGATGCTGGCGAGGATGCGGAGAAAGGGGAACCGTCCTACACTGTTGGTGGGAATGCAAGCTGGTGCAACCACTCTGGAAAACAGCATGGAGGGTCCTCAAAAAGTTGAAAATAGAACTGCCCTATGACCCAGCAATTGCACTACCGGGTATTTACCCTAAAGATACAAATGTAGTGATCCAAAGGGGCACGTGCACCCGAATGTTTATAGCAGCGATGTCCACAATAGCCAAACTATGGAAAGAACCTAGATGTCCATCAACAGATGAATGGAGAAAGAAGATGTGGTATATATACACAATGGAATACTATGCAGCCATCAAAAGAAATGAAATCTTGCCATTTGCGACAACATGGATGGAACTAGAGCGTATCATGCTTAGCGAAATAAGTCAATCGGAGAAAGACAAATATCATATGATCTCCCTGATATGAGGAAGTGGTGATGCAACATGGGGGTTTGGGGGATAGGAGAATAAGTGAAACAAGATGGGACTGGGAGGGAGACAAACCATAAGTGACTCTTAATCTCACAAAACAAACTGAGGGTTGCTGGGGGGAGGGGGGTTGAGAGAGGGGGGAGGGGTTATGGACATTGGGGAGGGAATGTCCTATGGTGAGTGCTGTGAAGTGTGTAAACCTGGCGATTCACAGACCTGTACCCCTGGGGATAAAAATACATTATATGTTTATAAAAAATTTTTAAAAATTTAATTAAAAAAATAATGGACTAGGGGCACCTGGGTGGCTCAGTGGGTTGATGCCTCTGCTTTCAGCTCAGGTCATGATCCCAGGGTCCTGGGATCAAGCTCCGCATCGGGGGTCTCTGCTCAGCAGGGAGCCTGCTTCCTCCTCTCTCTCTGCCTGCCTCTCTGCCTGCTTGTGATCTCTGTCTGTCAAATAAATAAATAAAATCTTTAAAAAAAATAATGGACTTAATTGCCTTCATAAATTTAAAAAAATCTTTTAAAAGGATGACCCTTGGAAGATTGATATAATTTTCCCTTCTCTCATAACATAACCTCAAATTACAAAATCCCATTTAAGCTTCTCTTTTCTTTGAAACAAATGAGAAGCAGGAAAGTGAAACTAAAGCACCGGTGTAAATATGGAGCTTTTCTAGGAGTGCAGGAAAGTCTGCATGTGTATAATTTGTAAGTATTGCAAATATTTCAATAGATCCTTTTGGAAAGTTCAACACAAAGAACATCTACATTAACACTTAATCAAAATGCGCTTTGTATTTCCTTTGCTCTTGGCTCTCTATAATTAGAATGCAGCAGACATGAGTTTTTTTTTAGTGAATTCCTGCCTTGTAAATCAATGATATTAATGATGTTTCCTAGTGAAACCTTTTGTATCAAGTTGCTTAATAAAGATATTGGGAGATGGAGAGGAGAAGGGAGTTGGGGGAAACCGGAGGGGGAGACAAACCATGAGACACTGTGGACTCTGAGAAACAAACCGAGGGTTTTGGGAGGGGTTGGGTGTGCCTGGTGGTGGGTATTAAGGAGGGCACGCATTGCACGGAGCACTGGGTGTGGTGCATTAACAATGAAATTTGAAACACTGAAAAATAAAATAAAATAAAATTTAAAAAATATATCCCTCCAGGTTTAAGAGAAGAAACGTTGGTGACATTAAAAGTTGGCGACATTACGATTTTTCACAAAGACATGTTATCCCTTTTGCTATATAGACTGACTTCTTGCTGCGAAACATGAGCTCAGGAGCGTGCGGTTTTGAGTATACAGAGTCCTTTCGTCCCGGCTGGTAAGTACCCGCCGCTGGACTCTGTCCACAGTGCTCGGCATCCCAGCTACCCTGATGAGCCACCAGGAGCAGCCCCAACCCCATCTCCACAGGGTGCAGGACGACGGGGCAAATGGGACTGTGGGCCCTTCCCCAGGACTGCCTTCAACACCCCAGGTGTGGAGCACAGGCACACCTGCAGGTGGCCGCAGGGAGTGAGCTCTGGTCAGGCTTGGCTCCTCCCCTGCCCGCCCCCACCCCAGCCCAGGTTCTCCACCTGAAGATCTTCCCCAATCCGATCCTCCCCTCTCCACACCCTGCCCCTGCTTACAGGGGAGCATGCTAAGGCTTGGAGGAGCGCGTGCTTGCCTGAGACCCTCCCTCCCCTCCAGATACAGCCTGGCCGTGAACTCAGGTCTACCTCATGCCCAAGTCTTTGCTCTTTCAGTCCGGCCTCTGAGGACAACCTGTCCTGTGCGGGGAGGGCAGGGAAGTCAGGAGCTGCTCCTGGAAGGGGCTGGGAGAGTGAGCTCAGCTCCCTTTTGGAGACAAAGCCCCTGAAATGTGACTTGGCACCTTTGTGTCCCTGAGCGCAGCAGGGCCAGGGACGGGAAAACTCTGAGTTCCTGAGTGAAGGGGCTTTGGAGAGCACAAGCCCCTTAGAGCCTCTTGGAGTCAGAGTGACGTCGGTTGGAGGCCCGGTACTGCCCCTTATCCCTGGGGCCTCGGACAGATCACTGTACTCCCGAAGGGGTTTGTCCTCCTCGTCCTCGTCCTCACTGTCCGCACCTTATCTTCACCCTGGGTTCGGCTGGACCCATGTTCGGTGACCTCATGTTCGGTGACCTCCCGCAGCAGCAGTGGATACCGACCCCTGGAGTCCATCTGAACCAGCCAGGATCTTTCTAACTATGGCCTGTGGATCTGAATCCAGAGCCCAAAGCTGTGCCCTTAGTGAACAAGTTCAAAGTCAGTGGCCCAGAGGAAAATCTGCAAGCCCCTTGCCCGGCATCTAGGCACTTGGTGATTTTGGTTTCCACCTTCATCCAGCCCGATCTCTTGCTAACCCCCAGCTCCACACCCACACTGCTTTTGCCCCAGACTCCTCCTGGCACCTCGGTCACATTCACACTGGTGCTCACAGTCACCTTGCTGCCTGGGACATCCTCCCCTGACCCACTTTCCTTCGGACAAACTCCTACTCATCCTTAAGGCCTCATTCAAAGGTCATCTCCTCTGTGAAGCCCTCCCTGACTGCTCCCACAGCCATGCTTCTACACCACATTCTTCTTTGGTGGTCTGGTGGGTTTGTGGTCCGTGTGTCTGTTTCCCTGTTAGTCTGGCAGCTTTCAGGGGGCGTGGGACTGACACAGAGTCGTGAAGGAATGATTGAGCAAACTAAATTCATGGCCACCCTTGGGTTGTGGGGCCTAGCTCGTAGGTCATGTTCCCAAGGTGGGTTGAGGGCCGAGTGCAAGGCAGAGTTTCTGGGGTTTTGTCACAACTGCCCAGCAGTGCAGAAGTTTCCAGGGAAGGCAGAGCGCTTGGGGTCATCAGACATTCATTTTCTTCTCTTCACCTGATATGTATATAACAGATGTTCTCGGTACAAATTCAGATCATCACGGAACCGTGCAAAGTAAGTTGTTCACGCAGCCAGCCTTCCTCCGTACCCACAGAGGCCAAGGCCACCGCTGCTGGGGTATTGATTCTCAGTGGAAAGTTTGGTTTCTCCCCACGCTGGACCGCCGTGAGGGGGACCGCCCAGCGACCTCCACCCCGTGCCCTCCAGCAGTCGGCCAGTCCCACGGCTGAGGGCTTCCCAGCATAACCTGCTCCTGGTGGCTGGGGCCAGTCGGTCTGCCTACCCGACCCTGTGTCTTTGCCTCTAACCCCTCCTCCTAGCTGCCTGCATGGTCGTAGCGGCTGCCGGAGGCCTGGACACGTGTTCATCCTTCCCGCCACCTCCAGCCGGCGACGCTGCGACTGGCTTAGGAGTTCGGGGTCCTGGACAGTTTGGATGAGACGCGTGAACCCAACCAGAACCTGCGTTTTCCCCTCCCCCCGCCCTCCCCGTCTCCTTCCCTCCGCCCTTCCTTCCTTCCCACACATTCTCTGAACACCCGCTCTGGACCCAGAGAGCCAAGCCCCACGAGCTGGGACCCCCAGCAAGGAGACTCTCATAGGCAGGGAGGCTGGCGGGCCTGTGCGCCCAAGGCCAGTGCGAATGGGGGAGGAGAAGGTGGACTTGGACCTCACCGGCTCCCTCGGCTCCCTCGTGCCTTCTCCTTCCCCTGCGTTTCCTGAGCTACGTCTGTTCCCAGCCTCGGGGACACTGGGTAGAGAGGAGAAGTTCGCATCCCCAAGACCTCACAGCCCCGCGAGGACACAAGCCATGGAGGCAGGTGCAGAACTCAGGGGGAGGTTTCCCGGTGGGGCGGGGCGGGGGCGAGGCATGAAGGGTGAGGAAGCGTGACCAGGCGGAGGGAACTGCGCGCTTGTGCTCAGAGGCGCAAAGGCAGGAGCGCTGCGGCTGCTGTGGGAGCTGCTGACAGCCCCTCGCCGGGGGAAGGCAGCGCCGGAGCCCTTGCTCTAGGAAGTCAGCCCCGGCTGGGCCGGGGTCCCCTGACTCATTTCCTGGCCCCTTGGCCTCTGGGACCTCCTTTGCCCCCGGCGGTGCGGGAGGAAGCCGCGCTGGGGGCCGGCTGCACAAAGGGAGGCTTTGACTTTGGAGAAAGGGAGTGAGGAAGGAGAGGCGAGTCGTGCGTGTGTATTTTTGGACGCAGCTCAGGAATCTGCTCCTCGTTCTTCTCCTCCGCCACCATGGCAACCAGGCCCACAGCTGGGGGGGGCTCCCTGCAGGAGAGCAGCTTGCTGAGGGGGCGGGTGGGGCACGGGCAGGGCGCTCTGCTCCGAGCCTCAGTGTTGGCATCTGCAGTGTGGGGAGAGCGACAGGGCGTGGGCAGGACAGAACAGGGCTCCCCAGGGAGCAGGTGGCAGGCAGGGTTAGTGCGGTCAGGGAGGGGACGGGGCGGGGAGCTTCCTGGAGCCTGTGGTCCCCTTCGTTCGGCCAGGCCGGGGAGCCCTGGAGCCCAACGGCCCGTCGGAGGTGGCCTGTACCTCTCCCGAAGCTGGTGGCCTCCCCACCCTCAGTCTCTGCCCAGAAGCACCCAGGGGAGCCTGGATGGCGGCGCCACGACCAGGGAGCCAGGGTGTGGTGGCCCCCTGTAGCTGGGCCTCTGAGTGGGGGGTCTTGTGGCCACCCCACCACCCAACCCCCGCCCCCACCAAGGTACTGGGCCTTTGCTGTTTGCAGAACTCAGTCAAAGCAGAGGAGAGGATGGGAAGGAGGGACAGTCTTGTGTCTGTGTCCTGCGGCTGCTGTGACAATGACCACAAATTCGCTTAAAAAACAGGACATGCCCTGCCACAGTCTGGAAGCCAGGCTCCGAAATCAAGGTGTCCATGAGGCTGGGCTCGCTGCGAGGCTCTGGGAGAGGGTGTTGTCCGCCTCTTCCAGCTTTGGGGGCCCCAGTCCTCCCCGGCTGTGGCTGCCCCCCTCAGGGTCCCTCTGTCCCCACATGGCCTCCTCCCCAGTCTCCGTGAGTCCTCCTCCTCCTACAAGGACACCCATTCCTAGATATAGGGGCAGCCCTGCTCCCATCGGACCTCATTGTAACTAACAACATCGGCAAACACGCTTTTCCCAAATGAGGCCACATTCGGAGGTTCTGGGTGATCACAGATTTGGGGGGGATGCTTCAACCCACTACAGCCTGTCGGGCAGCTGGGGTGGGAGAGCTGGCCGGGGTCAACCCGAGGTCCAGGAAGGAGCCCTCCCGGGGTGCTCAGGATCCCAGACGGTAGGATGGGCTGGGGTTTCTGTGATGGGGGTCAGTGCTGAGGGAGAACCAGCGAAAGGAAGGTGGGACTGAGCCAAGAGATCAGGGTCCCTGTTCCCCATCTCCCACCCAGCCACACACACACATGCACGCACGCACACACACACACACTCACATGCATGCAGGACAGGGTCCTGTCCCTGAGTTTGCCTGCCATGACCCCGGGATCCTGCTGTCCCCCGAGGATCTTCCTAGGATCCAATGCTGCAGACAGTCCTGCCCTGCAACCCCGGGCCTTGGCTCTGTCACTGGCACTAGGCAGGAGGTGGGCAAAGGAGTGAGACTCTCGTCTTGGCCGCTCTCTGCCCCGGCCTCGGTTGTCCTCGTCGGTGAAATGGGTTGAAGCTCTGCAGGGGGCTGCTGGGGGTGACTTCAGCATCAGGCCCATGGGGGTGTCCCCTCCAAGGTGGGACGGGCCCTCTCTGCCCTGGGAGGAGCGGGGATGGGGCAGGAGTGGGGGCCCAGCCTCTGGGCTGAGGGCAGAGCCTCAGGGAAGTCCTGCATGGGGGGGGGGCTTCCTGGTCCCTGGGCCTCCTGGGGTCTGTTGGCTGGCACCACAGGCACCCCCAGACCTGCACACACCCTTACCAGGACGCTCACTTGCTCTCACTCACAAGCACACACTTCTTACACGCACCTGCTCACACACTCGGCTACACACTCCCACGCTGACCCATGCCAGACCCTCCGCGCAGCAAGTGTGCAAACAGCGCCTTCCAGGATGCCAGGTCTCCCTTCCCCCTCCCCTCCCCTCCTCCCCCTCCTTCTCCCCCTCCATTCCTTCCCCTCCCTTCCCTCCCCCCCTGCTTCTTCCTCTCCGTCTGGGCCTCCCTGCCCCAGTTTCTGAGCTGTCCCAGTGGAACTGGGAGAACAGGCAGTTCCCGGCCCATCCCACCACTTCCTCCTCTTGCCCTTTCCTGGAAGCTTTGGAAACCGGAGAAGGAGGCCAGGACAGAAGCAGGGTGGAAGCCCAGCGAGCTGAGCGCAGAGCCGGGCTGAGACCCAGCCCAGCACACGGCGGGGCCTCAAGGGTCCAGCTTCTGCCCTCCAGACGCTTCCAGGGCCTGGTTCGAGGTGGGTGGGGGGCACCCCAGCTTCTAAGCAGGTGTCCCCACCCTCCCCACACCCAGCGCCTCCTGCACAGACGCCCTCCCCTGGTCCGGGGCGCAGTTCCCCTTCAGCGATGTCACAGGAGCACCCCCCCGCTGCCGTGTCTGCCGTTCAGCCTTGAGGCCCACAGCGATCCTGTGTGTTGGTGGCAGAGCTTCCGGGTCCTGCGAGACCCCCTCCTTTGCTCCTATGCAGGGAGGGGGTGGCCAGGGTAAGGATGGCCTGTGGAAGCCCAGACCCAGGGCCTACTCCGGGGCCCACCTCCGAACCGCACTTTCCTAGCACACGGGCGCTCTGTCTGAGTCATAGGAGCTCAAGCCTGACAGAAAAATAGATGCTTGGCCCCGGCGGCATCACTCCCAAGCGCACAACTTCATCTGACACACGGAAACCAGCCCCAAGTCTCAGGCAAGGAAGGCTGGTTGGCCTCTCCCAGTCCTCCAGTGTGCCAAGTGTTTCAACCTCAGGGCCTTTGCACTGCTATCTCCTATGCTGATCTCTGGTCCCTTTGCTATGTGCCTCAGTGACTCCTCGGTGTTCTTCCGCTCTCAGCCTGATGTCACCTCCTCCAGGCCCTCCCCACCCACCCCACAGCCCCCCTCACAGAATCAGTGATCTACCAGGAGGCCCTTAGAGCAACGAGTCCAATGTGTTCGGGCCTTTGCTGGTTTTGGCCCATCCCCTCTGCTGCTGCCGTAACTTCCCTGAGAGCAGGAACAAGGCCTCCCTTGTCACGGGCCTGGCGTGCATCTGGTACAAGCAGGTACTCAGTGAGCAGACAGGACCTACTGGGAACAGTGCTGAGGGCTTCCAGACCACAGGTCTCTGTCCCTAGTGAGGCCAAAGGCTGTCTCCAGACTCCACCATCTGGAGGGGACCAGCCGGGTCAGCCAAGACACTGGGCTGGGCTAGAGTCTGGCAAGGACAAACCGGGTCACAGCGTGTGGGGCAGAGCCAAGCTGCAAGGCCTAGGAGCGTGTGGGGGAGGGGCCGGGCGTGGGAAGGGCCTGGAAGGGCTTCATGGCCAGAGACGGGGGCGTGGGGCCCCAGAGCACACGAACATCTGGGGTGGGACCCAGGGTCCGTAATGTTTGCAGATCCTCCGCTCTCCTGGGCAGCTGTGGCCCCGCGGGTGTGGGGGCACATCTAGGGCTTGAGATCCGCACCCCACCCCTTACTGACCGTGTGCCTGAACCCCCGTGACCCCAGTACCCCGTGGCTCCCTGAGGAACTCCGCACAGGGCCGAGAGTGGACGGGACTGCTGCTCCCTCTCCGAGAGCAGACTGGACCGCTGCTCCCTCTCCGTCCGACTCCCGCTGGACCACGGACGTGTGAGGGTTCACCTGTCCAATGCTGCGTTTTTGAAAAGAGAACAAATCGTGAGCATCTCGTAAATAATGGTAGTTGGCATTCACTAATGAAAGTTCAAAGTAAGGACGTGACTCTGAAGTGATTTCTAGACTTCTTTTCTTTCTCTCACGGGAGCACGCAGGAAAGTATTCCCGGGGAGGAACGGCCCCTCGCTTTCCCGAGGGCGGCCGGCAGTGGGAGTCACCTTCGGGGCCTGAACGTCAGTCCCCTTTGCTCAGCCTCCCCCGGCCCGGGGCCTTGAAACTGGGGAGTGCTGGGGGGCTCCAAGGGACCCTTCCCCGGCACACTGCTGGGGGTGGGGAGCGCGGACACCAGGCCAGTCCCGGAAGCTCTTCCCCCTCGCCCAGAGGTGTGGACCGAGAAGCACACGGACCAGAAGGTAGAGGAAGGAGCTCACAGTGACTAAGTTCTGGGGTTTATACACAGAAATGTAACATTTGCATAAAGATCGGCTTGTTTTGTTGGGTTCGGACACCTGGGTCACAGGGGTTCCATGGTGGCAGCCAGCCTCCAGGGGGATCTCCAGGGACCCCGCTTCCTGGGACTCACACCCTGAAGTGCCCTCCCACCGGGGCAGGCTGAGCCTGGGACCCACGGCCGGGGTGGAAGTGAGTGACTTCTGGCACCCAGCTGTGGTAGGCGCGAGGCTTCCGCCTTGCCTCCCCAGATCACGGCTCCGGGGGGAGCAGCACCGTGGTTAGGATGCTCAGGTGTGGGGCGCCTGGGTGGCTCAGTGGGTTAAGCCGCTGCCTTCGGCTCAGGTCATGATCTCAGGGTCCTGGAATCGAGTCCCGCATTGGGCTCTCTGTTCGGCGGGGAGCCTGCTTCCTCCTCTCTCTCTCTGCCTGCCTCTCTGCCTACTTGTGATCTCTCTCTGTCAAATAAATAAATAAAATCTTAAAAAAAAAAAAAAAAGGATGCTCAGGCGTGGGGACCGAGAGGCCCACACGGTGAGGACAGCCACGGGAGGGGGACAGCCTGGCCAAGGGCACGTCCACCTGCTCAGGCCTTCAGAGAGGACGGCCCCAGCAGCTGCTTTGACTGCCACAGCGAGAGAGACCCGGGGCCGGGGGCAGCCGGCCGGCTCGGTGGGAGGACAGGAGTGTCCACTGTGGGCGACCGTCACCCCGAGGCAGCCAGCTAGCACGTGCATGTTTGACACGCCTTTTCCTTTCGGGCGCCCCTCGTTCTGAGAAAGCCGACCCAGAGCAGTGCCCCGGCGGGGAGGCCCGCCACCGGCCCCTGCTCCCCACGGGAAGCGGCCGCCCTCCTTCCTCTGGTTTCAAGTGATCAGAACAGTGGCTCCGCGCCCAGGAACCAGGAGTAATGCGTTCAGGGGTGGCCACGCTGCGGGGCCCATGCGGCC
Organism: Mustela nivalis; assembly: GCF_964662115.1. Lineage (NCBI taxonomy): Eukaryota > Metazoa > Chordata > Mammalia > Carnivora > Mustelidae > Mustela > Mustela nivalis. The sequence continues at coordinate 2,752,605 of NC_139021.1, read as the reverse complement.
TGATCTCAGGGAGCAGGGTGAGAGGAGGAACCGACGGACAGGGTACCCCACTGGCCACCGCTGGGGGCACCCGGGTTCCATCCTGCGGCAGCTCCCGGGGAGCCTGTGAAGGGATCCCAGAACTGTCTAGGGCAGCATTTATCCACTGGCTTCTCCCCGGGCCGAGTGTTGGGGCGGCCACACGGGCATGCCTGCTGGGTGTGGAGCTGCTCCCAAGAGAGTCCCACCCAGGGCGACCCCACGGGGGGGACGGAGGTGCGAGGTGGCCCAGGCCCCAGGAAAGCGGCCATCAGGTCACCCTCTGAGGGGACGCCTGCATGGACCTGGTCACTGCAGCGTGGCGGCGCTTGGTGGGGCAGAGGAGATGTCATTTGGCATCAGGACTGGTTCGGTCCAGGGACCTGCTGGCCCTGCCCCCACCCTGGGTTCAGACACCTGGGTCACAGAGGTTCCATGGTCCTGGAACAGGTCCTGGCAAATGACCTGAAGACACAGATTTGCTCATTCTCCTCGCCGGAGCTCTCCTTCTACGCGACTCTGCTACTGTATTTTATACAGTAACGAAAACACGAGGGGAACATTGTCCAACGAATTCTCTCATGGTGCAGGTTAATTAAGTGATTTCCAACGCCTGCTGCGGGGAAGGCCCCCAAGTTTCCACTTTGAATCAACTCTGCCCTCTTGGTAGTGGTGGCCTGAGGATTGGGTTTAGGCCTCTGCGGCCGCGCGCAGGCTTCCCGGGCGAAGTGCAGGGTCCATCATGAAGACAAGCACGGACAAGGGCGCGGCGGCCCCACAGCCATCTGCACACTGCGCCAGGCTGGCTCAGGGTCCCCAAGGGTATCCGGGTCCTTGTCCCGAAACTTGTGGAGGTTACCTGGTCTCCAGAAGAGACGTAGCCCGTGTCATTCAACTAAGGACCTTGAAATGGGAGGGCCACCCGTCTGGATGGCCCTACGCCGTCGCGCGTGTCCTGAGGGGAAGCGAGGCGGGAGCAGAGGTGGACAGAGGCGAGGCTCACACCCGAGGAGGCAGGAGGCGGCTCCGGACGCCGGAGGAGGCAGGGAATGGACCCTCCCCAGAGTGTCCGGAGCGGTCACCCTGCCAACACCTTCGATCTGGTCATGGCACCTGTGTGCAGGCTTGTGGCCCCGGAACAGCGAAAGAATGACCACGGGCTGTTTTAGGCCCTGGAGACGGTCCTAGCTTGTTACAGGGGCCCGGGCAGGAGCACACACGCCGTCCCTGCTTCTCCCCTCCCCCCTGAGAAGGACCCGCTCCCCCCACCCCCTGCATTTACTGAGCATTCCCAGGCCATCGGCCCAGCCCCCGTCGGCTCCCACCACTGCCGGACGTGCGGCTCGCACCAGGCAGGGGAGGCCGGCAGGCGCAGGGTGCCGATGTCGGCGGTGGGTGGGGGGCCCTTGGACACCCAGAAGGGGCGGGTGGGCACACACCAGAGTGTGTGGAGTCTGCGCGGACATTCATCGCCGGACAGCGGTGAGCAGTAGTGCGTGGCCTGCGACACACGGACGTGTCCCTCTGTCCAAAGCGGGGGGTGGGGCTGCCCGGGGGCCCTCGGGTAGCATCTGTTTCCGGGATGCCGTCTCCCTCGGAGGCTCTCTCAGCTCTGCTCCCACGCCCGTCCGCTGTCCCCTTGCCCAAGCCCTTCCGAAAACCGTGTCCTGTGGGGACGGTGATGGCACCATCTGCAGAGGAGACACGGTCGGCGGTGGCCCCGGTCCAGTCCCTGCAGGGCTCGGGGAGGATGGTGAGGCGGGGCTCTCAGGGTGGTGGGGCTCACAGCCCACCCCACACTCCTGGGCGGAGCAGCCACGGCCCATCAGCCCATCGTACAGGTGAGGCCCCTCAGCACAGAGAGGGCGAGTGACCTCCTCGAGGGCACACAGCAGGAAAGCGGCAGAGCTGGAAATGGAACTGCCCTGCCTAGGGCCGTGTCTCCTTTCCTCATAACCCCTGAGTCCGTGCCCTGTCGCCCTGGGACTGCCTGCCTGGACCCCACCAGCTGTGTGTGTGACCGCACCTCAGCCACCGGGCAGAGCGCCGTCCCGTTACAGCGCACGGTGTCTGGTCCTAACTGCTCAGGGTTCAGAAACCATATGGTCCTGGGTCAGAGCAGGCCTCGACCCAGCAGGGGGTCTCCTCACTGCAGCTTCCGGGCCTCTGCTCCCCTTGTCCGTCCATCCCTCCAGGCTAGTGACCTCCCTGGGGTCCCACGGTATGGGGGACGGGCCCCCTTTTCCCAGCTATGGCTTAGAATACACGGCACCGTTTTTTTATTCTTTGCTTCGAACTCCCTGCCTTCTTTGCAGAGTTTTGTTGTGTTTTTTTCTTAACCTCGAAAAGAAAATGGATCTGGCGTTCTGCAAACCACCCACCGGACTTCCTGCCTGAACTCGGTGAGAAATGGACGTGAGATCCTGACGGACCCGGCTCCTAGCACCGCCCCTCCTCTCCACAGCTTCGCTGGCCCCCTGGAGACCCCTGTCCAGGGCGCAGCACCCCCTGAGGCTCCCCTGCAGCTCCACATACCCTGCCGAACCCTGAACCCTGCGTTGTCTCCAGCCTCCCAAGCCCTGCTCCTGCCTGGGGTCCTCATGCTGCTTTGGGAGGGACGGGCGAGTGGGGGCTGCGGCTGACGCAGGTGCATGTGCCGGGTGGGCACTCAGACCCCCAAAGGCCTTGAGTGTTGAGTCAGAGCCGACATCCGCGGCTGGAGGCCACTGCCGGCAGCCGCGTGACCCGTGGGGTGGGGTGCTCCCCAGCCAGCAGGTCTCAGGGCGAGGGCAGAGTCACCATGGGGTAGGTAGGACGTGACATTGGTCAGGAAAGCTGGGCCCAGGGAATCTGCCCATGGGCCCTTCATCTTGAGGGCGGGAGCTTTGCTTTAGCCATTCCTGGGGGATGGGATTTCTTGAAAAGGAAGAAGGAGGCTTCTGGGGTAAGACGCAAACTCCGCAGGACCAGAAGCTGTCCTAGGGACATGGGCTTTGCAGAAGCAGTGCCCTGTCTGGAAATTCCGAGGCTGCCCTGGAACCCCAACCTAGGTGTGAGTCCTCCCTGTGCCGCTTGCGGGTGTGTGACCCCGGGCAAGCACCGTAGCAGTCCTCGCCTGTGAAGCGGGACCCGCTGACTCGGCACCGTTCCAGGAATTGGGGTACGGCAGGGAGCAGCGTTCAGGAGGCTCAGTTTTCACCAAACCTGGCAACGCTCTGTCTCCTTCTCAGATAAGAAAGCAGCTTCCAGAAACCACAGGTCCCTTGCCCAGGGCCACACAGGTGATAAATCACTTCAAGTGATCTCTTGCTGTGTAACAAGACAGCCCTAAACTCAGTGGCTTAAGACCTTTCATAATCATGTAATTTTGTTCCCGAGCCTGCATTTTGGCAGGGCTGCGTGGGGGAGGTTGGTCTGTGCTCCACAGCGTCTGCCTGGGCAGCTGGATGGGGGCCTGCCTCTCCGACGGTGCACTCCCCACATCCTAGTCGGCTCTGGCTCAGCCCGGAGCCCATCTCGTGGGCTTCCTCATGGTAGGGATCCCTGGTTCCTAGAGCAAGTGCTCCAGGAGACAAAGACCCACCTGTCCCTAAAACCCCAGGCCCAGAAATAAGCACGACATCACTTCCATTAGTCAAGCAGTTGAGGGGCCTGACTCAAGGAAAGGATATAGAGAGCTTACGGTCATCTTTAAGCTATTACAGTGACCAAGCCGGGATTCGAACCTAGACTTCCTGATGCCTTCAAGCCCTGCAGAGCAGAGACACTAGAGAGGCCAGCAAGCTCGCGTTGGCAGGCCCGTGCCTGGGAGAGGCCTGCCTGGCTGGATGGACCACCTCACGATTATCTGAGCTAGAAGAAGCTAGATTTTAAGACTGGTTATCTCCAAGCTCGGGCCAGGGCAGGGCTCTGCCAGCTCCAGAGGTCCGGTCCTTCCTCCCGGAGCCACTACTCCCGGCTCCACCCACGTGGCTCCCAGGGACCTGTCACCTTTTGCACAACCCTGGCCTTGGCCACAGCAGAGCCTGTCTGGGCTGGGCATCTGCCCCATGTGGGGCCTGTGGCTTCCTTCTGTGGGACTTCATACCTGCCCTGGGAGTTGAAGAAGCCCCATTTACTGCCACGTGGAGAACAGGTGCAGGAGAGAGGGAGGGGGGAAGCCAGGGGGCCAAGAGGAGCAGGCAGGACAGACAGACGGACAGGGTCCTGATGGCTTTCCACGCCCTGACTTCAGTTTCGGGGGCGGGTGCGCGGCCAGCCGTGGAAGGGGCACTCCTGGAGCCTGCGGCGCGGCCAGCCGTGGAGGGGGCGCTCCTGGAGCCTGCGGAACCGTCCTTTGCAGCATTCCATGTCTGGTCACCAAGAGACCTCCCCGAGCCTCCGGAACCCATGACAGCCTCCCCCCGGCCCCCCAGTCCTTGCCCAGCCACGGTCGCTGGGGAGGTACCATGCACAGGCCTGACCTCGTGAGTCCCTACAGCAGCTCCCTTCTGCGCCCTCCTCCCCCCAAGCCCCTCTGAAGGGCCGGGCCCCTGGGTCTCCGCTCATGCAGTTGCCTCCGCAGGAACACCCTTCCTCTCCTCCTCCGCTGTTCAGTTGTCCTTCTCCGTCATCCCCGCCTGATCAGGAAGCTGGGGCCGCGTCCACCAGGCACGAGGCACGGTGGTCAGGGCCTGGGTGTTACTGCACCGCCTGGATGGTCGTCCCAGCTCTGCACGGACCTGCTGTGTGACCTCAACAAGCTCCTAAACCTCTCTGTGGCTGGCCTTCCTCACGTGTGACATGGGCTGCAGGAAGGATCACATGTGTTAAACGTGCCTGGGCCTGGAGGTCTTTACCAGCAGAGCCCTGTAGCGTGCCCCAACCCTACGGCCAGGCTGCGGCCCCGGGACATGCCCGTGGACAGTGACCTCCATAGGAGGCAGACACCCGTGCCACCAAGCGCTATCCCCGGGGCCCGTCCCCAGGCCGGCCTGGTGCAGTGTCCCAGCCCAGGCTGCCCACTGTGTCCTGGAGCTCTGCGGGGGGCCTTTCTGCAGAGGGCAAGGTGGACAGACAGACCTTCCCTCCGGCCTCCCGACCGCGGGCGCAGTAGCCAGCACCGGAGGTTTCAAGTCGCTCTGGAGACCCCTGCTGGCCAGTTCTGGTTACTGCAGGCAACTGAGTAGCCCTCCTGCCCAGCAAGGGGTCGCCCAGCCCCACAGGCATGGTTACCCCCACTTAGTGCCACCAGGTCACTCAGCTGGAAAGTAGCAGTATTGGGATTTGGAACGAGGACCATCTCCCGAGCCCATGGGCTTCCAGCCCAGAGCAGTCCTATTTTCCCTAATCTGGGAGGCTCTGTGGGCTTCTGCCACCCCCACCTGGAACGCTCCTGTGCCCAAGGCTTCGTCCATCCTTGGATAATGCCCTCGCGTCACGGGCTTCGCAGGACATAAAGTCAAGCCGAGCCTGGGCCGGAGCTACGGGGGAGTAGGGGGGCCCAGCCGGAGATAAATGGGGTGCTGCCCTGCCCCTGGGGGCCACATTCTGGTGAACAAGTCAGGGCAGAGTCACGTAATAAATGTTTGTTGAACGAATACGTTACTGAACAAACGTACTCAGTGACTGCCACAGAGCTGCGAATCCCGGGCCACGTGGTGAACTCTTACTCATCCTTCAGAACCCTGTCCAGGGACACTTCTTCCAGGAAGGAAGCATCTTCCCTTTGAGGAGGTCTCCTCTCGCACTGACTTTAGGGCAGAACGTGGTGTGTGTTAAGTGGGGTACAAAGCGTTATGAGATATTGGGGGTGGGGACACACATTTGAAGAAGCAGCCGTGGGAGGGAGGAGGGGGTGATGCTCGGGAACGTCTTCCTGGAGGAAAAGGAGGATCTTAAGGTGAGCCTGGAAGGGCGCGAGAGTCCTGGGTCAGGGGAGGTGATGCTGAGAGGGACGGTGTAAGCGCATGAGTCACCCTGGGCCGTCCAACAAAGCGCCACGAACTTGGCGGCTTGGAGCCACAGGAACATATTGTCCGGCAGCTCTGGAGGCCGGAAGTCTGGAATCAAGGTGTTGGCAGGGCCGTGCTCTCCCAGAAGCCTCTAGGAGAGGATCTGTCATCATCTCTTTCTGGTCTCGGGTGGTTGGCAACAGTCGCTGGTGCTCCTTGGCTCGTAGACACCCCTCCAGTCTCTGTCCAAGTGTCCCTCTTTAAGGACAACAGTCACGGGATTGGGACTCACCCCATTCCAGTCTGACCTCATCCGAACTTGCTTCCATCTGCAAAGACCCTATATTCAGATAAGGTTGCATTCCCAGGTAGCAGGGGTGAGGACTCGAACATTTCTTTTCTGGGAGACACAATTTGACCCTCAACAAGAAGAAAAGTTGACTCGTGCCCATTTGGGAAGTGAGGAAGGCGCTTCGGTTTGGGGAGAGCTGAAGGGGAGGAACCAGGCAGCAAAGATGCTGGAGACTAAGTGGGGCGATGCAGAGGGGCGTGGCCGCCTTGGGGGTCAGGCGGCGGGAGAAGGGGGTCAGCTGGGAGGCTGGAGAGGTGTTGTGGGATCACAGCAGCCCCAGGGTGGGGCTTTCACTCAGGCACAGTTGGCCCTGCTCCCCTGCCAGCCCCCAGGTGGCTGCTGTTACCAGCTCGGGGGCACAGCCTGAAAACTGGCTCATGAAGATAGGGCCGTCGGGTCGGGGGCCTGTAGCTAGCAGGTGCCAGGCTGAGCTTCGGGCCAGGTCTTCACTGCCTGCTTCCAAACCCAAGACCTGTGTGCTCGCTCCGACCGTTCTGCAGAAGGTGACGTTTTGGTGCCTGATTTGTGGCCCTGCGCGCGTCCACTGCCTTTGCTCCTGGAGACAATGTCTGGGACAATGTCTGGGACAACGTCTGGGAACCTCTGTCTCTCCCAGTTAACGTCTAACCACTTTGCTCCCCTTCGAGGGGTCACGTGTGGGCAGGTTGTTTTCAAACTTTCTGCTTTGGAGTTTTGTCTCTTGGGCTGAATTTTGAAGGGCGGTGTTTGGTGGGGAGGGGTCTGGCCTGGCTGGGCCCGCGGCGCACAACAGCTCACCGAAACCTCCTGAGCCCTGCAAGGTGGGAGACAGCGCCCCGGGGACTCCGGTACCAAGGGGCCGGGGCGGGATATGCGCGGGGTCTGCCGGATGCCCAGGCCCGTCGTGGGTCCTCATCCCTGCGGGTGGTCTGGGAGTTCTCCCCGCCCGCTCCCCGGGAGCAGCCAGGGAGAGCCCCTGTCTGGGAAAAGCGGTATGGAGATTTCCCCCCAAATTAAGCGGAATTGCCACGTGATCCAGCATCCCACGTCTGAGTGGAAACCGAATAATTAAAAGCCCACACTTGAAGAGAGATCTGTCCGCCCACGATCACAGCAACTTTATTCACAACACCCGAGAGGTGGTGTCCGGTGTCCGCGGCCGGATGAACCGTAAACAGAACACGGCGTCTAGACACACAACGGAATTTTACTCAGCTTTCAAGAGGAAAAGTTCTTGTTGAGTTATACACCTGAGCCTAATGTAACACCGCATGTTAATTAGACTGGAATGTTTAAGAAAGTTTATTTACGGGGCGCCTGGATGGCTCAGTGGGTTAAGCAGCTGCCTTTGGCTCAGGTCTTGATTCCAGCGTCCTGGGATCGAGTCCCACATCGGGCTCCTTGCTCCGCAGGGAGCCTGCTTCTCCCTCTGCCTCTGCCTGCCCTTCTGTCTGCCTGTGCTCGCTCTCTCCCCCTCTCTCCCTCTGATAAATAAATAAAATCTTTTAAAAAAAGAAAGTTTATTTACTTGTGTCGTCTCTATACCCAGCGTGGTCAAGAGCCCTGAACCTACTGACTGAGCAGGCCAGGCGCCCCTGCTTACACTGGAACTTTTTAAAAAAAGATTTTATTTATTTATTTATTTGAGAGCAACAGAGTGAGACGGTATGAGCAGGGGGAGTGGGAGAGGGGGAAGCAGGCTTCTCGCTGAGCAGGGAGCTCAATGCAGGGCTCCATCCCAGGACCCTGGGATCACGACCTGAGCCGAAGGCAGAGGCTTCACCCACTCAGCCCCCAGACAATGGGCAACCCTGGAAGAAAATAGGCTGGGGGAAGCCAGGCACAAAAGGAAAAACAGGGCCCGATCTGCTTACTTGAGAGAACCGGAGTGCTCACGCGGAGGGACAGAGACCGGAAGGAGCCGGGGGTTGGCCCTGGGTGGGAGGCGGCGGGGAGCTCCTGTTGGTGGGGACGGGCATTCGTCTGGGGCGACAGAGAAGTTCTAAAGGTGGATGGTGGTGATGGTTGCATGATAATTTGAATTTATGTGATACTGTTGAATCCATATACTTAAAAATGGTGAAAATCATAAATTTCATGTGACGTGTATTTTATCACAGTGATGATGGTGTTTAAAAACTCGCCTTCTACTGACGGTTCCCGGGGCCTACAGCTGGGAACCGGGCACACCCACCAGCCGACCATAAGGGCTCCGGTCTCTCCGTGTTTTCTACAACACCCGGTATCACCTGCCTCTCTGAATAAGCCAGTCCCAGGGGTGTGAATGGTGTTTTGGACTGAATCATGTCCCCCCAGATTCATATGTTGAAGCCCTAACGCCCCAGGGCACTTGTGTTCACGGATGGGGGGGGCATTACGTTTAAATGAGGTCGTAGGGGTGGGCCTGCCCCCCAGGAGAGAAGAGACTGCGGACTCTGCGTGCGCGTGTGTGTGCATGTGAGCACACACTGGGGAAGGCCGCGTGGGAACACCATGAGGAGGAGGCTGTCCACGTACCAGGACGAGAGGCCTTGCCAGAAGTCAGTCCTTGTAATGTCTTTTTTTTTTTTTAAAAAGATTTTATTTATTTATCAGAGAGAGAGAGGGGGAGAGAGCGAGCACAGGCAGACAGAATGGCAGGCAGAGGCAGAGGGAGAAGCAGGCTCCCTGCGGAGCAAGGAGCTCGATGTGGGACTCGATCCCAGGACGCTGGGATCATGACCTGAGTCGAAGGCAGCTGCTTAACCAACTGAGCCACCCAGGCGTCCCCCTTGTAATATATTGATCTCAACCTTCCAGCTTCCGGGTTCCCGCTGCTCAGGACCTGGTCTGTGATGTTTGTCACAGCAGCCGAGCTGGCCGATGCAGGATGCGTCTCATTTTGGTGTTGATTTGCCCTTTTCTGTGGGCTAATGGCTCTGGGCCGCTCCTCCCGGGCTCACTGCCGCTGGGGCGCCTTCTTCCACGTACTGCAAACTCGCAGCCTTCACCCGTCGTCAAGCTGGATGGAATTAAATTTGCCGTTTAACTTTGGAGTTTAAGCGTTCTTCGTTCTTCGTATGCTCTGGGTGTGAGTCCCTTATCGGATGTAGAGTGCAAATATTCTTTACCGTTCTGAGCATTGTCTTTTTACTTTCTTGATGGTGTCCCTTGAAAAACTAAGGTTTTTGCTTTTAATGAAATCCAATTTGCCTGTTTGTTTGTTTGTTTGTTTCTGTTGTCTGTGTGTTTGGGGTCGTGTCTAAAACCACTGTCTAATCCAGAGTCATGAAGATGAACCTTTATGTTTTCTTCTAAGGGTTTTACAGCTTAGCCCTTAGACTTGGCTCTTCTATCCATTGTGAGCTCATTTGTGTGCATGGTGTGAGGGAGGGGTCGAACCTCATTCATTCGCATATGGATATGCAGTTGTCCCAGTACTGTTTGACGAAAAACTCATTCCTCCTCCTTCATAAAAAATCAGCCACCATAAAGGTCGACCATAAAGGGCTTATTTCGGGACCCTCAATCCTGTTTCATTGACCTACTCTCCATCCAATGGCAGTACCACACGGCCTCCCACGGTCACAGTTCATAGAAAATTTTGAAAAGGAAGAGTCTGAGTTCTCCAACTTTGTACTTTTTCAAGACTGTTTCAGCTTTTCTGGGTCTCTTCAATGTCCATGTGAAATTTGCAGTCAGCTTGTCAATTTCTGCACCGAAGGTGACTCTAGAACAATGTGAGTCCCCAGCCACTTCTGACCCTCTGCGTGTATAGACAAAGCAGGATCCCGTAGCCCGAGGCCTCCTCCAGCCTGGGATCTGACAAAGACTGCGCAGTGTCTGTACATGAACCTGGAGAAGCGGCGCCGTCTTGGCCACGTTAAGTTCTGATCCAGCAACACGGCGAGTTCGGTTTTCAATGCAATCTTTTTTTCAATCAGTGAAAGTCACAGATGGTGAAAATGTTAGAAAGAAGGTGCAGAAGGGTGACAGGTAAGTCATTTGTTCGGTCCCCGGCTTCCAGGAGCCTCCGCAAAGGCAGCCGCCACTATTGCGCTCACGCTGCTCTCCAGGGGCAGCAAGGACAATGCGTGTCCTGACCTCTGGCCCACATTGTAGGTCTGTGCACACGGCTGTGGGCTTGCTTCCTTCCCTAAACGATCGCAGTAGATGGCGTTGGTGCTCTGCCCACAGCTCCTCAGACTTTGTGTCTCCGTGCACCACTCTTTCAGCCTGGTTTTGGGGTGGTTCCTATCACCAGAGCCAACATCGGAAGCTCTTATCTGAAGGACTGACCTTGGGCTACCAAAGTCAGTTTTGCCCACACATGGAGGGTCAGAAGTGGCTGAGGACTCGCCTCTCCCTAGACATTCCTCAGCCAGTGACCGAGGCGGCTCATGGCTCTCTTGCCTCCCTTCCCTCAACTGGAGCAGAACGGACCCTCCGGAGTGCCCCGCGGGATCAGCACCGCCCTCTGCACGGGGCCTGCCGGAGCTCCCCACTTGCAGGAACCGTCCCCTAGGGCAGGCCGCGGGCGCCCGAGCTGAGACAGGAGCTCTGCGTGGCTTCCTAGGGGGCCCGCTCACTTCTCAGGACCGCACAGCGTTCCTGACTTCCACATTCTTATCGACGCTGTTTGATTCTTCGGGGGGTAACCTTGGATGGACGCCCACTTGCCCTTTCGAACCTGTGTGCACAGACACGTTTGGGAAAACGCCTGGAGGTAGAGTGGCCTGATCTAAGTGTATGTGCTCCTGGGGCTGCATTACCCCCCAGACGCTGCAGTAGCTCACGGCCCAGGGGAAGTCAGAAGGCCGAGCCGGGGGAGAGGGTTTTGTTCTGGGGAAGAGAAGCCCGGCCCCTGCGTCCCAGTTCCCGCTAGGGGGCGCACACACCACGCTGCAGGAAGGGCAGGGAGGTCTCCGGTGCCCGGTTGGGGGGATGGTGGGGCGGGGAGCCTGCACTGCCAGAGCAGGGGGGATGCTCTTAGCGTGTGCGTGAGAACACGGAGGCACAGGGAGGAGACGGGCGTGCACCGCCCACTAGCACCCCGACGCTAGGGGACTCTACCTGGCAGGCTGCAGCCTGTCCTGAAGGCCCCTCCAAGGCCCTGAGGTCGACCCTGACCCCCCACTGCCTCGACCCAGGATGAGCTGCAGGAGGGCACTAGGAGCTGGGCTGCCCGGTGAATGAATGACCGACGGTGGGAGGGCGTGACCGCAGAGGCCACGCTCCGAACGGCCTCGGTCAGGATCAGGGTGAGCCCATCCGTCACCTCGGCGCTGCCTGAGCTCCGCTGTGGGGGCTCTGAGGGGCCTTGTCCCCGCCTTGCATCTCTGCCGACGGGTCGTGGGGCTTTTAACATACTAGCTAATGTCACTGTGAGCAGCGACACAGTAAACACTGACGGTTCCCGTCGCTGGTGTGTTGAGTAAGTGTGGATGACATTAATACTGCCAAGAGAATAAAACGTTGAGTTTTATTGTTCGTCTTTATGTTGCGGGCGCCAGTTTTAAGGCAAGTGTTCCGCTTGTGTGCGGACTCACCCCGATGGAGGGGACCGTATTCCGTGGGTCACCGGGACCGCGGGCTGTTCTCACCAGCAGAGTGGAATCCTGCACAAACACTCAGTTTCTGTGTCACCGGGCAGGTCCCGCTGCCTGATCCCCAATGGAAGTGGGCCGTGGCTCCGTGGGCTTCCCTGGTGCTCCCTGCAGCCCCCCCAAACCCCACCACCAGTGGGGCCACCAGCATCACACGGTGCCACGAGCAGCGGCACCAGCACAGAAGACGCAGGAAAAGGGCAGGCAGCAGAAACAGAGGCTGGTGGCGGAGCCGGGGTCACGCAGGAGGGAGGGGTGGGGACAGACGGTCTTCTGGGCACAGGGATGCGGCCACCCACCGGAAGAGCCAGCAGTCCCAAGAGCCTAGACAGGTGGGCCCTGCGGTGCCCCCTTCGCAGAGTCGTGCGGCGCCCATGGCTAGGGGGCAGAGTCGAGAGCCAGCCCTGGGCTGTGGGCTCAGCCCCGCTCCTGGCCCAGGACCCTCCCGTCCTCCTGCTCCCCCGGCCAGCTTCAGGGACGCGGGAGCTGGGCCTTCTTGGGCGTCTCTGCCGCAGACATCGACAAGCATCAGCAGAGTCTTGCTTCACCCTGGGAACAGCGAGGCTGGAAAAGGGAAGGAAGTAAAGCTGCCCAGAGCACAGGCAGGGCCGAGCCGCGGGACGGCAGCAGGTGGTTCCCACCACCGGCCGAGCACTCCGCCATCAGCCCACGTCACAGGTGGGGAAACCGAGGCCCCTGGAGTGAGGCGAGCAGCTCCGGAGCCTGGGTCCCTCGCACCCGACAGCCCTGTGTCCCCTCCCGTTGCCCCAGCAGCGTGATAAGCAGGGGCATGAGCGAGGGAGGAAAAGCCTCCCCAGCTCCCCACGGCTTGGTTCCTTCCAGACGCTCTGTGGGACTCGGCCTTCAGCAGATGTCACGCTGGCCACTGTGACCCTTGGGGCCTCGCAGAGCTGCTGTAGCCCCAAAACCCCTTCACTTCCCTGTGGCCACACCAGATGTGCAGTGACGAGGTTTTGAAACCTCTGTGGTTTGTTTTTTTTTCACATTAAAAATTCTATGTAATTATTACAAAAAACTGTAAAATTGGCAAAAAGAAGGAAAAACTTCCCCTCGTCAGCGCCCGTCCTTCGATCACCTCCTCACTGAGCAGGTATTTACTGCGCACCTGCTGTGTGCCCAGCGTTCTGCAGGCAGCAGAAACAGAGGCTGGTGGCGGAGCCGGGGTCACGCAGGAGGGAGACGAACGGAACAAACACGCATGTACAGAGCAGGCCGACTCCGGACCTCGGGATCGCTCCTCTGCGCAGGCCCCAGACTTGTCCTGGTGTGGGGTGCCGGGGCGGCTCGGTGGGTGGAGCGGCTGACTCGTGGTTTCTGCTCAGGTCTCACGATCTCAGGGTTGCGGGATCGAGGCCCGCACCGGGCTCCTGGCTCCGCGGGACGTCTGCTTCAGACTCTCCAGCGCTCTGGCCCTCCCCCTGTCGCGTGCCCTCTCTCACGCTCCCGCTTTCTCTAAAATAAATAAATATCAGTTTTAAATGGAAGAGTATCTACTCTTTTTTCCTTTTTAAAGGTTTATTTATTTTGGGGGGGAGGGGCAGTGGGGGAGGACGAGAACCTCAAGCACACTCCCTGCTGAGCAGAGCCTGACGCAGGGCTCGATCCCACGACCCTGAGATTATGAGACCTGAGCCGAAATCGAGAGTTGAATGCCTAACCGACTGAGCCGCCCAGGTGTCCCAGTAAACAAATCTTTAAAGAAAAAAAAGCATGTCGCGGTGTGGCTGTCTACCCAGGGTACCTCAAAACAGCATGGCTCCGGGCACCTCCCCATGGGCGCCATTGAGAGGGTAGGGAGGGCATGTCACATTGCCGAGGTCCCTGCCAAGCCCACCCAGGTGCAACCCTTTACCGCCGGAGCAGCCGCCAAGCCGCTGGGGAGTGTCGTGAGTAGGGGACGGAGCCCTGGCTCCCAGCCAGGGGGCCTTCCCGACGGAGCCTCCCTGTGGGGCACACTTCTCGTGCCTGTGCTTGCCCTGGAGGGGCCCCTCATCGTCCCAGGGGGCGGACGGCCTGGCCCGCCGACCAGAGCTCCCGTGGGGCACCAAGGGCCGAGGGGAGGGGCATCAAAGGAGCGAGACTGTGTGCTTGGTAGCAGGGCCCGCCCCGATCTCGTGGGAAGGGAGGTGTTCGGTCCTGCGCTTCTCGGATGCAGCCTCAGAGCTGGACCACGACGTGTCTCCTGCCTCTGGGCCAGCCACTCCTCGGGGCTCACGCTGCGGCACCGGCTACCTCGTCCAGGAGAAGGAATGAATGAGTGGATGAATAAATGGGCCGTCTCCGGGATGACCTGCCCAGGTGTAGCAGAAGGCGACTGGCTTCCAGGCTCGTAAGCCCCTGGGCAAGCCACATCCAGGTCTGGTCGTGGCGGATAATGGGGAGCCTGTTCTCTGGGCCCCTGGTCACAAAAGGCTGCTTTTTTTCTCTCTCCCTCTTCTTTTTCAAGATTTTATTTATTTACTTGACAGACAGAGATCACAAGTGGGCAGAGAGGCAGGCGGGGGGTTAGATGTGGGGGGGAAAGCCAGTTCCCTGATGAGCAGAGAGCCCGATGTGGGGCTCAACCCCAGGACCCTGAGACCATGACCTGAGCTGAAGGCAGAGGCCCAACCCACTGAGCCATCCAGGCTACTTCTGCCGGCCTCGAAATCTCACGTGGGAAGGATGAGGGTTTCCCGGGTTCGGGAGGACTCAGGGCAATGACGCTAACGCCCTGGCTCAGTGCCCAGTGAGCCTCAGGTGCTCCCCGAAGGCTCACGGCTGCTGGCCTCGTCCTCACCACGTCCCTCGCTGCCAGGGCCAAACTCCCCAGCCCCTCCAGCCCTAGGCTGACACAGAGCCCGTGAGGCCGGCAGGGGCCAGCCCCGAGCCACGCCCAGGACACAGAGAGGAGGGGAAGGACAGAGGAGACAGAGCTGCCCCCACGTGCTTGGGCTGACCCCCGGCACAAGCAAGGTCAAGTGGCAGCTTCCACAGCAGGGCTGGTTCCAGCCACAAGACCAGCCCAGCTCCACCAGCATGCTCAGACACGCACAGACACGCAGACGCGTGTGCACATGCACGCACTGACACACACACCCACACACTCAGATACAGACGCTCACACAGACAGATGTGTGTGCACACACTAATACACGCATCTGCACACAGAGACAGGCACGTGCACACACACACACACACACACACACACACCCCTGCTGTCCGCATTTATCCTCCGCTAATACACTCCTCACTTCGGGCATGTGTCATGAACTTGGGGTTCAGGCTCCCGGGCTCACAGCCTGGCTCGGTCCCTGCTTGGTCAGCTCTGGCTGCTGTAACCTATCCTCAGTCTGGAGGTGGGGGCCTGAGAGCAGGGAGCTGAGAGCAGGGAGGTGCTCCTGGGGGGCTCCTCCTGGTTCCGTCCCGTCACCGCACCCCCACACGGTAGAGAGAGGCTGGCTCAACACTCCTGCCCTAATCATCTCCTAATATGACTGCACTGCGGGTTAGGGCATCACCACGAATTTTGGGGTGACACAAGCCTGCAGTCCAGGACAGTTGCGCACCGGCGGGGGGACCCTGGGAAGCTGCCACCCTCTGTGCCTCAGACGCCCGTCCATCAAGAGGTCAGAGCTCACTTGGGAGGGCGGACAGCTGGGGCCCAGGGCCGGGCCCGACCCTGGAGAACCGGTCCGAGAAGCTCTTCCTCTTCCCAGTGCTGGGCAGTGTGGAGGGGCTGGCGGGGAGGGAAGGCCTGCAGTGCTACGGGGTGGTGAGGGGAGGTGTCCTTCCCTCCTGAAAGCTCTGGGTGGACAAACCAGGCAGCACTCACCTGGGCCTCCATCTCCTGCAGCAAAGGTCCGGGCCTCCCCGGCCGGACAGGTGCCTCCCCCCTCTGCAGCTGGCCCCCTCTCCTGGCCCCAGGGCCCCAGTGGCCTGTCCAGACCTGGGCCTCCAGGCCCACTCAGTGGACTCGTGAGCAGGAGGGGTGGCAGGTTGGGCTCCAGGCTCAGAGAATCCCAGGTCAGTCCCCAGTGTCAACAGAATCTTGCCTGGTGACCCAAGCAAGTCACTCAGCATCTTGATCTGGGGGATAGTGTCCTGCCATTGATGTAAGTGGGTCTTCAGCTTTGGGGACACCGATCGGCTCCTGCTCTGTGCTCAGTGGGGCACGTGGCTCTGGGGCGGGCTCGGTGCCGTGCGGGTTTGGGGCCTGCTGGCTTCCAACTGGGGGCTGGTCCTTGCAGAGACAGGCCATAGGCTCTGTGCTCAACAGCCAGGCCCCTGTGGGGTGCCCACAGCCATGCCCATGGGGACCCATGTTCCGTCACACTCTGAGATGCAGAGATGACCGTGAGGCTGCCTTGGGCCCCGCGTGAAGGCGCCGGCGTCCACTCCAGCCCGCTCTGTCCTTAGTTTCCCGCGCATTTTCCGGAGTCTGCTCATCCCCACCCCACCGTTGCAGGGGACGCAGCTAGGGACTGAAGCGGGCTGGCCTCCGCCATGGGAGACGGGCCAGGACCGTGGCGGGCAGGTGCTTCTCACTCCTGGGTTTCTGCGGGGCACACAGCCAGCACCCCTGTTCTCTGCTCCATCAGCCCTTCCCCCAGCCTGGGAGCTTCGAACACTCCCCCAGGCTGTGGCCAGATCCGGGAAGCATGGCAGGTGGCAGGAAGTCTCGGGGAAACCCAGAGCGGTTAGTGTCTCATGAACCTCAGCCACACACAGCACAGCTCAGCTGCGGCCAGAGAGACAGTCATGAAGGGCAAGCCGTCCAGAACGCTCCACCGGGGCCCGGTCCTGGTCCTCCGGGGGTGCGGGGCCCCGAGGACACTGGCTCTAGGGACTCTGGGTAGGTGTGGGGTGAAGGTGGAGACCACACGATATTCTGTCATCCGGGGAGTGGCGGTGCGGCAGCCCTTGGGGGCAGGGCTGGTCGGTGAGGTGTCTGGGGGCAGAGTCAGCAGGCGGTGGGGACTGCGGCCTGGGCGGCCCAGAGGCGAGGTGCCCTCCCTGCCCCCATCCTCACACGGTGCCTGGTACACGGTAGGTGCTCAGCGAGGGGGGCCCACTGGCTGTCAGGTGCAGGGCCAGGTGCTGTCACAGCCCACGATGTCATCTCCAGAGACATATCCCAGCTGGCCACATGCCAGGTGAGGGCCCTGGGCAAGGTTGCTTCCCCCTCGGGACCCATCACAGGGTATGCGGCTCCGGGTTACCAGGGGAGCAAATCAAACAGGCAGAGGAACACAAGAACTTCTGAGGCCTCTGGGTGATGGAGTTTTGAGGGGATCCTGGTTGTGGATAACCCCAAACCCTCATGTTAAAAATAAAAAAATTGGAAAGCAGAACCAAAGAGCAGCACTTATGACAAGATTCAGCTCAAGACCCCAATATGCCCCCCAAAAAGTAGGTGGGGATACATCCAGGGTTTTCAGGTTCTCCTCAGGAAACGGGGCTCAGGTCCCTCTAACCTCAGTTTCCCTGAATCCATCTGGAGTTCCCTACTCCTCCCCGTCTTCACGGTGGGGCTCAGCCTGGGGACCGTAGGCCAGGCCCGACCTTTCCAAAGGGCCCTAGATCTGCCTGGCCGGAGCCTACATCGTCTGGGCGGCCGCTGGGCGGCCAGACGACAGGACAGCCCTCCAGCGGCCCCAGGACTCCGCCGGGCGGTGCCCAGAGCCTTGGAGGACGACCGCCGGCTGCGGGACTCTCACTGTCCCCAAGCAGGTGAGCGCAAGGGGCTGCTGGAGGTATGTGGGCTGAGTCCCGGGAACCTTCAGGATGACCAGGAAACCCCGTGCGTCAGATGCCAAGCCACATGCCTCGCTGGATACTGGCTGAAGCAGGCTCAGACAAGGGCAGTGTCCAGACCACGACGCCGAAAAGCTCAGAAACCAGCTCATTTCACCCAAATATGAGCAACAGAAAAGTCCTGAGACTAAAATTCCACACCGATGTTCTTATTTGAAAAGAGAGACTAAAAGGCAGAAGAACACCCCAGGTAGACAAGGAAAGCGTTCCAGAAAGACACAGCACAAACCAGACTGAGATGGCGGCCCACCAGTTTTCAGGACCCAAAAATGATCCACGTGAAATGAAAAAGGAGAAAAGTCACCCGCCCTTCATTCCCAGGCGAGCTTACGGATGTTAAGGCCATAGTAAAAGCCAGGAAAAGAGCAGTGTCTGCCGGAAATAGAAAAACCAAGAGAGGTGGCAACAAATTCAGGAAATTCAGGAAAGATTGAAAACAAAGGAAGAAACCGTTTTGGAAATAAGGACTCACCTAGAAAGAACACAGTAGGTAAAGCCTTATGAGAATGAAAACAGTGTAACAGGAGGACTGTTCTTGAAATTAGAAAAGAAACAATGACACAGGTAAAAAGCAACCCTTGCCTATGGAGGAAGGTTGGCAAAGAAGATCCAACATGGGAGCAGCAGGAACCCCTGTCTGGGGCTCCCGGGGCATGGAGGCCGAACAGGCGAATGCTGACACTACAGTTCCAGGAAACGTCCCTGAAACAGCAGTCAGACCTACGTATTGAGAGCACACCATGTATTTGAGAATATTTACCCAGAATATTCACACATTCTAGTAAAATCCTGTAAAGAAGAAGGTGGAAAAATCCTTCAGGAATTTAGGTAAAAAGAGCAAGAGACTTAAAGGAACGGAAATTCAATTGTTCTCAGACTTTCCAATGGCAACGCTCTCTGCCAGAAGAAAGTGGAGAAGCGCATGTTAAGATACTCAAAGTGACTGTGAGCCCAGTACCAAACCCCAGCGAACCAGACCTCCCGGCGGGAGAGACGCCCGCGGGCATGGGCTTCGGGAAGTCGGGGACTGTTCCCGCCAGGGCCTGAGGGTCCCGAGGCCCGAACCAGACCTCCCGGCGGGAGAGACGCCCGCGGGCATGGCTTCGGGAAGTCGGGACTGTTCCCAGGGCGGTCCTTCTCTACAGGATTGTACTAGGTCGAGGGTCTTAAGGATGGCGTAGGCCGAGGGGAGACGTGGAGACCGGAGCAAGGCTGCGGAGGGCCTGCGAGACAGTGGCTTGTGTCAGGAATCAGCCGACCGTGGTACTGTTACTCCAAGACTGCGGAGTGTGGGACGAGGTATAGAGCGAATGAGAAATGAGATACTGTGGTATGACTCTCAGGTCCTTCGAGCCTGAATTCTAAATGTGAAAGGACAGGGGTAGCGGGCATACGACAGAAGACGTGAAGTTAAAATGCTGGATGCCTGGATTTTGGGTTGGAAATATCAGTTTGAACTCATGAAGCACTTTAGAGTTAAAAGAAATATTGGTATATTTCCTGGCTCTGTCCACCGAAAAAGTCTTAAAAAAAAAAAAAAAAAAAGACTAACCCAGTATAAATGAGCATCCTGGAGTCCATACCATGGTCTTTTTTTTTTTTTTTTAAAGGACTGTATTTATTTATTTGTCAGAGAGAGACTGCATTCAGGGGGAGCAGCAGCAGAGGCAGAGGGAGAGGTAAGCTCGCTGAGCAAGGAGCCGAAGGCAGGACTCCATCCCGGGACACTGAGATCATGACTTGAGCCGAGGGCAGACACCTAATAGGCAGAACACCCAGACCCCCCAGAGAGCAAGAAAGCCGCCGCAGACCAGGGTCATGTCGAAAGGTCTCCGGGTCCACCTTGCAGATGTGTCCACTGGCCAGAGATGGCCAAGTTCAGCTGGAAAAAGATAGTACTTGAAGTGATGGAGACTTTGAGCTACGTCCACATCCATGTGTCCACGGTGAGCAAACAAAGATCCTGACCGGTCACGTGTGTGGGGTGAGGGCAGGTCGGTTCGTTACCCCCACACTGACAATGGAAAAGAAAGTCTCCAGTATTTCCAAAGGGCGCAGGTGGACCGTCTTGTCCAGCAGCGGTAACTCGAGATGACGCCGGGAGACCAGGGGAAGCCGTTTCCGGGGAGGGCGGGGTTTGCTTCGGGGCAGGTAAGGCTTTGACCACGGGGCCCATCCAGCAGCTGAGGGGGGTGTGGAGAGGGGAGGGAGTCACACGGTTTCCTGTCTCGGCCCAGACAGCCGTTAAAGGGGTTCCGCTTAGGACACCTCCCTAAGCTGCGCATATGTTACGTGTGTTTCTCTGTAGATGCTTTATCTGATGATACAAAGTGAATAAATGGAAGATTCTTTTTAAGGTGGTGGACGCTCTTCTCCCTGTGGGGGAGGCTCGCTGCTATTGGCGCTCCCGAGAACATGGGAAAACCCGATTACAGGCCAGTGGGAATAATTAGGGGACTCAGACCAAGGACGGCTTCCTGGAGGAGGTCGAGCCTGGAGAGCGGACGGGATTTGGTTTAGATCAGGCCTTCCCGACCTGACACTGTTGAAATTTGTGGTGGAGAATTCTTTGTTGTCGGGCTGGTCTGTGCCCTGCAGGAGTCCAGCAACAGCCCTGGTCTTTACCCACTAGACGCCAGGGGCCCCTCCTCCCCCACTTGGGACATCAAATGTTTCCAGAAATTACCAAATGTCCCTGGGGACAAAATTTCCCCAGACGAGAACCAGTGGTTTTAAAGAACCATAAACAAAGTAGAAATGAATAAAAGCCCAGAACTTCTTGGGAATCTCTGCCTGTGGGCACTCCTCTCCTTTCTTTGGCTTCTAGGCCCATGAGAGACCAGAGTGGCTGCTGGTCCAGGCCCCACGGGAGTCTGTTTCCTGCCCGAGGTCCTGCAGGCCTGCCCACGGTCAGGGCTGAGGGTCCCGTGACCCGGGCTGTGGCCGGAGTCAGGCAGGGTGGTTGCAGACACCCGCCCACCCCCCACCCCACCCCGGTGCTAGAACACGTGTTTCCACCCTCGCCGGCCAAGGAGGAACCCGGAGCCGAGAGGGAAGTGCCAGGCTGCGGCTCAGCAGGGGCCAGCAGGGACGCATCTCTGCCCCCAGCAAGTCCCGCCTGTGCGGCCCCGAGCTGCAGCCTTGCACCAGAGGGACTCTGCGGGCCCTGAGCTCAGGCCCCTCATTTCACTGTGGGGAAACCGAGGCACGCCATGGGGACAGAGCCGTCAGGCGGCCCTCGGTGTCCTGATTCTCGAGGCATACAAGACTCCTGAATCATTGTGAAGGACCTCGATGTTTTCCAGGCTTCCCCTGGCCGGTCATTTCTGAGCAGCTCCTGCGTGCTTTGCCCTGGGCTCAGACTAGTCTCTACAGCCCTTCACCCGTATTCCAGAAGCCCCCTGACGCCGGCTCCTTGTAGGGGCAGAGGACCGGAGGGGCTCTGTGTCCTGGAGCATGGAGGACCAATGGCAAACCGAGTCGGGGTGTGAGGTGTGCTGCGAGGGGTCGGCCCGCCGCGGTGGCTGTGGCTATGGTGACAGTCCCTGTCGCCCACTAATCATGCACGAGTTTCAGAGAGACAGAGAGACCCAGTGTCCACACCAGGGAGGACTGCACTCTCGGGGCCCGCGAGTTCCCAGACCGTTCAGGGACCACCGTGCCAGGGGTTGGGAGGCGGCGGGGACGGGTCACTCCGGGCTCACCATCCAGTTCTGCTTGGATTTGCCTAAGATTTCACTTGAAGCAAAGAATTCTGCTATTTTAAAATACAAGTTCTCAGGGTGTCTGGGTGGCTCAGTCGGTTAAATATCTAACTCCCGATTTTGACTCCGGTCGTGATCTCAGGGCTGTGGGATGGAGCCCCTCCTGGGCCTCCGTGCTCCGCGGAGAGTCTGCTTGTTTGTCCCTCTCCCTCCGCCTCTCCCGTCTGTCTGAGCTTTCTTGAGAGCTCTCTCTCTCTCAAACAAATAAGCAAACAAATAAAATCTTTAAAAAACAAGTTCTCAAACCAGAAATCTGGGTTGTCTATGGTTGGAGACCACCCTGAGGGCTAGAGAAGCCAAGGCAGGCGGGTCCTGAGAAGTGAGGACAGCGTGTGGCAGGGAAGGACTGCGGGCCCAGTGGTGGCGGGCTCTCCCCGTCCTGTGGCTGCGGACGAACCCCAGAACTCGCCCCCGTGCTGCTGGGCTCATGGACTCTGGGGCCACGCGTCTGGACAGGGCTTAGCGAGAGACAGCTTGTCTCTGCTCTGCGACACCAGGACCTCAGCTGGGGTGGCTCCTGCGATGGGGACCATTCAGCAGCTGAGGGTAGCGGCCACCTGCAGACTTCTTCCCTCACATGCCAGGGCGACTGCCACACAGTGCTCTGCTGGGACAGGTCCCTGGAGCCTGCCGTGTGGCCTCACCGTGGAGCCTTGCTTCCTTACCACGTGGCGGTTACATTTGAAGAGGGGCATCCCGAGGGGGAAACATCTGGAGAGGAGCTGTCTGAGGAAGCCAGACAGAAGGCCCGTAGGCCTTGGTGACCCGGCCTCGGGGGTCAGGCAGCGTGACCTCCGCAGCATGGTGTTAGACAGCTCAGCAGACAGCCAGACTCAAGGCGACAGGACACACTGCCCCTCTCTTGGCAGGATGAGTGCCAAAGATTTGCAGTCATTGTTTTAAAAACCACCACAGTGACAGTTACTGAGCCCGTCCTTGGTGCTAGGTAGCGCCTAAATGCACAACCAGCCAAAACTGTGGGAAGGTGTTGGGAGTGAGCATCCCATCCAACAGAAGAGGAAACTGAGGCACAGACAGGGTAAGGATAGCCTGGTGCAGAGCTGGTAAGTGGCAGAAGCCATGTCCAGACCCACGTCCCTCCCCTGGTTGAGAACCACCTATTTCTGCCAAGTGCACTTAGGATAAACTTAGCCTCCCAGCCCTGACAAGGAAGACCTTGCCTCATCTGGCCCTGCCCTGTCTCTGCTTCCTCTCCTGTCCCATTCTTCCCACTCAGGAAGCTCCGCAGCCACACTGGACACGACACATGGGCCTGTCGGGGGCTCTGCCTCGGTGGTGCCTCCTCCCACAGTCCACTCCCCGGACCGCTGCTAGTCTTCCTCTCTCGCCATTAGGCTCTGGCTCCTGTGGTCCCTGCTCCCCACGTCCTGGCCTCTAAGGCGGATGAAATGATTCCACTGGTGCACTGGTTTTATGCTTGGCCTCCACCTGGTGGAGCACAGGGTCTGAGAGAGGAGGCTGTGCCTTTCTTGTGGGTGCTGTCTCCATCAGCCCCTGCCGGGGCCTGGCAGAGTGGGCACTCAGCGGACGCAGCCCGGGGCTGGTGGTGAGTGAGTGAGTGTCCGCCCCCGTGCCGGCTTCTCCAGCACTCCGTCGCCCTGCACGGTGCCGGCTCGCCTCCACTCACCTGTGCCCGCGCCGGCAGACAGAGTGGAGGTGTGTCACTATTCAGGGCGGACTCAGCGAGCGCCAGCTCAGCTTTGGAGGGGGGTTTCAAGTCCGTGCCGCCCCTGCGCTCATTCCAAGGATCTGTTTGCCAGGTGGAGACACCAAGGCCTTGACCTGCCCAGGGTGGTGTAGCTGGCTGGTGGAGCCGGGATCAACACGGCGCCCTCGGGACTATCCACGTCCACCTTCCGGATGAGAAAAGCAGTCCCTGGATGCGAGGGACTGGCCTGGGGTTCCCTGGCTCCTGAGTGCAAAGCCAGGGCTAGAACCTTGTCCCTTCCAAGGTTCCTGGGCCCTCCGAGGACTCCCAGACTCCCTGCGGTACCCTCCAGCCCAGCCCCCACCCCCTGCACTGAGGGTCACCCCTGTGGGATGTGCTGGTGAACAGGACCTGACTGACCTCAAGGAGCCGCCCTCCTCTAAATTGGGAAGAAAAGTCCCCCACCGGCGTTTCCTGTTTCCAGGAGAGCCAGCCAAGGGCTGCCTCCGTGCCCTTCCGCAGCAGCAGCTGAGCGAGGTGCTCCCAGGGGACGGGCGGGCCGCCAACCTGCAGGTTCTGCACAAAGCAAGGAAGCTGACATCACTAGACGGAGGTAAACAGAAAGACGCTTCCTCTTTCGCTTCCAAGGGCTCCTGCCCGATTCAGAAGGTTCTCGAACTACAGAACAATTTCCCTCCCAGGTGGATGGGGACTCAGTGACCTGTTCTGGGGCTGCCCCCTTTGTGGCACACAGAGGGTTAAAAACAGACAAAGGCGGTGGGTGTCCTAGAGCTGGAACAGAATCCCAGAGCAGGGCTGGGGCTTGGGGGGGGGGTTCCATGCCAACAGCTGCCCCACCCCATTCCGCCCCCTTCAAGGGTGGGGAAACTCAGTCCCCAAGGGTTCAAGCCATCTCTGCACAGATGACTTGAACAGACAAGGCCTCAGCCCTGTGGTTTGGGGGCCCAGGAAACTCGCCTCACCCAAGCAGCTTTCTCACCATCGGCTCCAGATGCCTACATGTCCGCCGTCGTATGATTACTCCCTGGGGTGTCTCATCTCGGCTGGAGCAGCAAGGACACCTCGGTTGCGGGGAGCTTCCACTCTGCCATGGCAAGTCTTCTTCTCTCTCTGGTCTCAGTCTCCTTCCTGGTGGAAGGGGCTCTGGCAGCTGCCTCACAGAGCCCTGGGAAGACTACTGAGGCACAGTACGGCCGGAGTGGGTGCATCAGGCTGCTTTCTGTACAGTGGAGATCAGGACTATATCTTCTGTGGCCATTAAGACTAGGCAACATGTGACAGAAAACCTCTAAAAGTAGCAGTATGCAAGATAAAAGTTTGTTTTTTCTCATGTCAGAAAAATCTGGAACTACACAGTCATCAGAGATCCAGGAGCCTCCCATCTTTCTACACTGCCATCCTATCCCCTTGTGGTACAAAATGGCTGCTAGAGATCCAGCCATCACATCCTAGCTCTGGGGAGCAGGAAGGAGGAATGAGGAAGAGGGTCATCGTGCATTTGAACTTTCTTAGAAACCTCACATAATGGCTCCTCATCCATTCCTCTTTTCAAGAAAGGATGGAAAATGTCATTTTTTCAGCTGGGCACATTGCCATCACCAGCAGTATAAAAGTTCTGTTAGTAAGGAAGAAGAGGATAATGGACACTGGGAGACCAGTAGTCTCCTACACGCGCTCCTCAGCCTCATGGTTGACAAAGTGCTCTACTAACTGGAACCATTAAAAAATATAAGGAAATCAATATCAGAAAAAATAAAATTAGGGGTGCCTGGGTGGTTCAGTCGGTGAAGCATTTGCCTTCGGCTCTGGTCATGATCTCGAGGTCATGGGATCGAGCCCCGCGTCAGGCTCCCTGCTCAGTGGGGAGCCTGCCTCTCCCTCTCCCTCTGCTGCTCTGCCTGCGTGTGCCATCTCTCTCGCTCTCTCTCAAATAAACACATAATCTTTAAAAAGAAGGTAAAAATGAAATTAAAATAGATTTTTTTTAAATGACCCTCTTTTCACAAAGACAGCACCAAAACAAAGGAGGAAGCCCCTGTCCAGACTAGACCCCGAGCCAAAGCGAACACCCAGAAGTGCACGAGGCGGCGTAAGGTCGGCAGGGACACAAGTGTCCTGCCCCCACCTTCGGCAGCCCAGAGGCCTTGGGGCGGGAGCCCCCCGGGATGGCGAGCTTGAGCCTGATGCCCTCATCAGGCTCCCCGTGAAGAAGAGAGAGGAGCACCGAGTGTCCTCTCTGAGTGTCCAGGCGGGGAGGGGGCTCTGTGACCTGCTGCCACCAAGGCCGGCGCCTGCGCTCAGCCGGTTCCACCTGTGATACTTTGATGTTCCCCAAACTGGAGTCCCCGGAGCCACGCCCAGCTGACATGTCCTAACTGGTATTTTTCATCACGAAGAAAGAAAAGCCCTCGTGGAAGAGCCGCAGGTGGCCTCGAGGGTGGCCACGCCACACCCGCTCCCGCGGCTCATCGGTTCCGTGGCCGGGACTCTCGTGCCCGCCCATGACTCCTCCGCAGTTATGGTTCCAGGAGCTCTGGGACCTGCACGTCCCCAGACCAGTCCGGTCAGTGCCGCCGGGCAGGCGCTTACCAGAGGCCAGCACCCGCATGGGAATGAAAACTCCCCCTGAGGGTGTATCGTGGTGCCTGCGCGGGGCTGCTGGGATCCCGCCGTGAGCAAGGATCCCAAGTCCTGCCCTCTGAGCTTCAGGACAGGAGCCAGGACACAGGATACGAGCTGGGGAGGAAGAGGATGATGGGGACGCTGGTGATGGAGTGTGTGTCGCTGAAGACATTGACGTTTTGGATCAGGTGGCCCTGAAGACCTCGGTGAGCAGGTGACATCGGAGTAAAGACAGAGGAGGAGGGGAGGGAGGGGCGCAGACTCTGGGCAGAGCAACGGCAGGAGCAAAACCCCCGGGGGGGAGCAGGCCTGCTGGGCCAGAAGAAGAGCCGGAGGCCAAGGTGGCCGGGGCGGGAGAGAGCAGGGCAGGGCACCAAGGAGAAGGTCGGAGAGGACGTGGGACTGGACAGGAGCTGAGGCAGTTCTGGGCCAGAGGGCTACTGGGACCTGCTGTCCTGAGAGGGGAGGCGGGGTAAGGCCGGGGTCCAAAGAGGAGTTTTGCTGTCAGGGGAAGGGCGGGGCGAGGCAGGAACGACCTGGGCTCTGTCCTCGACGTGCAAAGCAGCTTTAAAGAGACCCTCATGTTCATTCATTCATGTGAGACCACCAGGCCTCAGACCTGGGGCCCACGTGGACGGCGTCAGGGAGGGCATTTAGAATGGGGTGGGGGGCAGCCAGCTCTGAGCTCACTGGGAGTTTTCAGGGACCTGACCAATAACAAGGGCCCATTGCAAGTCCCGGGCCTGTGCCCCTGATGGTCCTGGCTCTGAGCCAGGAAGGGGTCTTCACTCGGAGCTTTTGGATGGAGGAGTCCCTGGGGAGGGGGGGTCTCAGGGCAGGAACAGTCATGGGGAGGACCTGCTGGGCCAGCTGGGCTGCTCCAGAGTGGAGGCTCGCTCTGTGGGGTGGTGGGAAGGGAAAATGGCATGGAAGATTCTGGAAGGGCCTAGAGAATTAGATGCCGCCGAGCCTCCTTTAGTCGGGTGGGAGTTAGGTGAGGGCGGGGGGCCCAGAACGCCGAGCAGCGGGCTGTAGCACCGGGGAGCCACGGAGCACCCTGAGCAGGGAGGTATAGGACATTGCGATCATGGGCAGAGCAGCTGAGGGCCTTGCCGGACACCAGATGCCACCCCCCAGCCTTCTGCACAGCTCAGTCCACACCATGGGCCACATCCCACAGCAGAAGGTAGCAGTGAAGACTGGACCCCTGCCAACAAGTGGCCTCCAGCCAGGCAAGTGCTCCCAGAGGGCCAGGCAGGCTCCCTGGGGCTATGGCGTCCGCACAGGAGGGCAGCCAAGGCCAGGCCAAGGCCCTAGCTGGGTGCCAAGGGGGTGCCACCAGGCCAGGCTGGGGACCTGAGTGCCAGGCTGGGCATGGAGGGCAGCCCGGGAGGGCAGCCACTAGTAGCCCTGGCTAGGAGGCAGGTGGGGGGTTGGCCAGAAGGCCAGGATGGCAAAGATGCCCCGAGTAAGGTGCTGGTGAGTGATGGGATCAGGTTTGGCTGTAAAGCATCAAGGCTCCGCTCCGCTGTACCCCGAGGGCTCGCTGGGCCTCTGCGGATGGATGGACACGTGGGCTTGGCTTCCAGCCCCAGCCCCACCTCGGGATGCCCCCACACCTGACTTCCATGAAGTAGGTCTAGGGGGAGTCCTGGCCCAGAGCATGGGGTGCGGTGTGGGTCTGTGGGAGAGGCATGACCGGGGACCCTTGGCTCCAGGAATCACCAGCCGTAAGACTCGGAGCCGCTCTAGGAGCATTCGCTGGTGTGAAACGAGATGCCCGTTCCCATCTCACGAAACGTGGCGACGGTCCGGTACAGGGCATGTAGGCAACGGCGCGACTCGACAGATGGCCCCATCGCCAACCTGCTGGTCTCTCTTCAAGAGCTCCGCCAAGGTCGCAAGTTGTGAGGGTGCTAAGACCGTCCGGCACATGCTGTTCACGTGTTGCTCCGGCTCGGTTTTCCCCTCAGACCCATCGATCGAGCATTTGTCAAATACACCAAGTGCAGCTGGGCCAGGAGGCGAAGCCAGAGCTGCGGCGGTGAGAGCGGGTGTTTATCCTTCCTGCCACGGTGGCAAGACTCCGGGTGAGAACAAACCGCTTTCGGGAATACTGGACCCCGGCACCGGCTGTCGCCCAAGTGCCGTCGGTGCAGGGAGGTGGTGAGGCGGCCTCCTGACCCGCCCAGGGGTTGAGAAGCCTGATGCAGAGATCAGGGCATGAGATGAGCTCGGTCTGTTGGAGAAGAAATCATTTTACATAAAGACACTTTTGGCTAAAGAAAGATTTCGCAGTAAGGGAAAGAGCAGTGTTCCGGGTTGACTTGGCACTCACACGATTCTTTAGAAAGGGTTTAATTAGAACAGGTTCCAAATGGGAAAATCCCCACAGTCCATACTAACCCAGAGACCCCTTGCTAAATCCAGGCTGTGTCTGGGGCAGGGGGCCGTGGTGCTGGGGACAATCGCCCCCATTCGATTTGGATTCCCACCGTGGTATGAGCCGGTCACTCGGTCACTGAGGAGGGGGGCGATGCGGCTGGTCCACGCCCCGCTGGCTCCAGGCTCTGGGCTGCTCTGGGCTGGGTACGGGGTGAACGGTGTCCCTGAGAAGGACGGACCGACACCAGGCTTAGCAACCTCCCCACTGACCCCCCAGCACACCAGAGGGCTCGCAGCTGTCCAGCGTCCCCAGACCTCAGCCTGAGGCCTGCCCCCCCCCGCCATCTTGGGGCGTGGCCTGGCGCAGGGACCTGACACTCTGGGGAGGTCTGGGGCGGCGGGGACCGCTGACTTGTCCCCGCACTCCTGACACACGGCAGATGCTCCGTGACCACTGCTGTGCGTGCATCGGGGAGCCTGTCTCTTGGATCCGTTTTCGGAGACTCATTAAATACCGGTCAAGGCCATGCCTGACAAACACAAGGGCAGGCCTGCCCTAATCCCGGATGATCTTGTCCTAAAGTAGCTTCACATCTGCAAAGACGTTTCCAAGTAAGGCCCCGGTCCAAGGCACAGGGGACATGAGTTTGGAGGGACGCTTTTCCCTCCAGCTAAGAGTCTGAGGGACCCCCTCCCCCATACGATCTCACAGCTGTCTGCTCATACGTTCCCATGGGGGGGCTCCTTCTCCGGGGTGCAGGGCTGATGCACAGAGCGGTGCTGCGAGAGGCTGGGGCTCGCCTGGGGCGGGGCGGGTGGGGGGTGTCCCGAGTGGCTCCCACAAGCCCGAGACTGGCTGCTGGCTGGACGGGCGTCTGGTAGAGGGTGGGGTGGGGTGGGGGGCTCCGGAGGGGCAGGTTTCGAGGAAGGAGAGGCATGAGGTGGTGCTCAGAGCGCTTGAGGACGTGTCCCGGGGCTCAGGGGTCATTGCAGGAGGCTGGGCTGGCCCTGACCTCGTCAGTCCCCAACCTGTGCCAGGCTGAGGGACTCAGAGGGGGCCCTGAAGGTGTGCCGTGCCCCCACCTGCAGGAGCTGCTTGGGAGGGCGGAAGCTGGTTTTGGGTTCCAAGGAACCAGGGTCGTGGTGCTGACCCGAGGCTGGGTACCCAGGCCCAGGTCAGAACTGGGAATGGCCAGGCCAGGGGGTGGGGGTGGGGATGCGGCCAGAGTGGAGCAGAGGATGCGGGGCGGACGGTGCGGGACGCCACGGATGAAGGCCGTGGGTAAGTGCAGGGGGGGGTCGGGGCCTAGGTGCGGGAATGCCCCTGGGATCCCGGGTTCCCTCTCCTGGGTTTCTCCTGGAGCCAGTAGACACTCCCGTGCCCGCCCAGCGGGGGAGGGAGACCCCAGTCTGGGTCAGTGGCAGGTGAGGGCCCGTCTCCGTTATCCAGGATCTGACCCCCAGCGGGAGCCGGAACAAGCTCTTAAACCCATGCACAGGGCGAGGGCTGTTTTCAGGTAATGAGAACATCTGAGACCCAAAGCCTGTGGTGCTTCTAACGAGATGCACCCTGACTGACTGTGCCGGCCGGCCCTTCCAGACCATTGCTGTCCGCGCCCTCAGTCCTCCCAGGACGGGGTGGGGTGCGCTCGGGGCTGGGGGCTGCCGCCTCCTCCCTCAGCAGGAGTGTTCCTCGATGCAGGGAGGGAAGAGGGAGTGGCTCCTTCCTTCCTTGAAGCCCTTGGAAGGGCTTCAGGGCTTGAGGAGGACTAAGGACATCTCAGTGGGTCAGGGGTGAATGGGGGAGGGGGACCCAGGTCCCCCAGGGATCCACTGAGGCCCCTGTCCACCAGATAGCTCTCCGTCTCCCTCTTCCCCAGGTGTGCACACACACACGCACGCACACGCACGTGCAGAGGCAAACACACAGGTGTGAGTACACACCTGGAAATGCCACAGCCAGCTGGGGCAGGAGGGGGAGCGGGGGGTCCTCCAGGTCTCTGCCCCACCTTGACCATGAGGTCAGCCTGGCTTTGGCTTTAGAGACGAAGAAGGCGAGGGATGGGACAGGAGAGCCCCTGCCGCTCTGACCTGAGCTGGCCCAAGGAACCCACCTGCTGGCCGGGGACCCCGCAAGCCCAGGCCTTCTGAGCCTTCTCTGCGGGTGGGAATAAGACCACCCTCCTGGGCCGGGACAGAGTGTGCCCTGCTAGGACTGGGCTCCACAGGCTCCTTCAAGAGCCCTGGGAGGATGAATCCTGTCTCTTTGGGGAAAGTCGTATTCCCAGTCTGGCGGCAGAGCACCCCCCCCCACCCCCGGTCTGTGTCCCTGAGGCCCCGCTCTGTCCTTTCTGAGCTTGTTCAGGACCCAGCTGGAAGCCCTGCCCTGGGTGGTGAAGAGACAGGGAGGCCACCAGCTCTCCCCAGTGTCTATGCCAATACGCACCGTGTGTTGGGGGAGACAGGCCCCACCTGCACTTACAAAGCACTGTGAGGTGACGGCTTTGAACTCTCACGGTCCTGGGAGCTACAGACTTGACTGACTTTGGCCCAGTGGTCTGAAAAACCCTTCTAGTATACCGTTCCCATGAGGGAGCTGTTGTTAACTGCCCAGCACACGTCAGGACCCCTGCAGAGGGGCTGAAGGGCTCACGCGGGGGTGAGCCTGTCTCGCCCGGGAAGGCTCTGGCCACGCACAGAGCAAGGTCAGCCGTGGGCAGGGGCCTGGGCTTTGGAGGCAGACTGGCCCAGGTGTGCCTTCTCGCGTTGACCACTGGACGCTTTTGGGTCAGTGGCTGACCTGCCTGAGCCTCGGGTCCTGATCTACGAAATGGGGGCCACGTTGTCATGGTGTCGCAGGCAACAAAGAAGAGAATGCACGTATCTACCTGAGGGGCCGCGCACAGGCTGGGCGGGCGATCGGCCGACTTTGCCAGCATCACCACAGCCTGCCCCTCACCTCCGTCAGCCCTGGCCAGGCTGGGTAGTGTTGCAGGGGGTCCCCCGGAGGGGAGAGTTCAGGAGCAGGGACATCTGTCTTGGACTGAGGGTCCAACTGTGCCTTCATGCCGGCCTCATGGGGTCCGTCTGGCTCTCCCCCTTCGCGGCTGGCGAAGGGTGCAGGGAGGGCTCAGGGGGCGGGTCTTGCCGCCTCCCGCGCTCGTGCCCTTTGCCCCGGACGGGATGTAGGGCAGCACGTTGTCTTCTGAAAAGTGGCCCCGGAGAGGGGCTGGCCTAGCCCGAGGCTCCGGAGCCGGGAGCAGGTGAGGGGGAAGGCTGGCTAGGCCCTTACAAACATGGGACTATCAAGTGCTTGAAATGTAGTATGGCCAAGAAACAGAATCTTTTTTTTTTAAGATTTCATTTATTTATTTGACAGACAAAGATCACAAGTAGGCAAAGAGGCAGGCAGAGACAGAGACGGGGGACTTCCTAAGGGAGGTGGCCTCTGATCCAAGGAAAGGTAAGCCAGAGTTACTGGGGAGGGAAGGGGAAAGAGCCTTCTAGGGCAGCAGAGGAAAATAACCTTGAGTCACCTTGGCCTCGCTCAAGTGCAGGTTAGTGCCTTTCTTCCTCTTTTCCACCCGTTTACTGTCAGCTGCTTCTTTTGACTAGTCTCGATTCCTGGTCTGAATGGGTTACGATAGTTCTCACATCTGTCCCCTCCTCCCGCCTGAACACCAGCAGCGGCTGACCCCAGCGGCAGCCGACGACCCGTCGGGCACGGCTGGCTTCCCTGTTTCCTGTGGAAGTCACCTTTGGTCCCCATCCTCACAGCCTGCCCGCTGTCTCGGGGCGTCGGGGACAGGTGCATCGGGTCTGAAGTGGGGGCAGTACTGTCCACGCAATCGCATTGTTGGAAACACAATGGTGCTCCAGAAATAGGCGGAACCATTGGCTTTCTCTTTTTTCAGATTTACGAAGTGTTTCGTGTTTACGAAGAACGTGTCTGACTGTGGTAACACGGGCCCTCCTGCCCCACCTGCCGAGCACTCACACGGCCTCCGCTCCTGTCCCGAACTCAGCGTGGGCACCCCTTGTCCTGCCTTACCCTCTTCTGATCGTGGTGTGTCTGTCCACGCTTGGACTTTGCTACCTGATGCCATAGCGTGTGTTTTCCTGTGACTTTATCCTTCTACTCGGTACTGGGTCAGCGAGTCCCTGCTGAATGGCCAGCACCCTGCGGGGCAGCTGGACCTCACCACGGACGGGAGGACTTTATCCTCTTACTCATCAAATATCCCGGGATGTTTGGATGTTTGGGAGCCGGGCCCGGGAGGCGATGTACGCAGGGTGCAAAGGACCGGCTTGGGGTCCCCAGCCTGCCGGCACTGGGCCGGGTCCACATCGGGGCAGAGCCGATTTCTACCCCAGGACACCCCAGAACTGCCAGGCCCGATGGCGGCAGGCTCAGGGGAGACACGTGATGGACGTTTGTTGTGCAGAACAGGAGTCATTCCTTAGGGGAGGGGAGCACTGTGGCTTCCATTTTGCCACCAACAACACAGATCATTGACCCGGGCTTGGGAAGCCTGGTTGGACCTGGCACCACCTAGGATCCCTGCAGGACCACCTGACACATCCCTGCGGCCTACCTGACACGTGGCCCACCACCGCTCGGGGCAGGGCCTGGTGGAGGGCTTGTTGGATCTGGTGGCCACAGTGATGGGCCGCTCTTTGCACCCTTGCAAACCCTGGGAGACGCTGAGCTCAGAGATTACTCAGCCTCCGAGGGAGCCCCGCGGTTAGCACTTCCCAACACGTGGCTTCCTCCTCTTCAAGAACATTTGGAAGAAAAAACTATATTCGCCAGTGGGGCTCTCTAGCTGCTTAGGGCAGGGGGTCAGAGGCGCCTGGCAAGATGGCCACCGCCATACCGTGGACCCTGTTCCAGGTCCAGGGCAGAGCGGTGGGCAGGACAGACTTCCCTCGCCAGCTCCTCGGCTGCAGGACCCAAGCACTCCCTTGTGGGCTCTGCACATACCACGCCGTCCCCTCTGCCTCGCCAGCCGGGCCCTCCTCTTCTCCCTGGGAAACGTCTCTTCAGCTTCGTGGTTGGTCTCAGGGGCTTCTCCTCCTGCCTGAGCCCCCGGAATACGGCTCTGATTCCTCAGTTTGTCTGCCTCCCTGTCTCCCGTGGGTGCGCCCCTGCCGGCCCAGGAGCTCCTGGGGGGGAGGGCAGGGGAGGGCTTGTGTTTTATTCTTTGTGCACCCAGCTGCTATCATGGGACCAGACCTATAGTAGGTGCTCAATAAACTCCCCAACAGAAATGAGGACACTGAGGCTCAGGGGTGAGGTGCCTTCCTAGCTCGTGCCTTCAGATGGCCTGGGTCCGGAAGTGATGGCGATGTCTGAGTGCTTCACGGTGAACCTTTTCTCCCAACATGCTGGTCCGCTCATTTCCTGGAGAAAACTGTTTATTCAGACTCGTGTTTTTCTTTGGGGATATGCAAACTTTACCCAGAAAAGTCAAAGCCTGGCTTATATTTTCACATGGAAAACCAGTGAGCCCTCGGCTCTGGATTTTTGTGAGGAATAAATAATTTAATGGTTTGAAAACCAGTTGTAGGGACGCCTGGGTGGCTCAGTGGGTTAAGTCTGCCTTCCGCCCAGGTCATAATCCCAGGGTCCTGGGATGGAGCCCCACATCCGGCTCTCTGCTCAGCGGGAAGTCTGCTTCTCACACCCTCCCCCTGCCTACTTGTGATCTCTGTCTGTCAAATAAATAAATAAAATATTTAAAAAAAAAAACAGTTGTAGTGCAGCTCCGTGTTGCTGGGGAAGGAGAGAGGTGCCCCAGATCTCTCCAGAACCCTTGGTCTCCTGGGCTCGACATATACCAAGCGAGGGAAGGGAGAGGAAAAAGCCCTGGAACCCTGCAGGATGAGTTTATTCAAAAGAAATAACAGAAAATGCTCAACAGGCAAATGTCTGGTGAAGGTGCCAAGGGCAGGCAGCAGGTTCCTCGGAAGCCGTGGTTGGGAGGCAGGATGAGCTGTGAGCCGGCCGGGAAAGCCTCAGGGTGGGCTGACCGAGGCTGCCGGGGTGGAAAGAGGACATACCCCTGGGGCATTCGGACCCTGGAGAAAGGACAAGCGGAGTAGCTGAGCCGAAAAGCATAGGGAAGAGAGAGGATCTGTTTTCCCGCCGGAAGCCTTCGCACGCCTGCGTGAAAATAGATTCGCTGTACATTGCAAAGGAACACACAGCAGGCGACAAAGCCGTCACTCAGTGTCTGCTCACCAGTGCGGCTGAAATCCCAGCCTGTGTGTGCAGGAGCCTGTGTACACGGACATACAACAAACACCGAACGAACAGTCCTCTGCCCATGGCGAGGAGCCCCCGGACGCCGCAGAGCGCATTCAGCAGTGAGGGTTTGGACTCGGCCGCAGGTGCGCATGTCCGCGTGCTGAGCTCTGGGTCATACGTGTCTACTTATCCTGAAGCCAGAGGACAGGCCCTGAAGATAATTCCCATAAACCGTGAGGATAAGGGGCCACGCCAATTGCACCTGACCATCGCCCACGGTCGGTGCGATGCTGGCCCTCGGAGCAGCCCTGAGGAGTAGGTAGTACTATTCCGTTCGCGGCCCAAAGAGATTAAGTCGCTGGCCCAAGGTCAAATACTTAGCAAATATCGGAATCAAGATTTGCAGCAGGTGATTGAGAATGAGGAGGCTGGAAAGGTGAGTTGAGGGTTGTAGGGTTCAGAGGGAGGCAGCCCCTCCCACTGGGGGAGGAGTTGGGAGAATGCAGGTGCCGCCTGTACAGGGGAGGTGTGTGCCTGGCAGCCTGCAGGGAGGAGGAAAGCACCATGCATTTGGGCGGAGGGAAGGTCCCTGAGCAAGTCTGGGTGGTGCAGGAGAGGTGCAGGGAGGGGTGGGGCCGGAGACACTGGGCCGCTCCCCGCACGAGGCTCTTCTGCAGCCCCTGTGATGTTCAGTTTTTCCAGCGGTGGGTGAGGTGGACGTCATCCGTGTCTTACAGATACGGGAATGAGCAAATGTTTCTCCCATTCGGTGGGTGGCCTTTTCACGCCCTTGATAGTGTCCTTTGAGGCCCCCAAATCTTTAAATTTTGATGAAGTCAATTTATCTATTTTCTCTTTCATTGCCTGTGTTTTTGGCCTCATATGCAAGAAATCACTGCCCAATCCAATGTCCTGAAGCTTTCCCTCTACTCCCTGTATTTAAAAGAATTTTCACACCTAAACCAATGCTAAAATGCGCAAGGCAAATTTGCTCTACACCACGATTTGAGATTGTATCCTCTAACCCCCTTAGAGGGGCCTGGGGGCGGCACAGTGGGTGGAGGGTCAGACTCTTGGTTTTGGCTCAGGTGGTGGTCTGGGGGTTGTGGGATCCAGCCCTGCGGGGAGCCTGCTGGAGAGCCTCTCGCTCACCCTTTGCAACCCCCCCCCCCACCGTGCAGGCGAGCCTGCGTTCTCTCCGTGATAAATAAATCTTTAAAAAATAAATTCCATTAAAAAACAATTTATTGAGGTGAAATTCCAGAGCATAAAATTACCCTTTTCAGAGTGGGCAGTTCTGTGTGGTTCAGCATACTCACAACGGCGCACCCATCCTCCTATTTTTGCCTCCGTCCTTTACGGTTTACAAACAATTTTCATATCTATTTTCTCCTTTGCTCTTCACAGTAATCCTGAGAGTGAGACAGAGCAGCCAGGCAGCTCTGCAGGATTGGGGGGAGGGGGTGCCCGCAGCGAGAGCCCCAGTGCAGCGAGCTCTCGGCCGGCGCCTGCTGCCCCTTCCCTGACTCCCGGGTAGGGCCAGCCTACGTTCTGGGCTGGTGGTCTGGTTAGCCAGGCTCCCTGTGCGCCCCCTTCTCCCTCGCCTGCATCGTCTGCCTCTCCTGCCTCTCGGGGACCCTTCTGAGGCTTTTCCACCTATGCCTTTGATGGCTGGTTATCTGCACTTCTGTGTCCCATCAGCGCTTTCTCTAGGACTCAGTGAAAAGCACACAGTGTGGGGGCGCCTGGGTGGCTCAGTGGGTTAAGCCGCTGCCTTCGGCTCAGGTCATGATCTCAGGGTCCTGGGATCAAGTCCTGCATCGGGCTCTCTGCTCAGCAGGGAGCCTGCTTCCTTCTCTCTCTCTCTCTGCCTGCCTCTCTGCCTACATGTGATTGCTCTCTGTCAAATAAATAAATAAAATCTTAAAAAAAAAAAAAAAAAGAAAGCACACAGTGTGGAAGGAGCCCGTGGAGGACCTCAGGCTTTCTTGGGTGGTAAGAAGTGAGGCCCAGAGAAGCAGAACCTCATGGCCCCGTGCACGGCCGCTGCCAGGCCCGGGCCCATTCCTACCCGGAGCTCCTTTCCTCAAACCCACTCCTGTACATCTTGGAGGAAAGGACGCTGCTCTAGCCTGAGCCTCACTGGGCCATCTTGACAGCTGCCAAGTGTTCACCTCCCGGAATCCTGACCACACCCCGCGTATTTGAACAAACAGGAAGGTGAGGGGCTTGGCTGTCCCACAGCTCATGCAGAGCCAGGCTGCAGACCACATCCCCGGAGCCCAGGGCTTTGCTGCCTCCCTGGAGGCGCTCATGCCTCCAAGGCACATCAGTGAGCCTCTCTGGGGCACTGGGGAATCACGGGTTAACTCCACTCTGTGAAAACACAATGCAGAGGGCCAGACAAGGACGAGCAAGACCTGTCCTTTTGAAGTCAGTGACTGTAACTACTTGTCACACTGGAGACCAGCGAGATCCGGGGGCGCCAGATGGCCTTCAGACCTAAATGAGAACCAGCAGTGACCCACAGCCAATAGGTGACTTAGTGAGTGAAACTCGGATCCCGGAAGTCAGGCTGCAGGCGGGAGGGGCCTCAGCAGGCCGGGAGGGATGGAGGAATCCCTGCGCCGGGATCCAGGCCCACCCTGTCCCCCTGGGATTCCGACATTGCCTTGTTCCCTTTCTTCTCAGGCTGATGACAGATGTTTGACACTATTGTTAAGCATT
This sequence comes from Mustela nivalis, assembly GCF_964662115.1. Lineage (NCBI taxonomy): Eukaryota > Metazoa > Chordata > Mammalia > Carnivora > Mustelidae > Mustela > Mustela nivalis. Next base: position 2,715,483 of record NC_139021.1, on the reverse strand, counting down.
TGAAGTTTTTCTGAAAAAAATGAATCATAGCTTATTTGAATTATAAATGTTCCTTTGAAATCCTTTCCCGCTGAGGTCCCTCCCAAGATTTGATTTGATTTGATTGATTGATTGATTGATCTGAGAGCTAGAGTGACAGCACAAGCAGGGGAACAGCAAAGGGAGAAGCGGGCTCCCGGCGGAGCAGGGCTCTGTATGCGGGGCTCAGTCCCAGGACCTCAGGATCATGACCGGAGCCCGTCACAACGTCAACCCACTGAGCCTCCCCGGCGCCCCACCCGCTTGGTTTTATCGATGCGTACGCTGGGTCCGGAGAGGGGCAGGGATGCGTCCAAGGTCGGCGGGCAGGCAGAGCGGGGACCGGGACTGGGCACGAGCGCCAGCCCCCTGGGCCCGGTCTGCGGCTGGGGGAGGCCCACGGTCCCCCGGGATCGGGCGGGTGCGGAGCTGGCCAGGGGCGGGCCCTGTCTCCTCTCCGCGCTCCCAGGCTCCATCCATTCCAGCGGTGCCCACGCCGGGTTCCCTGCTGAGCATCCCTCCAGCTCTCCCTGGACAGGGCCAGCGAGGTCAGCTTGGCGGTTACGAACCGGGAACCGATGCTTCTACCCCTTCCCCGCCTGCCCCTTCGGCCGTCCGCACCCGGTCCACCCCGCGGTCCAGGCTCCTGGGCCTCTTCACGCCCTGGACGGCTGGCCCCGGGGCCCGCCACAGCAGGCGACTTTCACGCCCTGGGCCCCTGGGTCTGGGCGCCCTCGCCCTTCACCTGTGGACATCACGGAGTCCTTCCCCAGCTCCCCGGGAGGGGGACGGCGGGAGGGGCGGGGCCAAGGGGAGCTGCGCGCGCGCCAGGACCCGCGGGCCGCTCCGGAAATGAAGACCTGGCGTCGGGCCCCGCGGCCGCGCCGGCCAGACCCCGCCCCCGAGAGACCCCGCCCCTCCAGGCACTGCTCAGGCGCGGCCGGCCACGCCCCCAGGGAGGCCCCGCCCCCGAGCCCGCTCAGGCTCCGCTGGCCCCGCCCTCAGGAAGGCCCCGTCCCTGGGCGCCGGTGCGGCAGCCGGCCCCGCCCCCCGGAGGCCCCGCCCCGCGGACGGCTGCTGCGCCGACCCGGCGGCGGGCTGTGGGGCGCCGGGGTGCAGTGCCAGGCGGCGCTGCGGGGGCGCGGGGCGCGGGGCTGGGGTCGGGTCAGCGGCCCGAGGCGCCCGAGCAGCCATGGCGGAGGCCGCGCCGTCCCACCTGGCGCTGCCCTCGGGTCTGCTGGAGCTGTGCGCGCTGCTGGGGCCCTCCCGGGACAGCCTCCGCGGCCCCGAGGTAAGGGCCGGCGGGGAAACTGAGGCCGGAGCGCCCGGGCGGCGGCTGCGGGCGCGGTGCGGGTCTGGCCGCGGCTCGCCGGCGTCTGCGCGGTGGCGGCGGTGCGCGGGGCCCCCGGCCGGGCTCACCCCCGCCGCGGCCGGTGGGTGCGGGGACGGGGCTGTCCTCCCGCCAGGAGCAGTCGCGGGGGCTGCGGCCCCGAAGAGGAGCGCGGGCTCGGAGGACGCCCCTGCGGGTGCTCCGGGACGCACACCTGGGCAGGGTGGAGGCGGGCGGGGGGCGGGGAGGAGGGACAGGGGTGCGGCCGGGGCGCGGGTTCACGTCCCCGAGGAAAGGGGGTCCTTCGCGTGCCGGACTCGCCGTCTCCTGGGTGCGGGTGGCGGTGTTGGGGCGCTCGTGGGGCCCCGCGTCCGGCCGCTCGCGGGGAAGCGCGGCTGCTTGTCGCGCGCACGAAGGGCTGCGCCCCCACCCGACCCCCCTTTCCCGCTGTCGGGGCAGCCGGCGTGACGCACCCTGCCCGGAAAGCGCAGTTTGGGACGCTCAGTCCGCGTCTCCTTCCCGCGCCCTCACTTCACTTTGGTGGCGCGACCCCCGCCTCCGGGTCGCCCGGCGCCTTCTCTTGGCTCGGGACGTCCGCACGACTCCGCCTGTGGCACTCCTCTCCGGTGGGTGGCGGTGCCCGGGGGACCCCGAGGTTACCCGCCCCGCCGCCCGGTTATCTGGGCGAGTCCGTATCTCGTTCTGGACCAACAGCGGAGGAGGAGGCGCAGGAGGGCACCGGAGCGCTGAGGGCGGCAGAATGGAAGCGCTGAGGTCAGCGGGGGAAGCCGGATGCGGCTAAAAATTAACTGGAGAAATGGCTCTTCATCTCCTTAATTTTTTAAAGATTGTATTTATGTACTTGAGAGAGGGAGAGAGAGCGCGCGGGCAGGAGGGGGGAGGGGCGGAGGGAGAAGCAGAAGCGGACTGTCCACGGGGCAGGGAGCCCGCGCAGGGCTGCATCGAGGCCCCCGGATCATGACCTGAGCAGAAGGCAGACGCTTCACCCACACCGACCGAGCCCCCCAGGCGCCCCGTCTCCTTGACTTTAATACAGAGCTGACTTCTCTGGTCTCTGGGCTTCCCTCCTTTCTCACTCCCCCCCGCCCCCCATGTCTGCGTCCCCTTTGACCACGGTCTCCTCGGACCCTCGGTGACCGAGTTATCTCCCTGCCTCTACTTTGCCAAATGGCATTTCCTCCTTTTTCTTCTCATAGGAAATGACCTGGTTTCAGTTGCTTCTGGGTGATTTCAACACACGTGTCGGTTGCCCCAGGGTGAGACGCGTCTGGAGAGCGGGGTGATTCAGCTTCGGGGTGCACAGGGGTGCTTTCCTGACCCAAACAGGCCACGGCTTTCCCAGGCGAGCGGGCCGCTTGCTGCTCTGCACTTTGACTCTTACCCTTTCTGTCCTGCATGCGGGTTCTGCTGGGGGCTCAGCAGAAGGCAGAGAGCAGGAGAGCAGCAGCCTGGCGGGATGGGCCCAGCTTCCTGGACTGCGCCTCCTTTAAGGCCGCTTTAAGGCCAGTGCTGACGTTCCAGTTAACCAAACATATGACCTCACTGGGCTGCTTTTGCTCTTATAGCAGTTCTATTCCCAGCATCCGAGGCTTTTTTATAACTTTGAAAATCCCCATTTCTCTGTCGGTGAGGCATTCCTGCTTGGCGACAGAACAAGCCCAGAGGTATGCAAAACATCCAACTTAATGTGAGGGTAGCAAGGTCTCCGAACTTCCCATTTCATTTCTCGGATGGGGTGGTGTTCGCTCTGTGAGGCTAGTGGCGACGACTTGGAGCCTACAGGTCGGTCCCCATGGGAGTTTCTGGGCTTGCATTTCCCTGCACCCCGTGGTTGCCGTGGAGACTAGGCGTGGGGTGTGGAAGGACCACTGCTAGCCCTCTGAGCGCACAGAGACCAGTTTTCATAGAGTAGATCACCAGCATAATTCTTGTGTGCGAAGGCAACACTATAACGGTTCTTGGTGGAGAGCGTCCTGGCCTTCGGCTTCTAGAGCAGCGGGTCCACCAGACTTCCTGAGTGGTGACGCCCATGCTTCCCGTCTGTGCCATCCAGTGTGGCAGCCACTGGCCACACGTGGCTACCAGGTACTTGAAGCGTGGCCACTGAGGAGCTGGAGTTGAAATTTCATTTACTTTTAATTAATTTCAATTTCAATAGCCACGTGACCCTTCACGGTGGTGGAGAGCACAGTTCTAGAGCATTAAAAAAAAATCTGTTTCCCATCTTATTTCATGAATGATGACCCATCCTATACGACGATCAGTGCCACTCTGTAATCTGTAGAAATAAATCTGTGACGCTGGGAGACAGGGCGTCGTGTGTCTCACTTTTTGTTATTAGCTCCGGGTTTTCGGACTCAAATGGTTGTTACCGGGGAGGGCTTAGTAAGTCAATGCCAGCGAGGGGAGAGCAGGAATGGATGTCAGCGGCCTGTGGAGGTGGACCTTGTCTCACCTGGAGGGGAGGCAGGGCAGTCACAAGGCTCTGGGATGCAGGACTGTGCCTTCTGGAACTTGCTCTGGTTCCGCGGTCGGACGTGTGCAGGTGTGTGGCAGTGCACTGTCCTCTGCCGCCTTGTTAGTGTCCACGGCCATGTTTGCTCAGATGGCACGCGTGATGAAGAACCGAGAGCACACCCGCGGTCCCTCGGTGGGGGACGGGGCGGGTACGCTGCTGGGTCATCCCTGAGTGGCCCCGCGTGGTCCCAGCTGGGACAGGAAAGTCGGCCGCGCTGTGTGCGCAAGTGGGGAAAAAAGCTGGTGGAACTGTTGGAAGGGGCTGACTGTGTGGAGGGCGAGATCAGACTGATGAACAGCGGAGACGTGGGAAGACAGACCGGGTTTCCCGCCGCGCCCGGGGCGCTGACCGCCGGTTCTCAGAATCAGGGGAGGGCTTGCCTTTCTGTTCTTTTATTCTTCCCGCATTGTCATTCGCTTTTAAACGTGAGACTGTGCTGCTTATCCGGCCTGAAGAGACAGCAAGGATATACGTTCGGAGGAAGGACGGTGTGCGATGAGCTGCCAGGGCCGGTCGGCGGACGTGCGGCCACGTCACTCTAAGAGGCCAGAGGAGTAGAGGGAGTGAGAGGTAGTTTATTGGTGTTAGCGTGAGAACCAGCCGTGTTCCACTCCGGCTGAGTGTGCTCTGCGAGATCACGGAGCCCGGGCCATGGATGGATGGCAGCACCCGCCGAGAGCCATCTCCTGTGCTGGACTGGGGCCACCGAGAGAAACCGTACAGTCCCCGCCTCTCCCTCCCAGCAGCTCTGAAGGTGACATAGTTCCCCTGTGGCGGCATCGGTGCTCCAGAGGTGCTGAGCCAGTGGAGGAGGAGGCGGGAGGAGGTGCTCCAGGAGGGGAGGAGCCAGGGGCTTGATGGCCTGCCTTCGGGTGAGGAAAGTCTCCCTCCAGTGGGGGTAGGGGTGGGGGTCCCAGGTGAAGGTGGAGCAGGAGGGCGCGGGTGCGTGTCAGGCAGCTGGAGAGCAGGGAGAAGCCTTGGAACATGGGCGCTTGTCTGGAGAACGAGGTTCAGTGGCGCACGGCTTTGGGGGCACCCTGGCACCGAAGCAGGCTGGCCCACGGCTCAGGCGTGTGGTCCAGGCTGTCGTCCTGCTCTGTGACACAGGCACACGTGTGATGCGTACATGGAAGACGGAGTGGTGACAATAACGTCCGGGAACAGACTCCGTGTTCATGCAGGTGGAGGGACGGGAGGGTCTGGGAGGCGGTTTGGGCCCGTCGGAGGGGCTGCAGGTAGAGCGCTGGCCCTGGGTGGTGGGAGCCACTGTCCGCTGGGACATGTGATGAGGTCACATGTGTCTTCTTCTTTTTTTTTTTTAAGATTTTTATTTATTTGGGGGAGAGAGCTCATGTGCAGACGGCTGGGGGGAGGGGTAGAGGGCGACGGAGGAGCAGACTCCCCGCTGAGCAGGGAGCCCCCCATGGGGCTCCATCCCAGGACCCTGAGATCAAGACCTGAGCCGGAGGCAGGCACTTCACCGACTGAACCCCCCAGGTGCCCCCTGTTTGTGAGAGAGGTCAGAGGTGCAGGTGGGGTGCCCTGGGCCCGGTGGGAGGAGGCAATGTCATGCTCCTGGCAGAAACCTTGAAGGATGAGTTTGGGAGGAATCTGCACCCTCTCTGAACCACGGGTGAGGTGGCTGCAAGGTTTGGAAATGGGCAGATGGGGTGGCCCTGGGGCTGCTCTTGGAGAGCTTTCAGGCCAGCGGCCCTGCAGTGTGGGTTTACAGCTGGCGTGAGAGCATTAGCTGGGGCGGCTCCACAGACCGGAGGGTCACTGCCTCTGTCACAGCGGAGTGCAAGAGTGTAGGCTCGGGGTTTAGGGAAATCAGCAGATTTATTTTTGAAGCCATCATTTCAGGGACCCGCCGCGTCTGTCCTGTCAGGAGGCAGTTGGGTGTGGTCTGGGATCGCCAGGAAAGGAGTCAGCCCTGGGGGGCGGGGTGGGGGTCACGGCCGGGAAGGGGCCGTCTGCCTGCGCCCTACGCAGCCGCTCAGGGCAGAGGGGAGGTTGCAGGAAAGGGGCCGCGCAGCGTGGCCACCTGTGCCCTGTCCTCCCGGATGTGGTGTTTGATGGGAGGAAGGGGTGGACGCGCATACTTTCGTAGATAAGTAGGTCCGAGTGCTGGATTTTGATAGGAAGTTTTTCCAAAGGTTTTATATAACTCAAGCCGTGGTTTCCTTTCATGCCTGATGCGCAAAGATTTAAAAATTAGCCAATAATATGGATTTCCCCTGTTTGGTCTTTGTTCCCACTGGTATTAACCGTTTTCCTCAACATAAAGAAATCATGGCCTGAGTTTAAATTACACAGCATAAAAACAAGCTTTCTGATGTGTGTTTACCAGCGGCGTGGTGTGGGTCCTGCAGGGGAGAGTCCCCTCTGGTTCCACGACTCTTACTCAGACCGGGTTGCTGGCTGGCCCTTTCCTGCCGGGGACAATTCCGCTTCTCCCAGCGACAGTGACGTCCTTCCTGATGCCCGAGTCCCTCAGAGATCTTCTGTGGCGCACTGCCCACCCCCGGCGCGCTCCCCCTCCCACAGGCTAACCGCCCAGCGACTCCTGCCCTCGACCTCTCTCTTCCTCCGCTGGCACGGGGCTGACCTGCCCACTTCGTCGTCTCGGCCTGTCGACCTCGTCTGGGGGCTCGGGGCGCAGCCTGGCCGCCGTCTCTGCAGACTCTCTTAGGATCCGTAGCCAGACAGAACTGAGATCGGGGCAGAGCCCGTGCTCATTATATCGTCCGGGGGAAAGAGCGAAAACGTGAAACATTTTGTAGAAATCGGGTACCAAGTTAAAGTTGACAAACGTTCTGTCCGAATGACCCCATCATGTAGACCCAGGGCGACCATTTGGTTGCGGGAAGAAGGGTGTGTCTCTTCTCTCTGAGGCCGCCTGTCCTTCTGCTCACTCCTCAGTCTGTGTCCCCAGGTCAGTGGCGACAGGACCGCTGGTGTGGGGCAGGGCGTCGGCACCCTGTCTGCAGCGGCCGGACAGCATGTGGGGCCTCTGCTCGCCAGCCTCAGGGCATGTGGGGCCTCTGGTGTGGGGCGTTGGGGTTGAGGTCTTGACCGGCAACCCTGCCCCCTGGAGCAGGAAGCTCAGGGATGCAGCGTTCGCTGCTGTGGTGCTAGCAGAGCTCGGGTCTGCCTGTCGGCCAGGCTTGGAACTGTCAGGCCGTGTGCCCAGGGGCAGCCACAGAGCCAGATGCTGCGCCGTGGGGTGACTCGCCTGAGCGCGCGACCCCACGGGTTCCTGAAAGCAGCTTCCGTGCTCCTCCCTGTCCTGGGCCGCTGGTGGTGAAACCTGCTCCTGGTAGCTTACTCGAATTTGTCCCCGCTTCAGGTGTCCTTCAAGCAGGGGGTCGGCAGCCCCTCTCCTCTCGATCCAGAGGTCCTGTCCGTGTTTGTGCCTCCTTTCGTCACTAAGGAGGACAGTCAGACGGCCGGCGTCTCTTCTGCGACTCTGAGCAAGACCAGAAGGCGCTCCTTCAGGAAGAAGAGGGACAAGCCCAAAACAGAGCCCTGGAAGGGCCTCCCTCCTGAAGACGTTAGTGTCCCCGATGGCGTGGACCTGCTCGCCCTGCCTCAGCTCTGCTTCCCAGGTATCCCCCGCCCCGCCTTCCGCCACACCCACGGTGCCGTCTGGAAACCAAGTCAAGAAAGGGCAAGAGATGGGGTTGGTGACCCCTGGCAGCCTTGAGGTCAAACTGCAGGGCTCAATTGTCTCCATCGAGGGGGTTTGGGAGCTGAAGGATAAGTAGTCCACGTAGGGTAGCCCCCGCATGTTGGAGAACAGTCCGCGGCGAGGGGCTGTGGGGTTGGCCAGTGCAGTCGGGAGAAGTGTTTTCCAGGGATTTTTCCCCTTAGATTGGCAGGTCTGTCTTCCAGAGGTCGGCAGGTGGACCAGGGTGAGCCTGCAGCGTCTCCCCCAGGGCGTGCTTTGGTCCAGGCTCCCCGGCCCCTGTCTTCTGCGCCCCTGGGACCCACAGCCCGGGCTCTCGTGCTTTCCCCACCTAGTCCGCCCCCAGCAGCGGGCGGCCCTCCTGTTTCCCCCTGGTCCGTGAGAAACGCCGAGTGGCTGATGTAGAAAACTGAGTAGGAACTTGCGCTCCGTCATTTCCTGTCTGGAAGGTTCCGTCGGGAGCGGCTGCTGTCTCCTGGTCTCAGGGGTTACAACCCCGGAAGAGCGGGGCAGCCCCGTGCCCGCTGTGCTCAGACACGTTCGCCTCCCCCAGGCCCACCCCAAGGGGTTTGTCTGAGGTTATCCTCGTGCTCCTTCTCTAGATCTTGCAGAGCACAGAGGGTGGCCAAGAAATGGGCCCTGCGGAGGGACAGGGGGTGGCGGCTGGCCAGTGGCCCAACCTGCCCGACCCCCGCCGGGTGCCACAGCTGGCAGGGCGAGGCCAGGCTCTGTAGGCCACAAAGTGGGCTCATGGGCAGCCCGGGCTCAGAGGTGGTTGCTGCGGGGTCGTGACGAGATTTCCTCTCCTTTCCTCGTCCACAGGGGGCATGTACGTGGCCTCGGAGCCGAAGGAGGACTGTGTCCACTTCCTGGTGCTGACCGACGTCTGTGGGAACAGAACGTACGGCGCGGTGGTCCAGTACTATCGGCCCCTGCGCGTATGTGACTGACACGAATTCCCTCGGAAGTCAGGCCGGGGTGGTTTTTATTGTTGCCAAAATACACACCCCAAGCCACCACCCCCGTGACCACTGTAGTGGGTGTGGGTCCGTGGTGCTAAGTGCACTCCTGCTGCTGGGAACCCCTCCCACGTCTCATCCCAAAAGATGTTCGTCTCCCTGGAAGTCCCTCCCTCGGCCCCCCTCCTGCCTCTACGGGTTTGCCTCCTCCGGACGCCTGTGTTGGTGGACTCGGGCTGCACGTGGCCTCTGTGTCCAGCTCCCGCTCAGTGGCCAGGTTTAGAGTTCGTCCACGCTGGGGCAGCAGTGCCTCTGTTCTCAGGGCTGAGTCCTACTGCCGGTGTGTGTGAGCCGTGGCTGGTTTCCCACGCAACCTCCGAGGGCCACTTGGGTTCCTTTGCTCAGGGTGACGGCTTCGGGCCTCCCCTGCCTGGCAGGGCCACGTGTGTGACCCGGCCGGCCTCTCGGGAGCTTGTGGGGGCCGCCATGCACCTGAAGAGGTGGCGTGACCCACTGCCTATGTCGGAGGGTTTTCGGGAGCACAAGGGGCCCCACTGCTTCATCCAGGAAGTCTAGGAACCCACACTGAGGGGCAGGTGGCGGCCCGGATTTTATTCCCTGCTCTGCCGTCGGAGGCGGGGGCAGCTGCAGTGGGAGAGTTATCCCTCAGTGTCAGGGGCACAGGGCACAACTCGATGGGCTCTGTCCCTTCCTGCCCGTGGAGTGGCACGGACGCACCTGGCGTGCGTCAGAAACATGGGGGAGCCCCGCATCCTGCTGGGGTCCGAGTGCACAACCTCAGTGTCTGGACCAGGCGTCCCCTGGGCGGGTGGCGGTCAGCACAGGGAGGCCACCCCTCAAGGCCGTGTGTGTGGGCGGCTACAGCCACGATATGGACAGCAGGCCCGCCTGCCTGCCCGGGTCAGGTTGGGGGGGAGACGAGAGGGCCCGAGTTCTTGCCCCTCCCTGGTAGTGCTTCCAGCGGACACAGGACGGGAGGCTGGGTCGTTCAGGAAGGTGCTGGTCTGTGAAGCCATTGCTATGAGAAGTACATGTTATTTTTATTATCATTACATGCATTTTAAAAAGGTCACAGCCCTCAGCTTTGCCTGTGACTCCCCCTACACCTGGCTTTTGGGGTGTGCACGGCCGCTCGCCTGTCCTCTCAGAGCCTGCATGATTTCGGGGTGTTCCCCGGGCCCTACGTGCCGGCCTCCCCTCCCTCCCCGTGTGTCCAGGGACCACCCACGCCCCGCCTTGTGCGACGGCCCCTCCCGGAGTGCAGACGGCGTTGTGGTCCCCTGTGCCGGCCGCCCGCTCCAGGCACGACCCTCCTGCTCTCATTTAATCCGCAGCACAGTGCACCGAGCCCGCTCTCCAGATGAGGACGCGAGCAGTCGCCCAGGGAGGGGCTGACTTGCCCGGGGCCCCCAGCACACTGACCTGTGGGCAGTGGGCATCGGTTCGATGTCGGTGGGCAGACGAACGACACGCCCGCTGCTTGCCGGGTCTGCGGGCACCTGTCTCGCAAGACCCTTGCGTTGGCACCAGCCGCAGGTGAAGCTGTGGTCCCACCGCCATCCCTCCCGGCACCCCAAACCACCCACCGTGGGGGCCGGATTGTGGCCCCCCGTGACATGCCACTCGTAAGCTCCGTGGTGGTCTGTGCCTCTGGAATCCCGGCGCCGGGTGCGTTCTCCAGCTGAGACCCTCCCCCGCCCCAGCACACACACAAACGCTCGGCGCTGCAGCTTTTTTCCTTCGTGAGCAGAGCCTGCAGCCTGTTCTGTTCTCGCTGTGGGTCCCTTCCCCCCGGGCGGGGCGGGTCTCACCACCTCTGCCACCTCAGCACGTCATGAACCGCGGACAGCAGGCACCGGGAGCGGGGAGGGGGGTGTCCTGTGTGGACTGGGGCTCCCAGAGACACCGGGGCCCGTCTGCTGTGACTGGGGCCCCTAGTGGCATGACGAGGGGACCATCCACACGGACTGGGACTCCGGAGGGAGCGCGGGCCGGGCGGTGGGGGAGCTCGTGCCGTCCAGGCCCCTGCCCTCTCGCCCCGTCTGCAGGGGCCCACGCTGCTGATGGTAGAAGCCGGGAGCGGCTGGGCCGGGAGGTGACACGGGCCTGTGGCTTTCTCTGCAGGACGCATCGTGTTTCTACAATGGCAAGGCGCACTGGGAGCCATCCTGGCCGACGGCGGGCGTGGCTGGCTGCTTTGTCCCCTTCGCCGTGTGCGTGGTCTCCAAGCTGCCCTATTACAATGCCCTCAAGGACTGCCTGTCCTGGTAAGCTGCGTGGCCCGTGTGTCCGCGAGGCCGCCTCGGTGCTGGCGGGTGGCAGGCGGGCTCTGGTGTGGCTCGGGGAGCCCAGAGGCTTCCGGAGGTGGTAGCGTGTGGGCGCTCGGCCAGACAAGGGAGGACGAAGCCAAGCTGGGGGGAGTAAAATTAGTGCAGACGATTTGATGTTTGGTTTTTCAAAAAGACGCGCATGAGAAATGGCTCTTCTGGCTGAGACAGTCAGGAGGCTGCCCCCATCAGCCTGGCAGTTCGCGGGCAGCTGACGAATCACCTCCCTTGGTGGCATCTTTAGATTCATGCTGACACCCAGTAGGAGGCCTGAGGACCTAGAGAACTTGTGACGACTCCAGAGAGCATCGCGCTCGCTGCCGTGGTCGGGGGACGACGGTGGCGCGCAGACACGGTCCAGCCCCTGGCCACACGCGCCCTGGCCGCCTGGCTTTCATTCTCTCCAAGTTCTAGTCTTGGAAATCGCAATGGTTTCGTGAAAGACTGGGGTGGTCCGCGGAGGCTCGCCTCCATGTCGTAATACCCACCGTCACCCCTGGCAAGTCACAGACTTCTAGAAGGAGAGTCATTTTGGTTCTCGGCCTGCGGTCAGAGGGACGAGCAGGAATCCTTCCCGGCCGAGCTCAGGATCCTCGGAACTCAAGGGCCAGCGCCTTCACGGTTCAGCTTTCGAAGTGCAGCTTGTCTCTGCGCAGGGCGTGCGTCTTACTGCCCGACACGAAACGCCTCGTAGAACAGAGCGCGCGCTCGGTCTCCCGCCGGGGCGGCCTGAGTGGAGCGCGTGCGCGCGGGCATGGCGTGGGCAGTGATGGGATGAGAAGGTAGGGCAGGGTCCCCGTTTCTTTAGTTAACCCTTCATCTTCAGCACCGGAGGGTAGAGGGCGCGTCCGCCCATCTGCAGTTTCCCCTTCTGGGAGGCGGCGCGGGTGATCCCACCTTCCTCGAACGGAACAGGTTCGGGCCGCACAGCGCCCGCCTCCGAGGACGGCAGCACCTGTTCCTCCTCGGGCTCGTTCCCCTACCACTGGCTGCAGATGCCGTCCTGCTGGACGGTGAGGCACATGAGTGCTTAACTTGAAAAACGTGTTCGGTTTCCCTGCTTCTCGAGTTTTCTCTCTCCGTGGTCGTTGCTACGGGACAGGAACTAGAAAATAGAAAAAACAAATGACAGAAATCCAAAAAGCAGTTTATAAATGTAGATTTATAGATTTTTAAAATCTGTTTTTCTGCTATCACGGCAGCATGTGGACATGTAAACTGTGCCTCTGGACAGAAACTGGGAGAGGATGCTTAGCTGTGTGTGGAGAACTAGGTTATGGAAAGTCTTTGTTCTCTTGGGTTTTTTTTTTTAACTCCATACTATTCTTTTACCATAAATAACATACAGAAGGACTATTGAATTATCTCTAAATTCTGACACTGACTCCAGGAAGAGCTATGATTTGTTACTTAAAGGAAGAGTATTAGCACTCGGCTTGCGGGCGTGCGTGGGGGGCGAGGCTGGGGTCCGGCCCAGGGCACTGAGGCAGGGTGTCCGGCACGGTTGGCTGAAATTTTCCAAGTGTAGACACCGTGTCACCACTACTGCCGTTAACACAGAAAACATTTCCACCCCGCACCAAAGCCCCCTCAGGCCCTGTGGTCGCTTCCCAGCCCCTCTGCCCCCAGGCACCTGCTGGTCCACTATGCGGTTCGGTCAGTGGCCACTCTGCCTTGAACAACACGATTTGAACCGTGTGCATCCGCATACACCCGTATTTTTTGACAAATATAGTACAGTCCCGTAAATGTATTTTCTCTTCCTTAAAATTTTCTTAAAATCGTTTTTTTTTCTGGGCTGACTTTACTGTAAGAACACAGCATATAATGCATATAAGACACGACTGCCTGTTCATCCACTGGGTCATGGGTCAGGCTTCTGGTCGGCAGTGAGCGACTAGTGGTTCAGCTTTTTGATGGGGTGGGAGGTTCTACACAGGTTTTCAGCTGCGTGGGGGGAATGGGTGCCTTTAACCCCTCACATTGGTCAAGGGCCAACCCTACTTCCAAAGTCAGAAGGCATTTGGGAAACAAACACGGTCAAACACTTGCTTTTGAGATGTTGACTTGCTGCTGAAGTAGGACCCAGGCAGAAGATCGCACGAATTCCTGCTGCGTAACCAGCACCCACAGCAAGAAGCAGAACGTGGCTGGACCCCACCCCCCAACACGCCAGTCGCCCTGTACCCCCTCTGCAGGCAGCCCCCCTCCCTGACCCTGGGCGACCGTGCCCTGCCGTCTCACGTCCAGGGTTGCCCCCCGTTGCCGGACGGCCCCAGAGCTGCCGGCAGACACATGAGCACAGAGTAGAAATGCTACGATGACCATTGGAGGCTCATACTTATTTTGTGATTTGATTTTTTTTTCTTTTAGTTTATTGACTCATCTGAAGCTCTGTAAAGATTTCGAAGTTGACAATCACATAAAAGATTTTGCTGCAAAACTGTCTTTAATACCTAGCCCGCCACCTGGACCCCTTCATTTGGTAATTAAATCTGGAATTTTGTCTTTTCTTTGCGAATAGCTCAAGTCATATGATGATGGTGGTTTTAATGTTTTAAACTATTTCTTACATTCTGGTCTGTTTAAATTAGGCTTCTCGGGTTCCTTACAGAATCCTCTGATTGCACAGTTTCTAAAGATGAGTTTGCCCGGCGGCCCGTGATACATGGTGTGGAGCTGGTGGTGGCCCCCTTAGTGCTTAACACACCGGTGCATTCCTTGCAGAAAACATACAGAACTTACTTAAATTACTTAAATTACAAATTCCCCTTTGGTTTGGGGATTACATTGACTCGTGTTTTCTCCTGCCCATGGTGATTCACAAAAAGTACTTGGCTTAGTTTTTGGTTTTTCCCAGTGCCGCTGTGTTGTTGGATGACTGGCCAAGCTTCCCGGGGTCTGGGTTTCCCTGGCATGCTCGTCCTGAAACGTTGGCTCTACGTGAGGGTTCTGGGCTAAGGAGAGCTGTGGGCAAAGGCAGCCTACGTTCCCCCTTGGCTGAGTAATGGGCCAGACAGCCGAGCTGCGGTGACACCTGTCTGGCTCAGCAGTTTCCAGACTGACGCAACCACCCAGTGCTTCCTCGTTCTCCGAGAGGCGCCCGCCCAGTTAGGGTCTCGACGCAGATTGTAAAAGTCGATCCTGTTCCGCTCAGTCCCTTCTGGGAGATGAGACGGGGACCTCCGTTCCCTACGTCTGGTTAGTCACAGTTGGAAAGATTTGTTTTATTTCGCAGGAGACATGGGATTATGATCTTAAATTGTATATTTTTAATATCACCCTACAGCGTGTGGGGTCGGGGGGGGTCCTGCCTGATGCAGTCCAGGCCCAGAGACAAAGCAGGTTGCCTGCACACCTGGGTTCCGCTCCCAGAATCCTGTGCAGGGACATTGTGGGGTACTTGTTTTGTGCGAGGCCTCATCTTTATTATGTGGATAATGGTATTTTTTATGATTCGGCGAAGTCATCAGAGTTTCCTTCTTGCTCCGTTCACTCAACAAGTATTCCCTGAGGACCAGCTAAGCAGGGAACAAAACCAAGTACAGGACAGTCTGAGGGTTGGCCGTCGGTATTGGGTTCTGCCTTCGAGCATGAGTAAGGCTCGAACCCGCACCAATCTGCGTCCCTCGGAATCTTGCATTGAGTCATACGTGGTTCTCCGACTTTCGCTGCCCTCGTGAGAAAGCTTCCTGGGAGTCGTTCTGGATACCTCTTCTCTTCACCCCTGCGTCCCTCCATCACTCAGCCCTGACGGGCCAGCTCCTGGCGTTTGCCTGTAGATGCCCCGCCCCATGCATCTGTGTGACCTGAGGTCTGTCCACGTCCATTCTTCACCCTTCGCTCAGTTCATGCTTTGCACAATGGCTGCAGAGACTGTTAACATCACTCCGTTGGGCTCTCCTTTTATGCTTAAAACCCCAAATGGCTTCTTGCTGTGTACCTACAGCCAGTCCTACCTCTCTGGCCCCTGTGTCATCACGTCCTCCTCTGTCTGTATCCTCACCCCCTTGCTCGCTGTTGTCCAGCCGCACTGGGTGTCCCTCCGTCCCTCATGGCTGCTGCCCCAGGGCCCTTGCACATGCTGTTCCTGGAAGTCAGGTTTTTCGCGACAGCATCTGTGACCGCCCACCCCATCCCCATGCCCCCTTCCCACAGAGCCCAGCCCCCTCTGTAGCTGGGGCTCATGTACGTGTTTTGCTTCATGTCCCTCTTCTCTGTTGGCCTCCGAGCTGCGTGAGGAAGGGTTCCCCTGCCGAGCTGCATGTGTGGCACTGTTACCACACCCGCCCTGCCCTTGCTGCTCCCGCAGTTGTGGAGCGGAAGATGGAACAGATGGGTCGTGTTTTGGTGTTAGCCTGTCGTGTTCTCAGAGTGGGGCCTGCCTCTCGCTTCTGGCGCGTCTGTCCAAATGAGCTGAGCCCGGCTCAGGCCTGCTGCTGTGACCCTCCCTTTGCAGCCTCACCAGCTCTGAGGCTGAGACGGGGCCGTGACCCATCTTCAGGGGTGTTGAACCACCGTGGCTGTTCCTTGTTTCCGAGACACGCGAGGCCAAGGTTCTCCTCTAATCCAGGAGCCAGTTCAGGAATTTCCAGAACCCACTGCAAACAAACATGGGTGGCGAGGCTGTGTAGCTGGTGGTCAGGAGCTGCAGTTCCTGTGAGTCAAGTGTGGGGTCATCTCCGGTCTGGGTCGGAAGAGGCGGCGCCCAGCCTCAGCCCGGCCTGGCGCCTGGACCACTGGCCTGAGGGCAGGAAGGACACCCCACAGCTCTGGCTCGCTCTGCTGCTTCTCTGCCCACCAGTGCTCTGACCTCATGGGCTTTCAGAGCTCGGGCCGAGTTCCTGGGTGTGCACACGAAACGTGCCTTTCCCTTCTCGCTGTACCGGACTCACTTCCTGTGTTGCTCTCGGTGGGGGCCCGTTGTTTGTCTGGGGCTGCAGTCAAGCGAAGCATGGAAAGTTTCTCTGAAGTGTCTCTGCCTCAGTTTCTTCACCTGTGAGGTGGGGGGCCCCAGAGCCCAGCTCAGAGGGTGTGGGTCTCACGCGTGGCGCGGTTGCTGGCGTCCAGGGGGCCCTGACAGCATCTCTGGTAAGAATGATTGGCGTTTGTATTTAGTTTTTATCTGTGGTTGGGAAGCCGGTCGACATGTTTGGGTTTTTTTTTAAATATCAAGGGGAGTTTTCCACATATGCTTCACCATTTTTCCTAGTTCCTCGCCCCTGGGAGCAGTAACTCTGCTTCTGCTTGTTTCGTTACTGCCCACACAGGCGCACCAGCCTTGTTTCTGATGCGTCCTGCTTCCACAACCTGTGGGTGACAAGACGCTGCCATCGGGGGGCACTTGCAGAAAGTGGTCCTTTCTTGTCCTCTCTCTCTGTACAAGCAGTCACACACGGCAGTGGTGACACAAGTGGGAGGAGATGTGGATGGTGAACATTCGTTCTGGAACCTTCTCTAGCGAGGGCTCCGCGTCTCTCCGTGTCTCTCGTGTGTCCTCCTTCCATACTTGCCCTGGCGCGACCTTCTCTGTCCTCAGATTCTAATCTCCTCCCTGTGTTTTCAGCCCGGCACTGCTCACCCTCCGTTCTGCTCGTCCCCAGCTCCGGGGGTGCTGCTGGGGACCCTCCACAAGGCTGACACCCGTGGTCAGGAGTGAACTTGCCATCCAGCTGGAAGGCCCCTTGGTGGAGGGGCCCCTAACGTCCTCCTCCACCCACTGTGTCCTTTAACACAGGGAGGGCATTTTGCAGATATCAAATTCGAATTGAAGTGTTATTTTGAAATACTATCACTTGGAAAAATAAAGTCTTTTCTGCGATTTCTTGAAGGCATGTCTTTAAGGCTTTGACAGTTATGTTGAAAATATTAAGAGAATTCGTAAGGTGCAGGGAGCGTTCTGGCTAAGATGAACCTGACCGTGCTTGAGTTTGAGCCTGTGCTGACCGGAACACACGTCCGGCGTCAGCCACTCTTCACCGATGGGCAGTTGGCTCATGAGTTAGGAGTGTAGGCAAGACTGGCTGAAGAAGATCTTGGGTACTGGATCTGCGTGGCAGCCTTTCTCCGCAGTTGTGCGTGTCTAGACTGTTTGGTTCTGGGACATACACGGTGACAGCATGAGTCTTCAAACACATACCCTAACTCAGACGCCTTTGGCGCCTAAACGGAGAGTCTCGGTGTCTTTCAGTCCCTACTAGGAGCGGCTCTAAACTAATTGCGGAACTTGGTCATCACAGATATTTAACATGAAGCCTCTGCAGATCGTGTTTCCCTCCCGTGCGGACCCCGAGAGCCCGGTCATCGACTTGGACCTCCACTGGCCGTTGCTGTGTTTCAGGCCCGAGAAGGTGCTGCAGGTATGTGCCCCTCCGGACCTGGGACAGTGTGTCGGTTGGCTTAGTGGGCATTTAACCTGTCATCTGGAGGGCGATTCCAGGGCACAGGTATTCCAGAGTATTCCAGAATGTTCTGGAATGTTCCACCATGCACTGGGGATAGCTGCTTTTTGGCTTCAAGCAGACATTCAGGACAGTGCACGCCATTGACAAGTAGTGCTTTTTGGGGGGTTCAGGGGGCTTTCGTTTTGGCACATGGAGCTGGGAAACCAGGTGAGAATTGGCTTCACACGCGTGGTCAGTGCTTGGAGCACGGTCACAGGCGTGTACACGGTGTTGTCGGTTTCCCCAGATCCTGACGTGCCTCCTCACGGAGCAGCGGATCGTGTTCTTCTCCTCCAGCTGGGCTCTGCTGCCGCTGGTGGCCGAGTGCTTCCTGGCCTACCTGCACCCGTTGCAGTGGCAGCACACGTTCGTGCCCGTCCTGTCGCGTCAGATGCTGGACTTCGTCATGGCGCCGACGTCCTTCCTCATGGGCTGCCACCTCGACCACTTTGACGAAGTCAGCAAGGTTAGACCTCGACCGTTCACTGGTGAATGTCAGATCCTTGTGACCCCTGCGGGGACCGGGAGAAGTGGCTTCAAAAGGGTCCCGCCAGGAGGGCCACATGCTCCAGCCACGGGGAGATGGTGGTCCCTCCCGTCCCTGGGGCTCGTGCCCCTGGTGCCACAAATACACAACGGGTGCTAGCTGCACCATCTGCCTGTGCCTCTGGGCGTGTCCAAGGCTGTAGGGTCCTGGGCGCTGGGACCCTGTGTTGCCTGCCTACCCGCTTAAATTCCCAGGGTTCCATGGCTTCCTGCAGCTCCAGCGAGCAGAGCGCGGGCATCTGCGCCGATGGGGCCTGCTCTCCGGCCTAGCCGTGGCCGCTTTCTCCTTTTGTGGCCTCGAGTGAGGTGCCAGACCTTGCTGAGCCTCAGCTTCCTTGACTCTGAATGACTCGTCCTCCTGGACTGGGCTCCGTGCGGGGACCACTCCACACCCGCGGACACGGCCGGCGTCCCTGCGCCCCGTCTCGTGTTTCTCTGTTTGGCTGAGCTTCTGTGGTTCTGTTCTGCTGAGGACCCTCCTGCTGGAAGGTCCTGTCCACGCCACGCATCGCTTACAGTGCCGGTGGGTGTGGGCCTCGCCGCACGCAGGGACCTTTCACTTGCTGTGGCTGACCCACACCAGCGTGTTCGGCCCTCTTATCTCGCAGAGGTCAACTGGACACTCAGGTCGTCAGGGCTGGGGTCCCTGACAAGAAAGCAGAAAAGCCCGGCAGGTGAGACAATCCGCAGTGGCACTGGGCTTGACACCTTAGACGAGACCACAGCGGCGTTCTGTCTAGCCGCTTCTGCGGGAGTGACGTTTTTGAAACATCCTGAAACAACACCGTTAACCCTGAAACACGGGTCACCGTCACAAGTGAGACCGTCTCTGGATGTCAGCCCATGAGACAGCAGCAGGTAAACAGTAACCTGCTGGTAGATGCGTGCGTGGTCAGAGCCCTCGCTGGTGCCCATGCTCAGGGGGCTCAAGATGGTTCTTTTTTTTTTTTTGGACAGAGATCACAAGCAGGCAGAGAGGCAGGCAGAGAGACAGGAAGAGGCAGGCTCCCTGCTGAGCAGAGCCCGATGTGGGGCTCGATCCCAGGACCCTGGGATCAGGGCCTGAGCTGAAGGCAGAGGCTTTAACCCACTGAGCCACCCAGGTGCCCTTCAAGATGGTTTCTCAAAAGAGCTTATAAAAAGTCTAAACTCTGAACACCAGAACGGCAGCCCCCTCGGGTCCTCTCCCTCTCGGAGAGCTTTTTTATTTTATTTTATTTATTTATTTGACAGACAGAGATCACCAGTAGGCAGAGAGGCAGGCAGAGAGAGAGGAGGAAGCAGGCTCCCTGTGGAGCAGAGAGCCCGATGCAGGGCTTGATTCCAGGACCCCGAGACCATGACCCGAGCTGAAGGCAGCGGCTTTAACCCTCTGAGCCACCCAGGCGCGCCTCTCCGGGAGCTTCGCACCATCACTCGATAAACCTGGCCCTGCTGCCCGCCACTCTTCTTCTGGTCTCCCTCTTCGTTCCTCGAAGTGTGCAACCAAGAACCCAGGCTCGGAGGGATCAAAACTCCCGTAACAGCAGTAACTGCCGGCCTCGCTGTCATGGCTGAGGTCAAAGGAGCCAGTAGCACTTGTCATACAGTAAATGCCTAATAACGTATATTTAGATGGTGAGCTCCTGTGGATTTGTGATACTGTGATGTCAGGCAGAGCGGGTTTGGCTTTCGAAAGCACCTTTATTCACATAAAATACCACGAAGTTTGCCCGAGGAAAATGTGCAAGTCAGTGGCTCTTAGCAGCTTGGCAGAGTTGTGCCGACGGATTTTAGATGTTTTTGGCCCCATCGAGAAGACCCGTATGCCTTCGCATCACCCCACGTGGTCCTCCGGCCGCCCCCACCTACGCATGTCTCCGTGCATTTGCCCGTTCCGCACGTGTGGTTTTGGGGCCGTAGCTGGCCTTGAGAGGCTGCCTTCACTCCGCACAGCGTTCTCTAGGTTCCACGCCGTCTGTCCACATAGCTGTGGTTCTTACTGCTGAATCAGATCCCGTCGTGCGAACGTGCCACGGTTTCTTTGTCCGTCATCTGTCGACGGATGTTAGAATTGTTTCGACTTTAGACTGTCGTGACCGGTGCAGCCGCGAGCCGTCCTGTGCGTGTGAGCTCCGTGGGGACCTGTGCGGTCCCTTGCCATGGGCGGCAGACGCTCACCCTGCAGTCCTATTCTCCACCCCCGCCCCCCACGCTGTGCGTTTCTGTCCTCCTGTCCGTCCGGGCGAGGGGGACGTGGCGTCTCCCTGTGGATGTGGTGTGCGTTTCCCCGGCGACGAACACCGGAGCACGTGCACGTGCCCTGCTTCCCGTCCTCAGCGCTCACCCGCTGCCGCCGTGCTGTCACGTGCAGCCTGGAGCATTTCGGAGCGAGTCCCGGGAAGGTGCTCGGGGCCCTGTGGGGACCGGCCGCTCCTGGGGAGGAGCCGGGTTCTCGCGGCATTCTTGCCAAAGCCAGTGACTCACCAAGTGACAAACAGACTTTGTGGAAAGGCCATTCAGACCTTCATGGAAGGAATGGAAAACGTCTCCCAGTCTGCCCGCAAATGAGGAAGAAATAAGGCTGTGCTCTCAAGTTAAAAATGTGTGCCTTTTTTTAGACCTTAAGAAAAAACCACCTTGTTTCAGGCCGTTCCCCCGGGAACCTTCATGGGCACGTCTAGCCGGCCGCTCCCACCCGCAGTCAGGAAGCAAGCCTACTCAGGATTTACGTGTTCTGGAAGATTCAGGACAGGCAGCAGGCTGGAGAGCGTGTTGGGTTTGGACGTTTTCCTCGGTGGGTCTGGGGACTCGGACGCCGTTGTGTGGCACACGTGTGCAAGAAGGTTCACGAGGGGCCGCACGGCCCACCTCGCCCTGTCAGCCATGTGCTTGGGCCGGAAGGCGACGTGTGCTCGGTTCCCATGCCGCCTGGACACACGTTCAGAGTGGGGCCGTCAGAGCGCCCGGGCGCTGCCGGGCACCCGACTCCCAGAGTGGGACTCAGTCTGTGTATCTCGTCACACATCAGGCTTGACCAGGAACCTGGTACACAGCACAGGAATCCTAAGTGTGTGCTCCTTGAGCCCGGGGCCCGGCCTACCCCCAGCCCTGGAATGTTCTCTCCAGGCTCCCTGAAGTGGCCGGCAGTGTTTGTACCCGGGCTGGGGAAGGCCAGAGACCCGTCTGGGATCCTGACTCGGACTGGGGCGGGTTCCATCCAGTCTAGCTTGTGGACGTGACTCAGGGCAAGCCCGTGTTCCTTGGTGGGACAGGAGAAGGCGCTGATTTCATCAGCGGTGACGCTGCCGTAGGGAACGCAAAGTGTGTTTTTGTGTTTTCAAAGGTGTGTGCAAATGCAGAATCTTAATCGATCTTTCTCAAACTTGCAGGAAGCTGATGGCCTAATTCTGATAAATATGGATAACGGGAGCGTCACGTGTTCTGATGACCGGGAGGTCGACGTCCCCGACATCCCCCTGCTGGCGGCGCACACGTTCATCCAGAGGTAAAGGTGGGGGTCGAGTGCGCCCGGATGGCTCCGGTCGCTTCTGCGCTTCTTGCCCGTCTTACGTTCCAGAGCCGCGCTTTCTGTCTTTAGAGTTTGGAAGTTATTTGTGAGTGTTTTAAGGTGGAAGTCATTAGTCCTTGTTCTGAACGTGTCTAGTTATCAGTTATGGCCCCACTGAGTAGGTGACGGTCCCGACCCCGGAGACCTCCCCCCTCCCTGCCCTGTGGTCTGCCTGTGACTTCTGCGGTTCCTCCCCCTCCCTCCTGCCCTCTTCTCCTCTCCCTCCCCTCCCCCCTCCCTCCTCCCTCTTCCCTCCCCTCCCCCCCACTTCCCTCCCTTCCTTCGCCCCCCCCCCACAGACGTGTACACAGACCCACATGATGCCCCCACAGGGCAGGATCCGTGAGCTGCCCCGCGCCATACAGCGCAGAGGTGGGTCAGGTTGACTAAGGTCAACCCCCATCAGCGCTCTTACCGCCTTGGCCCACATCGGGCAGCCACAGCTTCTTCCTGGAAGGGCCAGGGTAGGCTCTGGCCTGTGTCGTGTGGGGCTCCAGGACTTTCTTGCTGGAGCTGCTTCTGGGGCGGGGAAGGAGCTGACGTTCCTGTCTGCAGGGACGGGCCCCGGGTGGGGGTGGGGCGGGTGGCTGCCCCTGGGTGTGTGCAGGGCAGCCGAGCAGGGTGTCGGGCGCGGAGTGTCTCCGGCGTGAGCTCGGGGAAGCCGGCATTCGCCACTGTTCCATTTTGGTGAGCAGAAGCTGCCTCCCCCGGCTCTGGGAGTCTGACGATTTGGCGCTGCTGGGCCTGGTGTCCGGTGGTTCCCAAGCGTGCGCTTCGGTGGCATGTCCCCCGTGGGATGGGGGCCCTCTGCTCGTCCGTGTGGTGGTGTCCGATTCGAGGACAGACCCGGTGGCTTGTGTCTGTGCTTGGCTGGGCCCCCACCTGGTGGGACGTGCCTCCTACAGCCTCAGCCACGTGAGCTAACCCAGGTGCGGTCGTGGCGCCTCGTGAAGGCTCCTCGTGGTCACTGTCCCTGAGGTCCTGGGGTGCTGGGGTGTCCGCACAGGGCCTTTGGTGGAGCGGGACAGGAAGCCGCACCCTTCCCCGAGAGCCCTGCTCCTCCTCACCCTCTCTGCCCCGTCTTCCTCTTCCTCACCTGCATCTGTGTTCATCCCCGGCCTCCCCAGCGCAGGAAAGGGGCCCCAGCTCCCCCCGGGCGGAGTGCTGCAGAGTGCCCAGGTAGGAGGGCCAGCCTTCTCCTCCGGCGGAGGGGTTGTCCCTGCACACAGCACGCAGGGGGAGGCCACGGCCACAGGCAGCACCACGATTCTGTATGCATTCCCTCCCCGCCGCGCCCCTGTGCTGCCGGGTGCACTGCCGGCTCGTGTTCCTTCTGAGTGGGGGCACCTGAACGGGTCAGCTGGGGTCAGTGGGGCTGGGACACCGTCCCCAGGAACGGCTTCTTGTCACATGCAGGGGTGAATCTAGAGCGCTCCCCAGCCCGCCCTAGCCCTGCTGGCTACTTGGACCTGGTCTCAGCCTGCCTCCCCGCCCACCCCTCCCACAACTCCTGCTCCTGCGGGGCCTCCAGCCGGCGGCTAGCCCTGCTCGGGGCGTTCCCGTCTGTCTGGCGTCTCACCTTGCAGGACTAGGGTCCTCCAGAGGCCCCCTCCAGCCACCAGCGGCCTCTTTTCCGGCTGTCCTGGCCTCGGATCCTCCCCCCGCCCCATGACCTCCTATTTGGGGTGTGCTCCTCTGTTTTTCGTTTTCTTCTCCATTGAATGTAAGCCCCACCCTGCTGCTTGGCCTGTGGTCTCCACGCAGCCCACGCCCAGATGGCACCTGGCGTTTGGGGGCGCTCAGGAATCACGGGGCAGACGCAAGTGCATTGGGCGTGTGTCTTCTGCAGTAACCCGCACGCTTGCCGGATGGTCTCTAGAGCTGTGGCCTTGATCGTGCTGGGGAGGTGGGGGACCCCGGGGTGGCCGGATGCCGGTGCCGGGTATCTGGAGAGCGGGTGGCTGCGAGCGGCGACACACAGGCCCTTGGGTCCATCTGGTCCTCCCAGACGGGGCACGGTGGTGGGCAGCCCCGGCCAGGAGGCAGCCTGCACTGGAAGCCCTTTGTCCTTCCTGGGGTGCAGGGTGTGTGCTGTCGCAGGGCAGAGCCGGGCAGGGACGAATCTGGCTCAGGTGGAAACCGGAGCAGCCACGGCGGAGGCCCCCGTGGCCTCGGCACGGGTGGGCTGTTCGTGTGGAACAGGGACTGGACGTTCCGGGGCAGGTGTTTGCCGTCCCGGCACGGAAGTTCCCGACGCGCCTTCCCAGCATCCGGAGTGTCGGTGCCCCTGGGAGCGCGTTCTCCCCACCCGTGAGCGCGGTCCTGGCCTGCGGTGCTCAGCGTCCCGCCGTCCTTCCCAGGGTCCAGAGCCTGCGGCTGCACCACGAGCTGGACCTCGCACACCTGGGCGCCAGCACGGACCTGAACGAGGGGCGCGCGCGCCGGCGGGCCTGGCAGCGGGGCCTCAACTGCCAGGTGCAGCACGCGGCGCTGCAGCTGCTCGTGGACGTCTTCAGGTACCGGAGAGCCGCGGCGGGCAGCCCCGGGTGGACGCGGCTGAGGGCCTCGCCCCTCTGGCCCCGGGCCGCCGGTGGGGCTCATGCCGGCTGCGGCCCGGGGCTGCCCGGGGTGGGGACATCGGGTCACTGCGGGAACGAAGCCGGCCCCCCAGCCCCCAGCAGGCGGCAGCACTCAGAATCTGTCCCCGTCAGGAGGCCGCTTCCCTCTGGCTCCACTCCCGCCGGCGCCGCCGTCCTGTTTGTCATTCGGCGGCTGCGTTCTTAGCTGCTGTGACTCCCCATAGGACAAAGAAGTGATCAGGAGAAAACAGGCCCGTGTGTCGTAGCAGGTTGTGTCCCTTGCTCGAATGGCATAGTCAGTACAGACACAGATATATTCTTTTAATTTTGTTCTTTTGGAATGAAATCTTTTGCAAACAAGGCTGTTTTGTTTTCTTAACACCTTATAAGCTTGACGAATTGTAAAAAAGCAGAGACTGAATACAGAGGGTCAACTCTGTGTCCTCAGACAAGTGTTCCCTTGTCAACGGAAGGAAAGCGTTGAGGGTCCAACTAGGGAATGTGGCCCGCGGGCTCGCTGACCCCAGTGGTGACTGTACTTAGCCGCGGCAGATCATACGTGTTCACGCCCAGGGTCGGCCTGTCCGGGGTCGCCCCCTCGTGTCCTCTTTGTCATGTGCAGGAGGAAGGAGGGGCTGGAAGAGGAAGAGGGCCGTGAGGGTCCCTGGGGAGGGGACGCCGTGCTTGTCCCAAAGCAGCTGGAGGAGAGGGTGCACCCCAACCCAGCCCTGCCGGCACGTGGGACCGGGCTTGCAAACTGACCTTTTGGTCCTTTCTGTGCTGCCAAATCGCCGTGGCTGTCTCCCGTACGAAGGATGCTTCCACACTTAGACTGTCTCTCTCCTTGTCAGGGACGTGAAGAACCACCTGAATTACGAGCACAGGGTGTTCAACAGCGAGGAGTTTCTCAAAACCAGGGCTCCGGGCGACCAGCGGTTCTACCGGCAGGTGAGGAGCGGGCGGGGCTGGTGCGCACTCCGGGTCCTGTCCCACGCCCGGGTCTGTGATCACGGCACCCTACGGGGACGCTCTCTCAGCGTCTGTGAGTGTTTCGTGCAGTATTAGTGTTTCCAGAAAGTTCGTTCCAGCTTGGTTGGTTCCTTTGGACCCTCCGGCCCCATCTCAGTTTTTTCCTTTTTTTTTTTAAAGATTTTATTTATTTATTTGACAGACAGAGATCACAAGTAGGCAGAGAGAGGGGGGAAGCAGGCTCGCTGCTGAGCAGAGAGCCCGATGTGGGGCTCAATCCCAGGACCCTGGGATCATGACCTGAGCTGAAGGCAAAGGCTTAACCCACTGAGCCCCCCAGCTGCCCCCTCCATCTCAGTTTCTTGATCTGCTCTGCACCGTGTAGTTCCCCGTTACGAAACGCACCCACGCCATGTGTAGCGGCT
The DNA here is from genome assembly GCF_964662115.1 of Mustela nivalis. Classification (NCBI taxonomy): domain Eukaryota; kingdom Metazoa; phylum Chordata; class Mammalia; order Carnivora; family Mustelidae; genus Mustela; species Mustela nivalis. Next base: position 2,690,089 of record NC_139021.1, on the reverse strand, counting down.
GAGACATGTTGACAGACGCGTGTGCCCGGGAGCCACCTCTCGGCCCGGATGGTTTCTGCCGCAGGCGCGCGGCCGCGGGGCCCTCCTCTCGGACGCGGCACGGGGCGCTGGGTCGGTCCCCTGCTCACAAGCCCGTGGAACATGTCTGATCGTGTCTGTTTTGAGGAGTCGTGTCTGGGGCTTTGAGCCGGCAGCTGGTGCGGCTGGTGCTGATCTTAGGGCCGTTCCCACATTTTCCAGGTGGGCGAGAGCACCTTTCCCCGGGGGCTGGTCTCCTTCCTCCTGTAGGACCTGCTGCCCCGGCCACCGAGAGCTCCCAGGCCTCCCCCTGCTCTTCCTGCCCGCTCCTCTCTGCCTCATTCCGCGTGCTTCCCCCTTCGGGGCAGAGCCTCCGCGCCCAGCCCAGGTTAGGGGGCCCCCGCGCAGACTTCCAGAACTTTCTCTGCAGAGCTGCCTCAGCCCTGAGCTCCAGGCGGGTCTCTGGGCTGCTGCCCTCCATGGCGCCCCGTCCAGCTGATGACCCGAGGGGTGTCTGAGCTCCCGTGCCGCGGCTCCTCTCACAACTGAGGTCCACACAAGGGTCATTCGTGTGGGCTGGCCGGCAGCCTCTGCCTCTCTCTGGGCACTGCCCGCGCCCTCATGTCTGCTCTCTGACGTTTGCTGGACAGACACGCTTCCCCCGTTCACGGGCGCCCCAGCTGTTCGCTCCCCCCATGCCCCCTGCCCAGGGTGTAGAGTCTGGCCCGTGAGATGCTGCCCACAAGGGACCCTGCCACGAAAGGCACCCCAGACAAGCACAGAGAGAAGCCACAGGGATGCTCGCAGGGCCAGAGCAAAGGCGGGAGCCCTGCTCGCAGTCGGGTCACAGCTGTGACGGGCGCCGGGGCCGAGCTCCCTGCTCGGTAGGCCCGTGGGGTGTTCTCCCGCGGTCGGCTCGTGGGGAGCTCTCCCGCGGTCCCCGTGAGCCACGGCTGCCGCCTCCCATCCCGTCCCGCCCACTCCTGCCGTCATTCTCGTGCGGGTGTTTTGCACATGGGTTTCCAACACTCTCCTCATGGGCCCTGTGCCCCTGAAGCTCTCCTGTCACCCAGCGGAGCAGTGGCCTGTGGGCTTGGGCCTTGTTCCCTGCAGGCTGCTGGCCCACAGCAGGGAGCAGTGTGGGGACAAGGTGGGGACAAGCCCTGGCTGCTGGAGGGTTGCCTTGTCCAGTGAGAGTCCAGGGCCCGGTCATGGGAGCCGCAGGCACTTGCTGTGAGGAGGAGGCTCTGGTCCCCGGAGATCTGGAGTCAGAGGCCACAGGGCACTGGCACTTTGGCTCTTGCTGTCATGGGGGGGAAGTGGTTGAACTTCTGAAAGCTCGGTGACCTCAGACACAGAATGGCGGCCCGTGGCAGTGGCCTGGGGAGGACCTGGAGGCCAGCCCTGCAGGGTGCGATCAGTGGGGACAGCTGCCTGCTTAGGACCTTGTGTCTGAGGAGCCGGGGGTTGGGGACAGGCCGTGGCTGGCAGGGAAGGGGCCCGGAGGCTGCTCGGACGGCTCGGCGAAGGCCAAGAGCACAGCGGTAAGTGGCCTTCCGTGGTCTGTTTCAGGTGTTGGATACCTACATGTTTCACTCTTTCCTTAAAGCCCGGCTCAGCAGAAGGATGGACGCCTTCGCCCAGATGGACCTCCACACGCAGTCCGAAGAGGACAGGTGCTGTCGGCCGCGCGCACGACTCGGGACCAGACGCTTGAGCAGCATGGGTTCATTTGGGGGATGAATGACACGTCGACCAGAAAATTTCACATTCAGAAACATATAACACGTGGGGCTCGTCCCCAAGAGCTCTGTCTGGGGGGACACCGAGCACAGTGTGCACGCCCTGCCGCTGGGCTTCCCTCTGCCGCTGCTGCCCGGCATGCTGTTCCAGCTCTTCCCATGCTGTTCCTGACAGACTTCGTCTATCTGTGTCCCTTCCAGGGGACAGTCTGTCTGTCCTCCAGCCGCTGGCCGCACGGGGGCAGACAGACGCTGAGCTCCCGCTCTGTGTCCCGCTCGCGTGCGGGAAGAGCGGGCCGCGGGTGTCGCGTGGAGAAGAGGCTCGGGTGCTGAGATGTGTTCTGCGGCCGTACTCGTATCGATAAGGTGTTGCTTTTTTCTGACCCCAGATTAAACGGGATGCTGGTAAGCCCAAGAAGACCCACCATCGAGAAGATGACCTCACGGAAATTCTCGCCCCTGCACATCGCCCACAGGCGAATGGTAGTCAGCATGCCCAACCTGCAAGACATCGCCGTCCCCGAGCTGCCCGCCCGGAACGCGTCGCTTCGCAAAGTGGACACCGCGGGCTGCGGAAGCGGCAGCATAGGTGATAAACCAGCCCCGTCCGCACGTGGCTCCCGCCGCTAGCGAGTCGCTGAACGCGCCGGGCTCTGTCTCCGTGCAGGGGAATGCGGGTTTTGTTTTTGTTTTCGCGGTTTGAGTGTTTGAAATATTTCTCGAGTGTTTATTTTGCAAACTTATTCGTTACGGGATATGCTTTCTTACCCGTATTTTCCACCCCCGGTCACATGCCGTAGCTTGCGGCTGTGCACGGTTTCGGTGTCCCTCACATACATGCGTGTCTGTGTGTTCGTATAAAACACCGTGAGCTGGGGGTGGGGGGAGGTCCCGTGGCCGCTGCCTCAGGCTGAGGCCACCGGTACCCGGTGCTGCCCCCTGGTGATCGCACACAGCAGAGCGGCGGGCCGAGGGAGGGGAGCACCCGGCCGGCCGCAGTGGGGGCCGTGTGTCCAAGAGAAAAGCCCTCCATGACAGAGTAGGCATCCCGGAGGTAGTGCTGTGTCTTCTTCCGCTGTGTTCTCTCCTCGCTGTGTGAGTCTAGGCAGCTGGCGTCCCCTCTCTGGGCCTGTAATTCCTTTCTTGTCAAACCCAGGGATGTTTTCCACCCCCGGCTGTGCTCACTCCACTGTGGGAAGGTGCTCTGCCCTCCCCGTCCTCTGAACCTTCGCCTGCAGTCCCCCCACCCCAGGGGCCTTCCTCTCCTCTGGGTTTCACAGCCTAGACTCTGTCTCCCTGGGTTGAAGGGCCTCCCCACACAACTGGCCAGGTCCTGGTCCCCTGGTGCCACCGGAGAGGCCCTTCAGTGACATTTGTGGAAGGAATTAGTGGAAGACACACCGGGATGAGGTTGGCTCTGGGCCCGTGGGACGTGTGAAGCCTCAGTTTGCACGTCTGTACGATGGGGTTGATGGCCATGGCCTTCTCACAGAGTGGCCGTCCAGCTCAACGAAACCAGCAGTTTCTGGGGCTTGGAGCTGCCCAGTGGCGTATCGCGCCTGTGTCGTCAGCATGACCCTCCCGCGAAGACTCACTACCGGGTGTTTCCGTTTAGTGCTAGCGTCCTAGCAAATAAGATCATTCTGAACTCTCAGGGTGCCGTAGGAGTGGGGGGGGCATTCAGCTCGGGGGCACGTGGAGCTTTCTGGAAGAGGCACAGAGGTTCTCGCTTGACATGGCACCCAGGGCCCAGAACGTTGATGCAGACAAGGTGACGGGGACCTGGGTCTGTTCTCACGTCTGCTGATGGTGCACGTGTCTCCTCTCGGCTCTAGCTCTGAATGTGAGTCCGAAGCCGACGTACATGTTCAAGATCCCGGAGATTCACTTCCCGCTGGTGAGCCAGTGCGTGCAGGCCTACTACGCCGACTGCGTCGCCCAGCTCACCAAGGCCATGAGCCTCCTGGCCCCCGACAGCTCCGTGCTCCTGGCCCGGTACTTCTACCTCCGTGGGGCGGTGCACCTGATGCATGGGCAGCTGTTGGACGCCCTGCTGGACTTCCAGAGTCTCTACAAGACAGACATCCGGATCTTTCCCGCCGATCTCGTGCGGAGGACGGTGCGGTCCCTGTCGGGCCCCCAGCGCGCCCAGGCCGAGCAGGTGCCTGAGCTGCGACGGCTCATCAGCGAGGTGGTGGACAAGGCCGGCGAGGCCGCGAAGCCCGACGACCGCGTGAAGAACTTCGAGCTGCCCAAGAAGCACATGCAGCTGGACGACTTCGTGAGGAGGGTCCAGGAGTCAGGCATCGTGAAGGACACGGACATCATTCACCGACTGTTTGAGGCGCTCACTGTGGGTAAGCGGCCGGCAGGGCCCAGACGGTGGGGTGGAAGCTCATGGGGCCGAGTCCGCCAACCCCGCTGTGAGCCCGTGGCAGGGGGCTCCACCTGAAAGGCAATCGCAGGACCTGCGGGGGGCGAGGGGCCGCCCTAGGGTCTCGGGGAGCGTGCAGAGTCCGGAGCTGCGGCAGGCTCGCCGCTATCCTGGGGCCCCACCCACGGTGCCATCCCCACTGCCCCCCTGCCGGGGCGGCGGGAACGTTTCACATGACCCGATGGCGCGGACGGGCACACTGCCATATTTACGGCCGCTGCCTGGCTCGTTTGGGACCTTTCTGCCCACCCCACCCCCACAAAGGGACCAGTGTCCCCAGCTTGAGTCTGCTCCTCCGACCGGGTCTTTACGTGCTTACTGAACGCGGTACGTGGGTGCGCGTGGTTTCAGACGACGTGTGTGCGTCCGGCCGCGTCGTCCGCGGTCGCTCCGTTACTCAGCCTTCTGCTGTCACAGCTCACTGTCCAGTTTATTCACTGGACCGGCCGATGGCAGCACAGCGGGAACAGGGCACGTCGCACCTGTCTGCGCAGCCGTCGGTGGCACCTGGGCCTCTTACTTTCCCAGACACTGCCCTAGTGAGCTTCACCGTGCCCGCTTCTGTATGTTGTGCCCAGTTGTGCTGGGTCTCCCGGGGGCTGGTGCTGAGACCCCCGTCGGGGTGGGGGGACCGCCGTCCTGCCAGCGAGCCGCCTCCTTGCCCTCAGGGCAGCACGGCCCGTGACACCCCCACGTTGCTGTCCTGGATGCCCAGCTGGTCTGATGAGCGTCCGCTCGCACGCTCGGAGCTGCTCTGGTGTCTTCTGTCCGTGTCTACACTAGATGTTTGTCTTTTGCTCACGCCGCGTGGGAGAGCCTTGTGTCCCCTGCAGCCCGGCAGCGCCTCCCCGGTCTCATCCAGGGCCCCCGTGGGCAGGCTCGGCCAGCTGGGTCTGAGGGGGACAGGTGCTCACAGAGAGGCCTGGGCAGCGGTGTGTGGGGCTGTCGGGAAGGGGGAGCATGGGCCCCCATGACTCAGCGGCCCTCAGGGGCCCTCAGGTCTCAGGGGAGACCCTGCCCCTTCCCTTTGGGTGGCCTCTACAAGGACGCAGGGCCAGCCTGTTCAGGGGTGAGGCCTGAGATACGGTGGTGTATGGCCACTGGTGTTACTGTTCTTCGGGAGCGAGACGTCCAGGCTGTGCGTGGCTGATCCGAGATGTCACCAGGCTCTCCTGGTGTGGCCTTGTGGCTTCATGGCATGGTGCGCCGATGGCCCCAGGGAGCACTGTTCTCCCAGTGGGAAGCACAGGTCTGTCCCCACTCCTGTGGCCAGAAGTGTGTTCCACAGCCTGTAGCTACCTGGGAAGCATAGTTTAATGGCTGGACATGTGGACAGTGTCCAGCTTCCAGATTTATGCTAGCAGCAACCCAGAGGATGCCACGGAGGGGTGGTGGGGGGAACCAGCGGACGTGGCCCATGTGGATGGGCCATTGACGGCCTGGTTGTCACTTTGGTTCCGTTCACATCACAAAATTAATTAATGGTCCCGACCCTGGGGTGTGTGAGCCGCTGTAGCACAGGCAACACCCAATGGACGTTTCAGCCCAACAGCTGCGCGTCAGAAGAGCTCTGTGAGCTCAGACGAGCGCTGCTGTCTCAGAACGAGTTGCTGTGGTCTGAGAACACATCTGAGATTTCATTCAGAAGATTCCCGTCACTGTCTTGTCGTCGTACATGTTCACAGACATTTCAGAGTCTGGTGTTGACACTGCAGGACCGGTGGCTGCCCCCGACAGGCCGCAGGGCAGGGAGGTGGACGTGTGTGCAAGCTTGGGGCCCAGATAGGGGTGTGTGGGTGACGGGCACGCAAGGGAACAGCCAGGGTTTCTGGGCAGAACTGGGGACAAGTGGATGTGACCTGTCTACAGGGGTGCATGCAGGAGCCGTGGGGGTGCGTGGCAGCCCCCCCAAGTGCGCGGTGGACATGTGTTGCTCATGGATATGCGTGGTGTCCGCAGGCTTGCATTGTCCAGTTTCGCCGCTGCCCCAGCGGGGGTGGTGGCCAAGACCTGCTGACAGCCGCAGGGACAGCTCAGTTAGGCCATACTCACGGGTGGCTGTGATAGCCAAGTCCCCGGGGGACTGTCCCAACACCGCGTTCTGGAGCTGGAGTGGGGACGTGGCTGCCCTGGACCTTTTCCGTGTCTTTTGGCCGTTTCAGATCCAGCATCCAGCGGGTTGGCAGGGAGGACACGGCGGGACGGCACGGCCACCCACGTGCACAGCCGGGGCACGGCCCCACACCCACCCTGCCAGCAACGCTTTTCCTGCCCGTGCCTCGGCTTCCTGCTTTGTGAACAGGCCGCCAACAGTACCGGCCTCCTGCGGGTATGGGAGGGTCGAAGGGACCCTGTGTCGTGTGCAGCGGTGTGGAAGTGAGCCGCGTGTGTAGCTTGGCGGCTGCGCAGCCGGGACAGCCACCGTGGCAGGGAAGGGTGCATGTGAGATGGTCATCCCTGCGGTTTTATCAGGGTGTTGCATAGAATGCGTAAGAGTTCTCTGGTCCAAACATCCGGGGCCAGTGTGTGCAGAGGCATGTGATGGAGGCCTGTTTCAGAATATACTCAGTCTGACTGGAATGTGGGTGTGTGAAGGGCCAGAGGGGCCCCGTCCTGGAGGAATTTGGGGCTGATGTAGACGAGGAGCCCTGACGTGTTTGAACGAGAGAGAGGGAGTGCCTTCTTGTGTCTTAGGGCATTCCGGGTGCCGAGGGCAGCAGACTGCGAAGCTGTGTGGGTGTTTGTTCCTGTGCAGGATGGGTTGGGGGGAGGGGACCCACTGCATGACCGAGGGATGAGAGCAGAGGCAGAACCCGGCCAAGGCAGCAGCAGACACAGGGAGACGTGGGGGTCAGAGTGAGCCGGACTTCTTGGCAGTCGGTGAAGTGGGACTGGGGTGGTCCCACTTCCACTGTAGGGATGAGCAGGCGGCTCCCCTACACAGCTTGCTTGAAGTCCCACCACTAACCAGGGCGGCTGGGCTCCAGACCTGGGTCTCTCTTTGACTCCAGAGCCCATGACTGTTGGGTGTTTAGAAAGGTTACGGTATCAGGTTTGTCTTGGTTACAAATAACTTGTTTGCTCACGTAACCAAACAATACTGAGATAGAGCTAGCTTCAGGCAAGGCTTGATCCAGTGGTGGAAGAGGGTCACCAAGGATCTGGTCTCTTTAGCATTTGTTTCCTCTGAGGACTATCTCCCCTCATGGCCCTGGGATGCCTGCCCCTGGGTCCAGTGGTGCCCCAGGGCTTTGACACTGTGAAAAATGCCCCAAGAGTTACTGTGGCCACCGGGGTCAGGCCACACAGCAGTCCCCTTCCCCGGGATCGAATGCCCACCCTGGGCATGGGCAGCTGGGGTGGGGAGACCTGGGTGCTGGCGCCCCCTGCTGGCATGTGTGGACAGTGCGCCACGTCTTGTGGGGGCGGACCTCTGCCAGGCCGTGTATGTAGGTCTAAGAAATCCGTCTTCTCTACCAAACCAAGGACACGAGAAACAGATCGACCCAGAAACATTCAAAGATTTTTACAACTGCTGGAAAGAGGCAGAAGCAGAAGCGCAGGAGGTCAGTCTGCCTCTGTCGGTGATGGAGCGTCTGGACAAGAACGAGTGTGTGTACAAGCTGTCGAGCTCCGTCAAGACGAACCGCGGCGTGGGCAAGATCGCCATGACCCAGAAGCGCCTGTTCCTCCTGACGGAAGGGAGACCGGGCTACGTGGAGATTTCCACCTTCAGGAACATAGAGGTAAGAGTGCAGCCGGCCGGCCCGCGCTGCTTGCTGCCAGGAGGGGCCCTTCGAGGTAGATGTGATCGTCTTCCCCACCGAGGACACTGGGCTCTGGCCTCCCCTTCAGCCTTACGTGTGTCTTGGCGAGGCGAGCTGGATGTGTTAATCCAGCTCGGAGTACTGCTGGGGACGGAGAGGCGGGAAGGCAGGGCAGCCGCGGGGAAGGTGGCCTGCGGGCGCCCCCCAGCCCCGTCCTCCAGCCCGCCACACTGGCTCGCGCAGACTGCCGCCTGGAATTCCAGAGGAGCATTTCAGGAGGCAGGAGTGAGTGAACCCTGTTTGAACCCCGCGGACGAGAGCCTTCGTGCGGCTGTGCCGGTCGGTCATGGCCTGCGTCGGCCAGGAAAGCCCGTGAACTCTCAGACGCGGGCGGGGGTCCAGTCGCTGGGACTGGTGTCTGACAGCACGGTCACATGGAGGCCCCTCTCCAGGGCCGCCCCTCTCCTCCCGCCCGGGACCAGGCTCCGTCTGGGGCACCCTGTCCTGCGCCCCGGCCAGCCCCAGCTCTGCCCCCTGGGTCCTGGGCCTGCCTTCCCGGTCGGGTGCCGCCGCTGGGGGCCCAGGCAGGTGCGTACAGGGCGCGTGCGCACAGGGCAGCGGGGTTCTCCAGACAGCAGCTCTGCCACTTTCCCTTGCCGACCCGAGTTCCCACCAGGGGACACCTCTCTACCTGCTGCTTCTTTTTTCTGCCTCCACAGGAAGTGAGAAGTACCACCGTAGCTTTTCTGCTTCTGAGAATACCCACTTTAAAAATTAAAACGGTGTCCAAGAAAGAAGTGTTTGAGGCTAACCTGAAGACGGAGTGTGACCTGTGGCACCTGATGGTGAAGGAGATGTGGGCCGGGAAGAAGCTGGCCGACGACCACAAGGTCTGGGGGCGCGCACGCCTGCTCATCCCAACCCCCGGCTCGTCTCGGGCTCGGGCGTGGCCCTACGAGCTCACGTCGGGTCCGATGAGGTCCCTCTAGAGGCACTGGAGATGCCGTGGTTTGGTGGCCTAGGGCGTGGCCCGTGGCATCTGGGGACACTGGAGGAACGAGGCCGGACTCCGAGGCCTGAGTTGGGTCTTCTGGGCACTCCCTGCTCCAGCTGCCTCCTCCTCCACCCCTCGCCCCCCGCCCCCCGGGACTAGAGTTCTGGCCGGGGCACGTCATCTGCTGGACTTGCACTTACAGCCCAGGGGTCTGTGTGTTTCCACTGACTTGGGCCACACTGGTGGCTTTGAGTACACGCAGTGAGGGTGGTGCAGGCACGAAGGGCCCATGGATGGAGGCCCACATGGGGCGCTGGTGGGCAGAGGGTCCGGCTGCCTAGACCCAGCCAGCAGCCGCAGCCGCGTGCGCAGAGCGTGGATGGGAACTCACACGGGCGGCAGCTCAGGGGCCGCAGAGGGGTGCGTGGCCCCCGGTCATCGGGGGAAGGTGGGGGAGGCAGCCCCCCACCAGGGGCAAACATTAGAAAGCACAGACACGCCCACGGGAGCACTGGCCCTCGCGAGGGAGTCGGTAACCGGGGCCCAGACCGCGGCTACGGCAGGTATCGTTTGTCTGGAGTGGGGAGGGGGCCCAGGGCCTGGCCGGGTTTGGAATGTTCCGTGACTTTCAGACCATCCATCTGCTCTTACGCCCGCTGCTTTATTTCACACAAACGGTACAGTCCAGCTAGAGCCCGCGGGCCACAGACCATCTCTGGCTATTCAAGCCGCGGCCGCAGAGCTGAGCGGTTGCCACAGAAATCCCAAGGCCCATGGAGCCCACGTAGCTGCAGAACACATGGGCCGACCCCGGCTATAAGCGACCAGGGTTTGCTTAACTCGGACGGACAAAATCAGTCCCGTGACATCGGCCCCTCGCATCCGCCGTCCGAGCGGCCTGGGCAAGCATGCTTTTTCGAAGGTGGTGCTGGCTGTAATGTCCCCAGGCCTGGCAGGCATTTTGCTGACTGCGTAGAAACGAGCGCCTCTCTCCCGCAGGACCCGCAGTACATCCAGCAGGCGCTGACGCACGTCCTGCTGATGGACGCCGTGGTGGGCACGCTGCCGTCGCCCGGCGCCATCTACGCCGCCTCCAAGCTGTCTCACTTCGACAGGATGAAGAATGAAAGTAAGCAGAGCTTGTGTGCGCCAGAACCGTGGTGCCCCGACTGTGCCTTCCGGAGTTTTATCTGGGTGTGCGCCAGAGCCGTGGTGCCCCGACTGTGCCTTCCGGAGTTTTATCTGGGTGTGCGACAGAGCCGTGGTGCCCCGACTGTGCCTTCCGGAGTTTTATCTGGCTGACGTGAGAGCTGATCCTGAATGTCTCACTTTTTCCCTTCTTACACTTTAACACGTGTATTTTTGCGTCACACGCGTCCTTCTCTCCTCTTCCCGGGGCGCTCTGCACCTACCAGGACCCACGGAGGGGCTCTGAGTGACGTCCCACACACGCTGGGTGCTGTTTGCCGGGGCTCTTAGTTGCCAGCAACAGCTCTCTGGCAGCTGGTCATGTGTGGTGGGGATCGGTGGATGGCTGCTGAGTGGCTCGCGGAGTCCTTGGCGAGGTCGCTGTGTGTCACGAATGCGCCCCCCGGAGAGCCGTTGTGCGTGCGGTGTATCGACTGGAGCCCCAGCGGAGGCCCCGGGTGGACGGGTCTTTTCTTGCCCTGGACGTGGTCAGTTTCCCCCGTTGGGAGTTCTCTGATCACCTGCGTGCACACTGAGTCCTGGCTCTCACATTCTGGAAGCCATACGGACACTGGTCGTGGTGGGCTGTTTTAATTTGTCAGGGGTGGATTTTTAAGTCTAGGAAATAGCAAATGGGTAGGAACAACTTTATGCATCATTTTAGCTACTTCTGTGTATTTCAATTTTTAAATGATCTAGAAGCGAGCAGTCCTGTGATTTGCATAGAACAGGGGGACTGCTTACCTGCTACCATCACTCCGAGCCGTGGCCGCCCTGTGTTAGGTCCAACAACATCAAGTTCATGAAACAGGTGAACCATGGACGCGAACCACGGAGGACCATCTCTAGTCCTGTTTGTATGCGCTGTTTCCTTAAATCACGGCTTTGCTGAGATGGAATTCGCATGCCGTACTCAGGGACGGTGCACAGCTCCGTGGTTCTAGCGCACTCATGGGCGAGTGCAGCATCACCAGAGGGAATGTTAGGACACCTTCATCGCCCAGAAAGAGACCCTGTACCACGTAGGAGCCACACAGCCCCCAAGCAACCACTGAGCCCCCCTCTCTCTCTCTCTCTCTGGATTTGCCTGTTCTGGGCATTTCTCATACGCGCCTCCTCCAGCATGTGTCCTTCTGAGAGGGGTGTCTTTCCTTAAGCTGCTTTCAGAGCCTGTCCTGGAGCAGGTGTCCCGTGTCACTCTGTCCTGGGGCTAAGCACCGCTGTGCGGGTGGACCCCTCAGCTCACCATTGTCAGCTGACCGTGTGGGTTGTTTGTTGCAAACAATGCTGGGCACACACACGGGTGGGTTCTGTTTGCGCATGCTGTCCTGGCTCCTGGGCCAGGGCACCTGGGTGGCTCAGTGGGTTAAAGCCTCTGCCTTCAGCTCAGGTCATGCTTCCAGGGTCCTGGGATTGAGCCCCACATTGGGCTCTCTGCTCAGCGGGGAGCCTGCTTCCCCCTCTCTCTCTGCCTGTCTCTCTGCCTACTTGTGATCTCTGTGTGTCAGAGGAATAAATAAAAATCTTTAAAATAAATAAATAAATAAGTATGTAAGTAAAATGTTCTTCCAGATTCAGAAAAAACACATCTCAGTTAAGTGTTGATTTGCTTTGGTGCATGTCGCCCTTTGTCACATCTGTCGCCGTCTGTGGGATCGCTGATGCTGCCTGGTCCCAGAATCCCCCGTCCTGTATCGCAGACCCTCCCCCACTGTCCTGGAACCCCCCATCCCAGAACCCCCTTTTCTGGGAGCAGGCAGGATGCTCTGGTCACTGCAACCCCAGCAGAAGGGACTGGGAGGGGCTCTTGTCAACAGTCTTAGAAGCAGACATTGGCGGCTTGTTATTTTTTTATTTGACAGAGATCACAAGGAGGCAGAGAGAGAGGGGGAAGAATGCTCCCCACTAAGCAGAGAGCCTGACGTGGGGCTCGATGCCAGGACCCTGGGATCATGACCTGAGCCAAAGGCGAGGCTTTAACCCACTGGGCCACCCAGGCGCCCCAGTGGTTGTTATTTTTTTCATTAGGAACAAAATCAAACAGTCCAGTTTAGCTCTTTATCTCAGTTCTCTGCCGAAGCCTTCTGACTCCTTTACAGACGAGGCACACCGTCACCTTGGTGGCCACCAGCGCCTGCCGGCTTGCTCTAATTGTCCACTTGGCTCCATGTGGTCAAGGCAGGTGGTCTCGGCTCAGTGTCCCTGACCCCTCGTCACCCACAAGAACTGCTCTCGGGTGAGCAAAGCTTGACAGGATCGAGGCAGAAAGCCCGGCTTCCGTCAGCAGCCTGGGGTCTGCTCAGGATGGAAGATCTAAAAGTTAAACTTATGAAATGCTGCACCCAACCCGGCGGGGAGGCACTGGGGGAGGCGGGAGACATCTGTGGTTGGGGCGGATGTGGCATCCGCTGGGGCACCCAGGCTGCTGCTGGCTGTCCCTCAGTGCCCGGGTCCGTCCTCACAGCCACCACAGCCATGGCCAGAGGTGGCCACAGGGCCCAGGCTGAGAGACCGCTCTCGGGCTAGTTGTCTCGGTTTCGTCACTGGGAAACAGCTAAGGTCTTGTCTTTAGTGGATAATCAGCGATGGCCAAGTGCAGACAGAGGTCACACTGGTTCCCAGCGGGGATGGGAGCGGCGTCCCCATCTTGCCTGTGGTCCGCACTCGCAGCGGGGTGTGGGGGTGCCAGGATGCGGATGCCTTACTCTCGGGTCTGGGGCCAAGCGTCGGAAGCTCCCGGAGAGAGCAGAGAGTTTCCCGGAGAATAGGACGCTAACAGAGCACTTGCCTTTCAGTGCCCACGGCGGTTCCAAAGACGACCTCGGAGACCCTGAAGCACAAGATCAACCCTTCGGCGGGAGAGACTCTGCCCCGCGCCGTGGACGTCTTGTTGTACACCCCGGGTGAGCAGAGCCGCTGGCTTCCGGCTGCCCTTCTCAGCACTCCGGGGACTTTGGGTCTGTGTCTGAGGTCAGCCCTGACGCGAAGGGGGCAGGACGTGATGTAGCGTCCGTGGGGACCCAGGGTCTCTGCGGGCTCCCCCAGCTCTGGTCTTCACGAGGTCGAGTCCACGAGCGGCTGCCGAGCTCACTCAATAAGTAGAAACCCCCCGACTGCGTCAGGGAGGCGGCAGCTGGGGGCCCACGGGGACTGATAGGGAGTTGGGGGGCACCCCATGGGGACTCTGCTCTGCTCAGCGGTCCCTCATGCCGCACGGTGCTCTACAGTTTGGACAGCGCTCACACTCACACCCTTTCCTCCGGGGGCGCTTGATCTGGGCCTGCTGTCCCGACGGCTGTGCCCCGGATCTCCTCTCGAGCTGTGGGCATGCGGGCGCGTCTGGGCGCGTCCGAGGACACGGCTGATCTTCCTGGCGCGCGGCTGTGCAGCCCGACTCCCGCACACGGGCCCCCCGGCTTCCCGCAGGCTGCAGCAGCATGAAGGCCAGACAGGAACGGGCGCCGCTGCAGGTCTGAGCGGGACGAGGACGCCTTCACAGAAGCCTTCCTTGTCGGGCCTGCGGCAGGAGGGTTGCTCGCGGCTCACGGAGCCGGGAAACAAAGGACCTCATTCTGGGCAGGAAAGAACCCGCGTCCGGGCGCTTGGCTTGGGCTCACGGAGGGTGCAGTGAGTGACCGTGATCACCGCGCCGTGCTCCCCTGTCCCCTCAGTTCTGCCTGCACAGTGTCCCCCAGCTCTCCGGTTCCAGAGGGACAAATGGCCGCTCGGTGGCAAAGTCGTTCCCCGGCAGACGAGGACCCCACAAAGTGACAGACAGAACGTGGAGGACAGAGCCCAGTCGGACCTCGTGCCCCTGGAGACGGGCCGGACGCCTGCAGTCAGGGCTCCTGTTGACTCTGACACCACAGACGGAGACAGTGTCGTCCTGGTGTCTGGATCAATGAGTATTTCAGACCTTGTCGGCTTCCTGCACATGAACACCGACTGGACCCGGGCCTCCCGTCACGATGGGCTGGGTGACTCTGAGAGCGTCCAGAAGGGCCACCGTGAAGAGTGGTGGAGCCCTTGTCCCGTGAAGTGTCTGCCCGTCTCTGAGGAGCGAGGACCGGAGTGGGGCTGCGGCCAGCGCTGAGGGGCAAGAGGGACAAGCCCAGTCAGGACCTGCTGAGAAGGGGAGCCGGGTAAAGCCGTTAGTGGTGGCTCCGGACGCCAGTGCTGCCCGAGCGCTCCGGAGCCGGCTCTCCAGCGCCGCCACCCAGCCTCAAAGCGTCCCAGTCGCTGGTGGGGCTGACTCTGTGGGGCTGCATCTCCCCAAGGGGGCCTGGAAGCTGTGGGATGAATACCCCAGAGAGATCGACACATTTATGCTTCGTTGATCAGTGCCGGAGGGGATATGACCGAGCAGGGGTTTGAGGGAAAGGCAGTCGTCACCATAAATGACGCTGGGACATCGTGCATCCCTTGGCCACACCTCAGGTCACGCAGTCAGTTCCCAGCGGACAGGAAGGTACCTGGGGAGGCACTGACGAGTGAGGCAGGCAAACTTCTAGCAGCCAACACAGAGGGCCATGACCTTGACCTCGGGGTAGAGAAGGAAACCGTGCGGAAGTGCTAGCCAGGAAGACATTGGTGGAATTGACTGTGAAGATGATGGACTTTAAAAAGACACTTTTTGGGCACCTGTGGGCTCACTCGGTGAAGAGTCTGCCTTCGGCTCAGGTCATGATCTCAGGGTCTTGGGACCGAGCCCTGCACCGGGCTCCCTGCTCTGCGGAGTCTGCTTCTCCCTCTGCCTCTGCTGCTTGTGCTCTCTTGCTCACTCACTCTCTAGTAAAATCTTTAAAAAAAAAAAAAAAAGGACCCTTTGAAGAGAGTGAACAGGGTCGTCTGGACGTGGATAGCATGTTGGTAACACAGCAGAGCCGACAACAGGCCCAAGTCGCAGAGAGGAGCCCCGCCCAGCTCCGAGGCAAGCGAGCAGAACGCCCGCTCCCAGAAGACGCCCTCCACATACATGGCAATGAGAGCCTGTGCCGTCAGGGGAGTGCAGGCCAGTCACGGCCCCAAACCCAGAATCTTCACACCGTTCGAATGGCCGAGATGCAGTGTGTGTGGGGACTTGTAGCCAGGGGACGTGTGCGCAGCAGTCGTGGGGTGGGGGCGCACACGGGTTGCACGACGGCTCCCGCCCCGGCTTGCCCGCCGCCCGCCCTCCTGCCTTCGTCCCTGGCACACACCTGCTCCCGGTCCCCGCTCGGGCTGCTGGTCTCCGGAGACCACGCGCCCATCCTCCAGACCCCGGCTCAGGGAAGCCGCCCTGGCCGCTGCCCGTGCCCGTGTCGTTCTCTGGTCCGTCGGCGTGTCCCCCGTGGGCACGGGGCCTGGCACACGCAGGGCCCCAGGCGGCACCCGAGGAATGGCGTCACCGGCTTCCCTTGAAAGACGTGTTTGGGTTGCTTCCTCCCTCAGGGCACCTGGACCCAGCAGAGAAAGTGGAGGACGCCCACCCCAAGCTGTGGTGTGCTCTGAGCGAGGGCAAAGTGACCGTGTTTGACGCCTCCTCCTGGACAGTCCACCAGCACTGCTTTAAAGCGGGCAATTCCAAGGTGGTGAGTGAGTGCCGTGCCCTCCGACGCGGCGGCTGCCCGGGTCGGGCCGTGCGTTCCGGAAGGATAGACGCATACACCGGTCAACAGTGGTGGGGTACACGTTGCCCGACAGCATCGGCCTGTTCGGTTGCACTAGCCGCGCACCTGCTCTAGCCTGTTAGCGTCCGTGCGTGAGCAGACGGTGGCTCAGCCGCCCCCCAGCCTGGAACCTGAGGATGGAGGTCAGTGATGCGGATCCGGGGTCCTGTCTCGTGTCCGCGTC